>NC_080672.1:157797523-158128951 GCF_030247195.1 Topomyia yanbarensis | reverse complement strand
TGAACTAAAAGTTGATTCACTTGTGAATGTTTATAGTACAATCTTCCGATTCAATCCGCCAATAAAGAACACCATCTTCTTCATTCAACATAGTACGTGTCATTCTTTTACCTGGCTCACATCTTGGGAAGTTCATCTCTACCTACGTTCAGTTGTGTTTATTTGGAGAGTTTTAGTCGGATCGTGAATGAACGACTGGCAGCTGTCAAAGCCATGAACGGATTCGACAAGAATCATGCGAATGAATGATAATTCCCATCCCTGAGTACTGTATTGAGCACAAAAGATAATACGTTTTGGAGAACAACACACGAAAATAACTAATACAGTTGGTCCACAGTAACAGTCGAAATCCGGAGCAAATTATCATGGGCTCAAACACCATACAACCCCTTAAAACGTCCATGGATGGTTCGTAATAAATTTTACAGCCATGATAATACCAAAAATGATCTGAATAACTCATGGATACACCAAAAATGGATTTTACATGGTATCTACCGGACCATCCCGATGGTGTTTCCCTGGGTTGATCCGCTTACAAACACTATCAAAATACCATATAATGGGAATGAATCTGGACAATGAGCATGGTGGTATTATAGGCTTATCGTTTGCTCGGGATGACAGTCGTCAGCTACTCTACCGTGTATCTAATTCACGCAATAACATAGCAAAGATAATGCCCACACCTACTGACCCCATTCTACTCTACTCATCATAAAAACACACTATTTAAGTTTTTTGAAGTGAAACAAAAATCTACGCTCTTTTTAAAAAAATAGTTCTTGAGTCAAAATAATCTTATGGAGTGTAGAGTTGTGTCAAAATAGTCTTATTGAGCGTGTTTAGTCTTCCATGCCGGTGAAACGTGAAAAATTTCATCGGAATCTAAGATGGTCGATCACGATTATAAAGATTTTCGGACGGACCTTCGTGAAATTCCTCGTCTGTATGTATTATTAAAGTAGGTTGAGTGGAAATCAATCACGTGGAATCAATGAACGTAAATAATAAATCTTCATTGCGCTTTCCATCGATTTGCGTAAATTTGTTGCTAAGGAAAGTTATCATCCTTGCGCAACGAAAGCACAGATTGCTATCATGCACGCATCCAACCGCGAAAAAATAGGTATGCTTTGATATACACATTCGCCTCAAACATTTTATCCAATCAAACGGTGTACAGTTGTATAATGTTCGAATCAAACAGTTGTGTGAATAGATCGTGTACGTACAAGAATGGAAAATACGCGAGATGTTCTGGTGTCCAAATTTTTTGATATGTGCGTGCAGCTTTCACTTTTTTCGAGCGAACAAGAAGATGAGAAGGAGAAAACAAAAGCACGTAATGCCTTACTACCCTGTGGTGTAAATATTTACCTTTTGCGGTCCCGGATGCCATATCTATTTCGATTACGTGCTAATAAGCTTTGTTTCGATTGGTCGGTTTTGTGATGTTAGTTTTTCGCGGTCCTGGATATCATGATTAATTTTATTATCAACAAACCAACACACTAAAACATGAAGTATGTGAACATCTATGTTATAATACATCTCGGAAGATACGCACCAAGCAAAATAAGTCTACGCTAGAGATGATCCCAAGTAACAATTTAAGTTTTATAGCACGCTACAAGTGCAATCTAAGTTTTATGAGTGGCTATAAAACTGACATAAAACCTCAATTGTTACTGGGGATGAGTGGTGCAAAAGAGACAACTAGTGCCACGACGCTATTTTCTCCAGGTAAGCACATGGAGTTCAATTGTACAGGCCAACTTGTGTACGTGATGCGTTCTAGATTGTACTTAAAATGGGTGCTTTAAACAAGCACAGAACAAGGGAAAGCATGGTGTTTGAAACTCGATTGGTCGAACAAGCTCAGTCGCCTTTTGAACGGTGAGCAGAACACTGCGTTTCGTACCCCCACAGCCAGTGTAGCAGACTTACCACACATAACTTCGGTGATGAGTGATAAGTCCGATTCACTACACGGGCTGTGGAAGAACACAGTGCAGTGCTCTGCTCACCGTTGAACAGGCGACTGAGCTTGTCCGACCATATCTTTTTTTGAATAGTCGATGATGACGTCATTCATAGAAGCGTAGGACACTAGGTGCATTAACCTGTCGTGCCAGACTTGGAAAGTGCTTTCTTCTGAGTGCAAATGCATAATATTTTGACAGTGTTAAATAAAACTTTTCAATATCAAAAAATCTTTGGTTTTTTCCATTGGAATCTGTTCTTGGAAGTATTTCTGAGTGATACGTGCAAACATTTCAAAAATTTCTTGTGAAGTGTCTAAATTATAAGCGTTTTAAACCACATCTTTTTTGTTTCATACCATTTCTTTGAATTTACAAAGTGAAGCCTCATTGAAAACAAGGACGTAGTCCTACGTCAAAAAAACCTACAAGCGCTTTGGGAGTCAAGATACAAATTATTTTACATTTTCCACTTCGCACGCCCGTTTTACCTGGTGGAAAAATTTCAAGCAAATTGAACCAACATTCCTAGCAAAAACACTGCGCTTCTACTTGGTCACGATCATGAAACTCCCAGGACCACAACATATTTTGCAATTATATTTTGAAATAGCGTGCTGGTGTCGAATTTATTGACGAAATATCGAAGGAGACTTATTTCTAAATATTGAATTGAATCTTTATAACAGGGGTAGATGAAGTAAGGAGGGTTGTGGTCGAAGAGAATATATCAACATTAATTTCAGTATAACTGATATCTGGAAAAAAGTTTCGTCATATCGATTTATTCAGATAAATATTCATCGACGTTAAATGATTTAATTTTGACAAGGGTAGGAAAACAGTGAAAATTTTCATTGGTTTAACGTGGCATAATTCGTGAAAAATTACTACTACTTCCTACTGCTATTGCGAACAAATTTGACCGATAAACCAGAATTTTACATTAACAGTGTTTGTCTGTCTGCTTTATTGTTCCGTTGCGTATTGTACTTCCATAAATTGCTGCCGTGAAAAAATATTTTGATAAAGGTACCTAGGAAAATATCTGGCATGCCAACTTACGATCAACTTGCATGCCAACCTACGATCAACTTTTTTACTTGCTATCGGCTGCAATTGAACAGACTAAGTCAAGCTATTTGCTCTAAATACTTATGGGAAAAAAATTCATTGAATGAAATGAAGGCAAAATTGCCCCGAAGAATGGGCAAACCAGATGCCAGCGAGATCGAAACCGCGCCGGTACCGTGATTGTGAAGGGTTGTAAATCTTGCCAATAGGAACGGAGCAGAAACATGCATCCGGACGGAAGGTTACCGTAAATCGGGGTGATTATGATTATGAGGTAATTATTACATATTTTTAACACAACATATTTTAAACCATGTACTGATTGATGTATGTAGAACAAAATTTAATGGTCTTCCCAGAAATTGTTCACTTGCTGCTATTTTGCAAAAAATATTCATAATTGATTTTCGTATTCCGGGGTGATCACTTGCATGTTCATCCACTTTAGATTCTTAGTAACAATGTTTTTCAATCAAATGTTTGTTTGAACTAATTCTGAAATGCTATCCATTGTTGGACATCAATCTGAACTGAACAAGGTATTTCAATAAATTCTAAAATTAGAGTCACGAAAATTCGTGTAATTTGAGACCGATTAGAACAAAAAAACTTAAAAGCATTTCGACTACTAAATTAGTTTTATTTCAGTGGTTCATGAATTAAAAAAAAGTTTGATGTATTTTAAGACGTTGGAGCATTACATAGAAAAAATACTGCAAACTGAAGCTTGAAATAGTTTGATATAATTGCGAACTAGTCTCATAAAAAATTTTAATTGATAATAAATAATTGATTTCGAAAAGCCTGTTTTAAAAAATTCATTTGGCATATTAGAATCTAAGGAAAAGTAAGCTGTTACTGTCGCTAAAGTTTTAAATTCATTTGCTTTAGAACAAAAAGACACTTTAGGAACCCTGAGAAAAATAGGGTTAGGTAAATTTTTGTGTGTAGTTTTTTGAACAAAAAGTCGGACAGTATTCTCATAAAATATAAAACATTATTTTATCAGTTTAGTGTAAAATGGAATTGAAAATTATTCGATCAACTATTCTCACCGAATAAGTAATCTACAAAAAAGTTTCGAATGAACAAAGTAACCTTAATTTACGATACGCGAGTTTAAGGCGCTGTTCTGATTCTTTATCCGTTGTGACGTTCAGCGTTTTTTTCATTTGGTAAAGTTATACGCTGATGCAAATGAAGTTACTTTAATTAGCCTTAGGCTGCGAACTATGCTAGAAAGTAAAAATAGGTAAGAACAGTAGGCTATTATTTATTTATTCATTCAACTGGGATTGATGATTGTTTGGAGAAGCTCACTTCTTTCTGAATTATCAGTGAAATAATGCTGTAAGTAATGATGTGTTGAACGCAGATTACGTTATGCTATTGTATGCAGTGTTACGGAAAGTAAGTAATGATATGTTGAACGCAGATTACGTTATGCTATTGTATGCAGTGTTACGGAAAGTAACATGGGTAATATGGACATAGTATATAATTAGGTAATTTGCTATAGTATTTTTTGGAAACCAGATATCTATGTGTGAAAACGAATTAAAATAAATTAGGATTTGAGCAGTAGCCCACTTAGAAATTTTCGATTTATGGTTCTACAAAAACTGCAAAATAAGACATAACAATTAATATTCAAACTCAAAACGTTTTCTGAGAAATAGGATCATGCTATAGAGTCTATAGAAAAAATGTATTTGAAGATAAAATATAGCGTGAAAATTCTATGGTCAAGCCCTTATTCTTGTCTACATAGTTCTTTCCGTGACTTTGATGTTTTACCGTTATGTGTCCGATGCGGTACCCGGGTAACTTGTTAGATTTCAATTAATGAAATTCCCTTGTTTTATCCATAGCTGGAAATTGAAAATTTGTGAATCTTTGAACTTCATTAAGTCAAGCTTTTGGGTTAATAATATGATATAGTATGATATAGTAAGAGGGAGAGTGAGGAGGGGCTCTCGAATTTTTTTATTACGTAACAGGCCGACGGGGGTACCCGGCAACCCACAAAACTGAAATGACAATAACTAAGGTAATTTCCAAGCAATTTTGAGGTTGTTGAGTGTTTTTGATTCAGGAACTCATCCACTTTAAGACTTGAATGAATCGGGTTACCTCATGCGGTTCCCAGGAATCCGGTTTTCCGGAAGCATGTTTCAGTGCTGGGATACTATATGTGAATTTCAATGGATTACTAGCAATAGGGGTATCAAAATTCTTGGAATTGCATCAACAGGCTGTATCTCGTGGTTTTGGAACCATTTGGTAATTTGACCTCGGACGGACATTCCGGAGCAGGTTCTCGTGGGGCCGTGAGTGGCCATTCCATTCCAATTCCATTTTTCAAATTACCATAGAATCCTGTAACAATAAATAATAGACTTTCGAGTCAATTTGGAAAGTTTTAATACTCATATTGCTAGGACATTATTAAAATTCACAAATCATACCCTAGTACTGGAACATTACTCCGGAAAATCCGGATTACCAAGAACCCGATATATTCATCCGGTTTAATTTTTCAGAATCAAAAAGTGGACGAATCCAAAACATCTAAAAATGTCCAAATCGGTCAAAGGAAGCCATAGTTAAGAGCATTTCAATTTGTGTGTACCGTTGTTGGCCTGTTAAAGGTGTTTTTGTTGGACACATAACGGTTAAAACAGCTTCATCTCACAATTAACTAGACTGAAACTGTATTAGGAACTAATATTACAAAAGTGGTGTGTCAAATAGAGCCAAACTACCAACTTTCAGGTAAACTGCTAGGGGGTCACGTACTACATTTGTATCCAAATAAACAACTAATCCTCTACCAAATCGTTTAATGTTTTTGCAGATAATAAAAGTGAATGTAAAATCGGCAGTTGCCATACGAAATGCAAACAAAGCACTGTCCATGTTTTTCTCAGGCGTATTGCATTTTTCACTCATTCACAGCATTCGGATAATTTACCACTTCGACAGTAAAAACTCACATTTTCACACGAAAAGTTTTTGGCACTCATATAACTTTCTCCAGATAAATACAACTCAATATTTCTCCGGATAAATAAATCCAGCTGAGAATGAGCGTATGAGTTTATCACGGCATCCTTTTTGTGCTCGCTGCCTTTCTGGCGCTATTCCAAAACACGAAAATATAAGTCTGTCCCAAGGGGTGAGTCGCTTAGCACAAATCGAATTGTGCTCACAAACAAACAGCGTGGTAGCTTGTGCCGCAGTGTGCCACGATGTGCCACGCTGTGCCATGGTGTTCAGTAAAACAAAAGCAATGGATGCTATGATTATTCAACTACACTTTGTTGATAGTTTTTGAGTTGTCAAAAGTGTGCCTCATTGTGCCACACATTGTGGTAACGAGTGAAATGATCGTGTATTACTGTGAATCGTTATCTTATATCGTGTTATGGTAGGTGATACAGTGTGTATGGCACATTGTTCTAAGCGACTCACCCCTTGGTCTGTCCGCATTTTATTTCTGAAATCGAATTCGTGTTTTTGATGCCGAATATCTTTAGAATGCATAAACGTCTATATTTCATGAGATCTCTAAAAAAATTAAAGGATTGCGCACAGGACATAACTACGGTGACATAAAAATGCGACTTTTTCAAGAGCGTTCAATATAATTCGCGAAGGAATTTTAATCTATCACAACCATCGACTCACGTTCTAGATTACTTATTTTTAGTCTATCGTTCTAGCTTGCTCTTCTGCTCCTATATTTTGCAATTTGCTATACACCCTCCCCATTGAAACCTAATTTACTAGTTTATTTAACAGTAACAAACAGTAACATTAACTAATCTATTATTTCAGCAGCTGATTGGCATTCTTTGGCTGATCCATCTAGCAAAAATATCATCTATCCAGGAAACATATTCAAAACGATTAGCTCCATAATGAGGACTGTGATGAGGAAGCCCACGCTCGTCAAAGGAAATATTCAGTTCTTCCAGAAATATGACATTTGACACATGACAACTTAGGAAAACAACCTTTAGGTTAAGTATTTCTTAATCGAATATTTGCCAAACAAATTAAATTATTTAATAAATTGCAGTGTTTTTATACCGGTTACCGTTTGATACTAAAACAATGAACTTAGTGTATGGTTCTGCAGAGTTTTATTTTACATGGGTGTTTGAATGTGGAACTAGAACTGAAATAGTTACATCCCCATTAAATCGGTTAGTTTTATAATATCACCTTTACAGCACATACTAGTTCATAATTTTTCTTAAAATTTTATTTTAGTTTTTCGCTCATTTCATTTCCAGATCTGTAATTTAGTCAAGTTTATGTGTCCCTCCTAACGTTCGAATCCGTTGACCGGTTCCAGAATTATTCAAAATCACCGTGAGTTCGGCATCCAAGTTGGGTGACGGATGAGTTTTCAAGGAACATCATAAATGCAAGTAATTTTTTTTTGAATTGCCCTACATACGACTATTTTCCATCGATCCTTCACAATGGACATGAATAGGACCAATCTTGGCTATCGGAAAACTGTCCCAGGAGAACCTTAAAAAATCTATATACTTTTCTATCATTCCAGCATTTTGGACTCATAGATTTATATGCAATGAGAAGTTCTTCAAATCACAAATCTCGGTAAAGACTCGCCATCTCTATCTTTTTTTTGTTATTTATTTGTTTGTCAGAAGCACACAACCCGAAAAAAATAGCTTCGAACCCTTCTGGAACGAGGGCCATTGGCAAGTCTCGTGCTCGATTAGAATTACACTGACAGATAAATGTTAAACAAATGATAGACATGTCGAGTCTTTATCCAGTGATTCAGCGTCGTTAGTGAGTAGAAGACCGAAATTGATCATTGATGCAATTTTGAAAAGCAAGATGGCGGCTCCACGGTGAAATCATCATCAATATATCATTTGAAAGGGGGTGATCAGTAGAAGACCGATATAGTTTATTGATGCAATTGTGGAACTGAAGACGGTGGGTGCCACAGTGATAACCATCATCCATAGGGGTGTCAATTAAAAGCGAGTGCTCAGTAGATGACTGAAAATGATTATTGACACCATTTTGAAATCCAAGATGGTAACTTCCGGTTAGATATGCGCGCCGCCACACCGCGCCGCCGACAGTTATTTTTAACATATGCCGAAACCGTTGCACCACCGAACCATTTCGCCTTTCTCATATAAAGAAAGGCTATGCAATCACTCCAAAAATCTATGTTCCAACCGAGGCCCGGAAGGCCGAGTGTCATATTCCATACGATTCAGTTCGTCGAGATCGCAAAATGTCTGTGTGTATGTATGTATGGATGTGTGTGTCAAATAATGTCACTCAATTTTCTCAGAGATGGCTGAAACGATTTACAGTGCGGTCACACAGGAAATTCCCATATAAACTGGTAACCATATGATGTCCGAATGATGTAATACATATTGAAATTCGTTCAATATTACTTGGATTAGCGCGTCTAGATCACTAGTACCAATCAAAGTAGTTTTGACCACATTGGTCGCCTATGACGGATCTTGATGCTTCCGGGGAACTCACTAAGTTCCCGAGCTTATGTCACGCCTATTTCCCAGCAAACTCTTAACCGATTTTTACAAAAATGATTTCAAATGAATGATATAATATCCCAATGACTGCTATTGAATTTCATACAGTTCTGACTTTTGGTTCCGGAGTTACAGGTTGGTTATTGCGGTCACTGATGACTGAACCAATTTTCACTAACTAGTCTCACTAGTCTCAAATGGAAGGTATAATATGAAGTTCGGTGTTGAACCCTCCATCTACTCCTCCACCTCCTACCTCTCAACCCCCTCTCTTCTCTCACCACCCCCTCTCAGACCTACCTTCCTCCTGCATTCCCTTCATCCACCCCGTATACTAAAATAAGTTAGATGATTCCCGATGCATCCTCCCCCCTCCCACTAATGCTATCCCTTTCCTTCTCCACCATGAAGTATATATGAAGACAACATTGAACTCACGCTGATTAAGCTATATAAATATTATACCATTTACATTTCAATTACACGAACATTGAAAAGTGCGGTTGCGGTAATACCACGCGGTAAATCCCTATTTCCCGTAGCGCAATTGCTGTAAAAATAGTCTTACCGCACCACAACATTCGCGGTGCGGATGCGGTAATTCCCGCGTGGAAGAGCTATATTTTTTATGCAAATGCGTGATACTTTGTCTATGTCAAGCATTATTGAAATATTCCGATAGGTGTAAAATTTTCTAAAATTTATCGTGAAATGGCTGAATTATAATAAAAATTTAAAATCTAACCACTTTTCGTTACATACCATTTTCGTTGAGTTTGCAAAGTGCATCGAAAACAAAGACGTCCTACATCAAAACAAAATAAAAATCATGGATAAAAATTCAAATGCACTGGTAAACATTTTGTACCATGATGTAATGCCGGTTGTTCGCGGTGTGCGTACGGTTCGTAACAACGGACTATAAATGTTTAATAACCATAATATATTTGATAGAACGCGATAGAATATCGGCCTAGCGGTTCCCATTTAGTGAATAACAATACCGGCCGACTCATGTTTATGTATTTATTTACTTGTTGAGCCTCCTGATCGGATTCTAGTCCGCCTTCTGATTACCTTAGCTAGCGCTCGCTGCCTACAGCCGTTATCTACGAAATGAAGGTAATTTTCGTGAACCGCCTTCAGCCAAATAACAAAAAGAAAGAACAAAAGAATGGCACTTATCTTTTTATTAGCTCACTTTCCCTTCGGGAGCCGATGCAAGTCCATCTTCAGCAGTCAACATTTTGGCCTTGAAGCAAATCGATCATCGCCATCGCCAGACTACTGTACACGCCTCTGTGCCTTTGTGGAAAGTTTTTTTGGTCGGATAATCAGGACATTCAAGTCTATTCTTCGCTTATAAACCAGGTACAACGTAAGTTATCCTCCAGTTCCCTGTTGCTGCTACGGCATTCCTCGGTTGATGATAGTGGGATGAAACTGATGTTCACTACTCTTTCGTCTCCGTCTGCTTCCATCCGAACCAACATGTCGCCGATGCACTTTAAGCTGACCTGATGTGTAGACGAACTACGCGGTTAATCCTATGATTACTAGTTTACGACGGTTTGCTTCCTTCCCATCACAGTTGAAGCCCCGCGTCTGTCGGTAGAACAAAAAACGAACGTTTGCTGCTGCAGGTTGCATCTCAAAGCCGGCTAATAGCGGACGATGCTCACTCGGTTCCGCCTGCAACAGGTACCGATTGCACGAAAGGAATTTTTAGAATATCGGTCCCTCCGGGGTTTTTGTTTCGCTTTTATTTTCTTCAACGGTGATTACATAATTTGGGTTAATTTATATCCGTTAACGAAAATTTTACAGATTTTCGTTCGTAGACTTCATCCGAAACGATTTGATGGACTGAATTTATGGTTGCGTGCTGCGGTTGCATACCGAATTATACTGCACCCATCCATTAAGCGCTCGGAAAATGTATCAATTGTAAATTAGTGATATCTTTACGATATTGGATTAAGTTAAGCTCGCTTTTGTTATAGCTATTTTTCGTTTGAAACTGAGTTTGTCAATTTAGATTTAATATTTCGAATTATTTTCCGAAACTATTGCTCAAACTAATTTTATTCCATTCATAGAAATTGAAACAAGACCAAATACATACATTTTTTATTAACTACAAAACGGCTAATTTAAGGCCAAATAGCATCTTTGAAGAAGAGATGGCTTTTTGGTTACGGATTTCATACGACAATATCTATATTTCATCTAATAGACCAAGTGGTCGAAATGGACCGTCAAACTTGGGAGACAGAAGGCCGGAATATTCTACCAGGATCGATTAATTTCTACACAGATGGATCAAAAATGAACGATAGCACCGGAGCTGGAGTAACTGGTCCTGGGCTTGATGTCTCAATACCAATGGTAAGATGGACAACTGTTTCCCTTTCAGAAATATATGCCATATTAGAGCGTGTATCTATATGTTTATTTTAGTATTATTAATGTATTCCAGTGAACTGAAATTAAATGCTCAAACTGATGATTTTATTCTCAGATGATTGATTTGTGCTGATCAAAACATGTTTATTGTTTTTAATTGCTTCGGAATGGCAAGACTCATTTCACAGAAGATATTTTTCGAATAGGGCACCTTCTTTTATTTCTAAATCTAGGCCACTTTGAAATCAATAACTGCTAAATGGTGCGATTTTCGTCGACTTGAACAGATGGTAAATGTATGAAACCCTATTAACAACAGTAAATCAAAGCGAAAATGGCAGTAAATCCCAGCAGGTTTATCGCATTTCCTCTCTTGCTTTACTGAAAATTGCATTCGATTTTTATGTCGTTTGCCTACTATTCTCAAATGCATATCAAGGCTCCTTGCTTTCCTGTAAACTATGGAGTTTTGCTGAATTTTCCGATCACCAATAATTACAAATCGCCCCATTTGAAGCAGTTCACCAAGTCTAAAACTGTTAGCTACTAAATCGCTGTTCGTTCGTTTATAGATAAAGGTTTAAGAGCAAACCAAATACAGACATGACTTAGACCATAGTCTTATTACGCGCCACCCAGTGAATAATGGAAACCAATCAGAATGTCGCTAATAAAACTTTAACTTCTAGAATTATTATGATGATGGCCCCACCTCATTCCCACACAAAGGTGTTATCTCAACGAGTTATCTAGAAGGCAAATTAATATAATTAAACGTTATCTTGCAGACCGACATTTTGAAACAGATCCCCCTGCAGAGTTAACGTATTTGTCATAAAAAATTGTATAGTACCGAAAATGCCGGTACTGGATTTTGTTCAGTACCGGTATTACGGTACCAAAAATGGGTTGGCATTCCCGGGATTTTCGGTACCGGAATTACGGGAAACCACAACCCTAGTGCGGACTACCTGAATTTAATATTTCGCAGTTATTTTCCCCTTCTCGGGTATGCCCTTCCATTTGATATTGTAGCTTTGCCGATTAATCCTTCCACAAGTGAGATATTTTCATAAATTTTCTTTCAAGTGATTGTACTGAGATGATGCTTTCAGCAAATTTGTAGCTCTTTCTTCTTGGAATAACTTTAACCCACATAAACTAAAATAAATTTGATTGAAGAAAAAAATTTAGGCAAACTGATTTTAATACTACAACAGTAATTGTCTGATCAGTACCGTCTACATAGCTTCTATTCATTACAAAAGTCTGACGGTGTCTGAGTTAGCTAATGGGACGTAAACAGTGATAATATCATAATATCAAGCACGAACGCGATCCACTGGGGCTAAAAATAGATAACGAGACAGATTTGGGGGGGGGGGGGGCGGCGACGATTTGCTTATAGGAGACATTGGGGGTCGATGGGTCCATTGGCAGGTATTGGGAGTGTGGCGGTGATCACGAAACTGTTGCAAATTTGGGATGACATCATCACAGCTCCTCGATGGTGGAGTGGTTAACGCTAAGGCTAGAGACTGGGAGATCGCAGGTTCGATTCCTGCTTGATGACATACCTTTTTTCAGAGTATCCAATAAAAAAGTTAAATTTTTAGCGCATTATCTTCATTCTCACCGTTCCGGTCATTCTTTTTGTGTCTATTTCCCATTGGACATGTTCCGAAAAACCTATTTACACGAATTTTAAGCTTGAAATCACTAAATTTGGATGGAAAAAGTAAATGTTATGAATTACTAAAATAAGCTTTTTCATTTGTGCTGAATGGAATGTTCTCAGAAAATCATGCACATTGTCACGAAAAGCCGTCAAAAAGCCCCTGCTTCAGCATCTTCTTAAACGGAGGTGAAAAAAACATTTTTCAAATCGTCTATTGGCTCGACACGCGAGCTTTACCCTCCGGCATTCACGGGAATGGTTAATAAAATCAGAGTGATTTAGCTGGAGTTTCTGAAGGTGTAGTATATTTTCATAATAAACTCTTTAAAATGAAAAAAGTTCAAGCGTTTAACGTGGAAACCCTTTCCTTGAACCACGCACAAAGATTTGGTATGATTTTGACCGATTGTTGGATAATCCCCCTTCACTTTAATTATTTTTTATTCAATTTATACATTTCGTTTGTTTTTTTTAATTTTATTTATGTTATACAATTTATCGATGTAATTAATTTAATTTTTTTTCTTTATGTTATTATTTTTTTTACAAATTTTACTCGTGTTAGTTCATTAGCTCATTGATTCATTTAATTTATTTAATCCATTTTATTCATTCGATTAAAAATGGTTTTATTTTCAGTGGTTTTATTTATTTTATTTATTTATTCAATTTAATCATTTCATTCATTTTATTAATTTCGTTCCTTTTTTCGTTTTATTCATTTTGTTCATTTTATTCGTTCTTACATTTCATTAAGTTTCTTCATTTTATTAATATTATCAATTCTGTTCAGTCATCTCTTTTATTTATTTCAGCCAACTTGTAAATAAAATGTATTCTATTTATTTAGCAACATTTTTTTAATTTTTTTAATTTTTAATTTGATTAGCTGTACTAATTTGATTCATTTATTCTATTCAGTTGGCTTATATTGATCATTCTACTCATTTTATGAATTTGAATATTTTTATTAATCGCTTAATTTTTTTAAATTTAATTCGTTCTACTGATTTGCTATAATTTATTCAGGTTATCCTGGCTTTTATTCGAGCGGGACTAGAAATTATGGGCATCCCTCCTCTAGTTGGGCGCCTACTTCGTTCTGCAAACTCTTGAATGATCCAATGGTAATATTTGTACGAAGTGTCTCATGTCACTGCTAAGTTGATTGAGTCGGTTTATCATGTTACCTCTGTTTACCGAGAACATTAATTGATGGTCAAAATTTATGAAAAAGTTTATATTTTTTTCCGATTTTTATACTTAAGGCTTTTCCATCCGACTCTTACAAAGGAGCGGCCCAGTCCGATTTTTATGCTTATGCTTTATGCTATCCGGTTTTTATATTCTAATATATAGGTTTTACGAAGCGTTTTCTTTGCGACTTTCATTTTCCGTCGCTCACATGAAACACAAGTTTAAAGTTACTCCCCAGATAAATTCGTTGAACTTGGGGAGCGCTTCACGTCGAAATGTCGAGAACAATAAATAATTATTAGAAAGTATCCGTCGCAGGTGCTAAGCAACTGCTGATGCTGGTGGTAATATGATTTTTTTTAACGAAGCACCAAAGGCTTCATATGCTTAGAAAAAATAAACGTACACGTTATTAGACAATGATCTAAAAAATTGTGAGCATGCACCAAATAAAATGTCTCAATTGACCGAGCTGAATCGAATAGGTTTTTAGGTTTTTTGTGTGTCTCGATTAATCATTTATGTGTCATATTATAAATCACAATTGCGTTGTTGCAAGTCAAAAGTTATACTTTAAACACGCTTTCGTCAGATATCATGAGCGTGGAAAACATGAACCCGAAATTTTTTGTTAAAACTACTACTGCTTTGTGCACAGACCAGGTTTTTTCAACCACGCTATTCTTTGTACAAATATTATCTTGTCCGAAGTAAGAGCAATATGCTGCTAACGTACATTGAGTAGCTACGATTTGTTACTATTCTGACATGTTTTATTTTCTGAATCACGTCTTTGAACTTCCGCATCGTTTTGAACAATGCAACAAGCATTCCATCTCACATACCCCAGAGTATTCGTTTTGGCAACAATCAGGGCGAATTCATTCACTGTCCACTTCTGATTGATGGCAACAGATGAATAACAAAGGTCAGCTTGCAAAGTCAGCCACGGTAAAGACACGTTGTACCCCCAAAATGGAGATCAAATGATAGTTCTCTACGTTCAGCTGCTGTATCGCGGCCACCTCGCGTATACATTATGTCGGTAGATATATCAATCACCCCAGAAACACTGACCGGCTGCCACTCACTAGAGAGCATTCCGCCAATCGCCGGCACCTATAGCAGCAACAACCAACCAAATTACGGCCCCATGCAGATGCTAGATGAAATAGTGCGAGTCGTGTCAATAAACTCAAGGACACCATTGATCCGGCTTGTCTTGTCTATTGTGATCCTTCCAAATGTTACGCTTATTGACGATTGGACAATGTCGGCAAGACACATGCGCTTGGCATATTCAACCACAAAGCCACGGATCCATTAATTGAAATTGGAACACGATCCGCCGATACATTTATAATGCGAACATTGGCATGGGCACACAGTAATGTAAGAGAAAATGTCTTTATGGACCACACTGAGCTACAAAGACATCTACTAAAACGTACACGCCCTCGTTACACCAACTGTTTAACCACTGAAAGATTTCCAGCAAATTGTTCTTGTGATTAATACATCAACAATGCAATTCATTTATTTTTCGGAAAGAGGCGGGTATTGAAAATTCAGCAGCAAAAAATAGTCAAATAGTTGAAAGATTCGTTACATAGACGAAACGTTAACCTGAGCGGGTACGAAGTAATTGAAGTCAAATAATTTAATCTCAGCAAAAGCATTCGGATTCTAGTACAGAATACTTGTAACTTCATGAATTCAATATGTAAATTCTTAATGGAATAATGTTCAACAGTTAACTTAAAGCTTAAAGATTCTACAAATTCAAAGCTATTAAGACAGCTAAAGATAATTCTCATTTCTAAAAATTGTTGATGTGGAATATATCCTCATAAAATGTGCTGCAATTTTGCAAACTGTTCAAAATATTTTTACACCCTAAAATATTTAAATATTCAATATCTAAATATTTTCACTACAGAAATGATTTTTCGTTCTACCAGAATATCATCAAGTTTAAATTTTTCTTGACAGTAACTTTAAAAAGTTGTTTTTTACTTGGGAGGATGACTGGATGAATATTTTTTAGATTATCGGCTTTTGTGGTCTGTTTTATTAGAACGGATGACGGCCACTAGTTATGCCCTTTTTCAAGAAAAACTGTAATTTATTAAAACTTATTTTGCGACTTCTGGGTTGTCCGAATTTCAGCAAATACTCTTAACCCTTTGCTGCCCATCCCCGTGGTTTGGTGGGGTTAAGAAGAATCGTTCTAAAATATACTATATATCATTTTATATTGTCACCCCCACTGAAATCTCGTCACAACATTCCCACGTATTATACGAATGTATTGTTTGCTTATTGAAATCATTATTTATATAAATTTTTGAGTTCAAAGATGGATATTGGAGGAAAACGAGAACTGTTTTACGTGTGATGGTAAAATTCAATTGGAAAATTATCAATTGATCACTTGGTAAGTTATTTTACAGTAGTAGGCACTTTGTCGTAGAATTGAAATGTTGTTATGTACCTACTAACTTGAAACTACACTTGTACGCTAACGAGCTTTCCCCGCCAAATGGCGGTGTTAGGCAGCTGGGCGAAAAAAATGTTTAACCGATTTCAACTAAACCTCCTGTAAATGATCAGGAAATTATTCAAGATTCATTAGCTATACTAATTACTAAGATCAGAAAACCGAAAGCGGATTTACAAAGAAATTCCATGGGATCTGTCAAAGGGCCATGCGAGCCATATTCATCAATCTTTTAGCTCGAAGTACACCTCAGCATAACCTGAATATACATAAAAATCATAATCATCACCTGTGAATTAATTCGGAGACAAATTGGTAAGTTTTGGGTAACCTAGGAACGATTCCTGGTTTAGCGGTTCAGAGGTATCATAAACCATTCGTTGTATGTTCGAGCAGCGTCCAGAAAGGATTTATAGTAATCAGTAGGTTCGTAGCCCGAAACCTACAATTGTCCTGTACATCAAGAAGCGGTTGTGAAGTCTTTTGAAACAGAAGGTCAAGTTCCAAAACGGAATGATAGTGTCAAAGCTTTGTTTTGCTTTTAAATACGGTTCCCGGAGATATTGTGAAGGAAATCCACACAATACCGAGCGCCATGTCAAACTTCACAGTTTTTCATATAGAATAAAAGTAATATATCGTTTTCTAGATTATATTCCTGGTTGCATTAGTGAGTTTTTAGGGCATCCTAGGACCGATTCTAAAGAACATTGCAGAGGAAACGAGGAGTGGCGTTTTTCGAATATGTTTCCTCTACAATGTTTTTCGGAATTGGTCCCAGGATGTCCTAAAATACACGAATGCGACCAGAATTGGAATTTGCTGTAATGTCATGTCAATTTACACGAAATTAATGATCAACGAAATTATCCGAACACTTGCGGAAACTTTCCTACCGGGCTCGGGAATGGCGGAATCAGATTCTGCAGACCATCTGTTTGTGTTTGCCAATTAGATCAACGCGATGATCAATAAACAATGCAGTTACGTTTGTAATCGTTGCTAAATGCATGTGAAAACACTAAGACTGGTTGCGGGAATTCTAGAATCTGGTTAATCGGATCAACAATTGTTGATTAATATTCACGGCTGATCAATATCTTTCCATTCCGATGAGAGCAAATCTATATATAAACTTGACATCTGCTTTATTCCAAGGGATACCTGGGAAATATAGTGGAAATCGAATACTGAGGTCACAAACATTCAAATGTGTGTGTGTACACTAAATAGGACTGATTTCGCTATTTTCATCCCAGGAAAAACAATCTCGAACGTTTCAGCGAGAACATTATTGTTTTACTGCAAAAAAATCGTTACTTTTACAAACCGGCAAAATATTTTTCGATTTTCTCATCATAAAAATACACAATTATTTTTTTTTAAGTGATTTAAAAATTTAGTCTAAGGAAAACTAAAAGTTTTTGCCAACGGTTGGGATAAATTGACGGAGTCCCTTTTTCTCCATTTGTAATACACATATGCTGTTGTATCTTGCTGTGTACTTCAAGTACATGAAACACCTTTTAATACCGTCGTGCGGGGCTACTTTGCACTCTTTGGTTTTCCGAAGGTATCAGGTCTCTAACCAATGTTTTGAGTTGATTTTTCATAATAAAAACTTCCTAGAACACACTTAACCTATTATTAGCCAATTATATTGTACATAACCATGCCTTGTTATATTTAATATAATTGTGGAAATGTCTATTAATGGTGTCTTCTTGCGAACTTATTTTGGCATGCGGGGTGGGTGTGCGAGGGGGTTAGAAAACCTACAACCACAGCAACTCTCCCCACCCAGCTTATATTGGTATTAGGGTTCGTCGCGGTGCGGATGTGGGCGGTAAATGGATTGTCCGCACCGCAACCGCAAAAAAATATCAAAACCGCACCGCTTACCGCACTTTATTTACCGCACCGCACCGCGCGGTAATGCGGTAAATGCGGTAAATTTTTTATATTTTTAAAAATTGTGTTGAAAAATTGTTCATTTGTATAACCATATATAATAAAATGTTATTCTTATTTACAAGAAATTTAACTTTAAGTGACTCCTCAGAATGTAATGTTTAAGAAAAAATCAACTTTTTTATTTATTTATTTATTAACAGATTAAGGCCGAAGTGGCCTGTGCCGTATACAAAAGATTCCTCCATTCCACTCGGTCCATGGCCGCGCGTCGCCAGCCACGCAGTCTGCGAAGGGTCCGCAAATCGTCTTCCACCTGGTCGATCCATCGTGCTCGCTGCGCGCCACGTCTTCTTGTACCGGTCGGATTGCAATTGAGAACCGTTTTCACCGGGCTATTGTCCGACATTCTGGCTACGTGCCCGGCCCACCGTAGTCGTCCGATTTTCGCGGTATGACAGATGGGCGGCTCCCCCAACAGCTGATGCAGCTCATGGTTCATTCGCCGTCTCCATGTGCCGTCTTCCATCTGCACTCCACCGTAGATGGTACGCAGCACTTTCTGTTCGAAGACACCAAGTGCGCGTTGGTCCTCCCCGAGCATGGTCCAGGTCTCGTGCCCGTAGAGAACTACCGGTCTAATCAGCGTCTTGTAGATGGTCAACTTCGTACGACGGCGAACTCTGTTCGACAGAAGTGTCTTGCGGAGGCCAAAGTAAGCACGATTTCCTGCCACGATGCGTCTACGAATCTCTCTGCTGGTATCATTGTCGGCGGTCACCAGTGAGCCCAAGTACACGAACTCTTCAACCACCTCGATTTCGTCGCCACCGATGCAAACTCGAAGCGGGCGGTTCTCATTCTCTTCTCGTGAACCTCTTCCTATCATGTACTTTGTCTTCGACGTGTTGATGGCAAGTCCGACGCGCTTGGCTTCTCTTTTCAGTCTGATGTAGGCTTTCTCCATCTTCTCAAAGTTTCGTGCAATAATATCAACGTCATCGGCGAAGCCAAGTAGCTGAACGGACTTTGTGAAAATCGTACCACTCGTGTCGATCCCTGCTCTTCTTATTACACCTTCCAGCGCGATGTTGAATAACAGACACGAGAGACCATCACCTTGCCGTAACCCTCTGCGTGATTCGAAGGGCACAAATTGCACAAATCCCCGACTATGTACGGGGAACGTGCCATTTGAGCCAATATATTCTGATTCCTGATTCCTGAACCCTCTGCGTGATTCGAAGGGACTCGAGAGCGTCTCTGAGACACGTACTACGCACATCACCCGATCCATCGTCGCCTTCACTAATCGCGTCAGTTTGTCCGGGAATCCGTACTCGTGCATAATCTGCCATAGCTGATCTCGATCGATAGTGTCGTATGCGGCTTTGAAGTCGATGAACAAATGATGTGTGGGCACATTGTACTCGCGGCATTTCTGCAGTACTTGACGAAGAGCGAACACCTGGTCCGTGGTAGATCGTTCGCTCATGAAACCCGCCTGGTACTGCCCCACGAACTCTCTTGCAATTGGTGATAGTCGACGGCATAGTATTTGGGAGAGTACCTTGTAGGCGGCGTTCAGCAGGGTGATTGCTCGGTAATTACAGCAATCCAGCTTGTCGCCCTTTTTGTAGATGGGACACACGACACCTTCCATCCACTCCTCCGGTAAAATCTCCTCCTCCCAAATCTTGGTAATCACCCAGTGCAGCGCTTTAGCCAGTGGCTCGCCACCGTGTTTTAGTAGCTCGCTTGGTATTTGGTCAACCCCAGCGGCTTTATTATTTCTGAGCCGGCTAATCTCCTCCTAGATTTCTTGGAGATCCGGAGCCGGTAGTGTAATGTCTTCCGCGCGTGCTCCCAGGTGCGTTACCGTGCCATCCTCGTCGTCTGCTGCATCGCCTTTTGCAACTTTTGCATTTTCTATTAATAAAACTCTGTACATTTAAAATGCAAGCATTATACATTCAAAAACGTTGTACTGCAGTAATAGGAAAACTTTTATTTTAGCAACCCTTCAGTTAATTGAAAAAATGTAATACATTGAAAAAATGTAATAAGAAATGAAGTATTTTTTTCTTTAAATTGTCATATTTTCAATGTGTTTGACATATGAAAATGTAACGTAGTAAAAATCATTTTTCATTCTTAAAGGAATTTTTAACAACAAAAATTTTAAAGTCGAAATACCAGTACTTCTATATAGTAGCGCATATATTCCAATACAGTGAAATAAAAACATTGTATTTCATCAATAAGAACGACGCCATATTTGACGAAAAAAAATTGCCCTATACATTTTTTTTACAATGGAGAAGACCTTTACGTCCTAGCCCAGTACACGTGCTAACGGTAGGGTCCAATCTACCGCACGGGGTGCACTGGGGGCGTGTCGGGCCCGAATGGTGACGCTGCCATTAATACCGACTAAACTCCATTGGGCTCCGCCATCGTTCCTCCCAGGAACTACCTCTCGGTATTACTTCTAGGGGGATGGCTGTACTAAATGTACTCATTCACTCTCACTCACGCGTTCATACGTCCTGTATGAGGCTTACTTGGGTGCTCTCTCAATCGCACTTTGATTCACTCTCAAAAACTCCCACATGAGGCTGACTTTTGTGCTCACCTTTTTCGTTCCTTGCGAGGCTGACTTGTGTGCTCACCTTACTCATTCCTTGCTAGGCTTACTTTTGTGCTCGCCCCACCCATACCATGTGAGGCTGACTTGGGTGCTCACCCTATCACCTGATTCACTCTCGATCGTGCCACTCTATTGTACCTCTGTCACTCCCCCTGGCATCGCATGTGGGACATTTTTCTTAGGCCCCACTTCTGACATACCATGCGAGGCTGACATACTGCTCACCTTTTTCATTCCTTGCTAGGCTTACTTTTGTGCCAGCCTCTACCATACCATGTGAGGCTGACTTTTGTGCTCACCCTTAACATGCCGTGTGAGACTGACTTGGATGCTCACCCTTTCACTCCTCTGCCACGCCATGAGGCATCGATAGCTAAGTCCCAACATACTACGCTACGACCCTCCCGTCTTGGCATGAGGCAGTCCACTTATACGCCTATACACTCACTCTTCGGGGTTGCTGGGTTTACCCCTTACGCGGTTGCCAGTCGCTGCGCCAAACCTGCCTCGGCATAAACAGACCATTCACTCCCTTTTTTGCGCTTGGCCTTTTTCGCTCCAGCTAACCAATCACTAGTTAGCCGTGCCCGTCGTCTGTTGCTCGGTTCGCCAGATTACCTGTAGCCTACAGGCAATCTGGATGGTATCAGCCGAGACTGCGTTCCACTTCTCCACCGATTGACACATCCTCCGAATAAGGGTATCGGGGTTGTGTCCCAGTCACAGACGTCAAGCATTACTCTTCTTTCGACGTCGAACCGATGACATACGAACAGTATGTGTTCGGCAGTTTCATCTACACCTGGGCAGTCCGGGCAGACTGGGACCTCCGCGTGCCCGAACCTGTGGAGGTACTGTCAGAAACAGCCATGGCCTGACATGAATTGTGTCAGGTGGAAGTGAACTTCCCCATGGGGTCTTCCCACCCAGCTCGATATGCTAGGTATCAACCAGTGGGTCCACCTACCTTTCGAGGAGTTGTCCCACTCACGCTGCCATCTGGCGACCGAGGTCACCCTGGTGCGCTCGCGGGCTCCCCTATTTCCACGTAGCTCGCAGCACTCCTCATCTTCCCGAATGACCAGCCCGACTGGCATCATGCTCGCTATCACGCGGGATGCATCGTGTGATACCGTGCGGTAGGCAGATATCACTTTGAGGCACATCACGCGGTAGGTGCTCTCCAGCTTCTCTAGGTAACTGGTTACCCTCAGTGCTCTTGACCATGACGGGCCGCCGTACCTGAGGATAGATACGGCAACGCCTGCCAGTAACCCACGTCTACTGGCGCACACCTTTGAGCTGTTGGACATCATTCTCGATAGAGCCGCAACAGCAGTCGAAGCTCTCTTGCATGTATAGTCGACATGGCTGCCGAAGGTCAGCTTGTCGTCAATAATGACTCCGAGAGACTTCAGACTTCGCTGTGAAGTGATCGCGACTTCTCCCACATGGATAACTGCATGTTGTGCCGACTTGCGGTTGTTGACGATAACTACCTCCGTCTTATGATGAGCGAGCTCCAGGCCTCTCGCGCTCATCCATTCCTCCACCGTGCTGATCGCGTGTTCTGCGGTTAGTTCTACCTCAGGAATTGACTCCCCGTAGACCTCCAAGGTTACGTCATCGGCAAATCCGACGATCTTGACCCCAGGAGGGAACTTCAGTCTCAGAACCCCGTCATACATGAGGTTCCATAGCACCGGGCCTAGGATCGAGCCCTGCGGGACTCCGGCGGTAATCGGAACCCTTTTCTGACCGGCATCGGTATCGTATAGCAGTACGCGGTTCTGGAAGTAACTTTCCAAGATCCGGTACAGACCCACCGGTAGGCTAAGCCGGTGTAATGAGAGCGCGATGGCATCTCAGCTTGCGCTGTTGAATGCGTTCTTCACGTCAAGTGTCACTAACGCACAGTATCGAATACCTCGCCTTTTTCGTTGGATCGCTATCTCGGCAGTATTTATCACTGAGTTGAGAGCGTCCACTGTGGACTTACCCTCAGCGTAAGGGGTTAGCCTGTTGAGGATGATCCTCTCAAGCAGTTTGCCAGTCATGTCGATCAGACAGATTGGTCTGTACGCCGATGGGTCGCCTGGCGGCTTCCCGGGCTTCGGCAACAGCACCAACTTCTGCTTTTTCCATCTATCGGGGAAACGGCACTCGTCAAGGCATCTCTGCATAGCTAGCTTGAACATGTTCAGGTTCGCTATGATCGCTGCCTTGAGAGCATTGTTTGGAACTCCATTCGGCCCTGGAGCTTTGTTCATTGGTAGGGATTTAGCCACTGCGAGTAGTTCTTCATTCGTCACTGGAGCCACCATTTCGGCCGTGCCCGCACTGTCTCGTAGTGCAGATGGCCAGAGGCTTGTGGCTCGAGACGGGATGAGTACTTCGATAATCGTTGCCAACCGGTCCGTAGACCGTTCTGGGAGTGAGGAGCCCCCTTTGGTCTTGGCCATCACAATCCGGTAGGCGTCACCCCACGGATTCGCGTTGGCACTCTCACACAGGTTGTCGAAACACGCTCTCTTGCTGCTTTTAATGGCTTTGTAAAGGGCCAATTTCGCAGCTCGAAACACTTCACGGTGGTTCTCTCTTGCATCCTCGGTGCGAGCTCTTTGCATCCTACGTCTAGCTCTGAGGCAGGCTGACCGTAGAGCTGCAATCTCGGCACTCCACCAGTATACCGGGCATCTACCGTTTCTTGGCAGTGTTTTTCTCGGCATACTGGCGTCGCACGCGCGTGATAGAACAGCTACCAGCGCATCCCCGCTTAGACTGTCGGTGTTGGCCTCTAGTCCCAGGGCCGCGGTGAAAGCTTCGCTGTCGAAGTGATTGGACTTCCACCTGCGTACCTGACAGGGATCTCCCGCCCTCGGATGCTGCACACCATAGTTGATCCTAAAGCGGATTGCTAAATGATCGCTATCGGTTTAGCCTTCGTCTACCCTCCATTCCAAGCCTGGAGCCAGACTCGGGCTGGCAAATGTTAGGTCAATCCACGCCCCCACTCCGTTTCTACGGAATGTACTAGTGAAGCCATTATTAGCTAGCACAGTATCGAGTTTCGCAAGCGCCTCCATTAGCGCTTGACCCCTGCTATTTGTACAGCGGCTGCCCCACTCCACTGCCCAAGCGTTAAAGTCTCCCGCTATGACTACCGGTTTCCGGCCCACTAGGTCCGACGAGAGCCTGTCGATCATCTGGTTGAACTGTTCTATTGGTCACCTTGGTGGGGCGTAGCAGCTGCAATAGAACACACCATTGATCTTGGCAATCGCCACACCCTCGGCGGAGGAGTGTATTACCTCTTGAACCGGGAACCGTCCCGTTGTACAGATTGCCACCATTCCAGACCCGTCCGACACCCAATTGCCGTTTCCGGCAGGGATGCGGTACGGGTCTGATAAGAGGGCGACATCTGTCCTCGACTCCGAGACCGACTGCCACAGCAGCTGTTGGGCTGCTGCACAATGGTTAAGATTTAGCTGTGTGACGTTCACGGCTTCTTCTTATTTGCCTCACCGAAGGGACACGAAGGTCCGCCCATAGCATGTTTATGGGCTTGCTTCTTAACGGTGCAGATAAGGCACTTGTACGCCTTAGTGCAACCCCGCTCCTTATGCCCCTCCTCGCCGCAGCGACGACATAGTTTGCTCCTGTCTATGTTCTTGCACTCGTAGGCTTTGTGGCCGGACTCAAGGCACCGATAGCACCTATCCACTGAAGGCGGCTGGGGTATACTAATAGGGCATACCGACCAGCCGATCTTCATCTTCCCTTTCTCGGTTACCTTTTTGGGATCCGCCTTCAGTAGCCTGAGGTAGGCTACTTGGGTGCCAGAGGGTCCATTTCTAAATCGCACAGAGGCCCGCTCGATTGTGACGTCGCATTGTTCCTTAACGGCTGCGACGACATCTTCTGCGGTCGTGAACTCGTCCGGATACTTGCACTGGAGAGTAATTTCCGCCCCTAGCGACCTGACTTGGGCGCCTTCACCAAGGACCTCTTGGGCCAAGGCCTTGTATACCGCACTAGATTGTGCGCCTCGCTTCAGCACCAGAAGCATTTCTCCCGTGTTGGTGCGTCTCACGCTACGCACATCTTGCCCAAGGGCCGAAAGGCTTTCGGCCGCCTTCATCGACTTTAGGACGTCGGCGTATTTGTCCTTGTCGGTTTTTAACCACAAGGCCTCGCCTCTGTCCTTGGCCTTCTTCGCGGGCCGCGGTACCTCCGGTGTCGGTGCCGGCTTCTTCCTGGTGACCAGCGTCCAGGGGTTGGCGCCCCCCTGCTTCGGTCGCGCCGGGTTGCTGGTACCAACGCTCTGCTCAGCGAGGTCACTCTCGCCCTCGCTTACCTCGGCCAGACGGCGTTTGGCCTTAACAGTTGCAAGCCGTGTGGTGTCAGTTTTTGCACCCTCGCCTGGCGACTTCCTAGGGTGCTTCGCGTTCGACGCCGTCTTACGATTGCCTTTGCCCTTGCCATTTCCCGTCGAGGGGAACTCGGCCGCCGCTTCGAGCGACGTGGCTGCTCCATAGCAGGTGAAGGCCACTCTCTGAGTACCTGTATCGACCTTCTCTCTTCCCTCCCTCTTGGAGGCCACTGTCTGGGTTTCTCTGTCGGACTTCTCCCGACATTCCACCCTCTTGGCATAAGCCTGCTGTTTCTGTCTTGCGACACGAACAATTTTCCGGAGCTCCAGGAGACTCTGCTTTAACTCCTTGCTTTTGTTTTGCTTTGCGCGATGCGCAAAGCGGTGGAGCAGCTCGATTCAATAATCTAGATTATTGAATCGAGTTGCTCCACCACTTTGCGCATCGCGGATAGTGGCCCGTCCAGTGCGTTGGTAGGGCTATTTCCTACCACTACTGGGGGGTCACTGGTGCTATCAGAAGCAGCACTCGTCGCTCCACTACTCTCCCCACGGGGGGAGACCTCGCCAAACCACCTCTAGCAAAGGGGTTTGGCACCTCCGTTTGTTTGTTATAGTTTTTGTTTTTGTTCTCCATATCAGTTCCCACGAGTAGCGCAAGAATAAATGTCCGCCACGCCAGAGCTCCGCATTAGCGTGGTAAGGGACGCTTACTGTGGGGGTTGCCCAGGTACCACACAGGCTCCGTTAACGATCGAGCATCTTTTTCGCCCCCTCGATCACTCATCCCTCGGCACGGGTCGCTTCACGCCTTGGAATTGGGGTTATGACCTATCTTGCTTTACGTGGTGACCGCGGCCCAGATCATCACAACCATCCTCCTTTACCAGGGCTTGGGACCTGTAGCTCTGGTTCTCAATAGTTCCATGTACGTATATTATTACAGACATGTTACTATTGAGATCCGTCATTCGCTAGCGGAGTTTACATTACATCTAATCAGGAGTCCGGTCTTAACCGATACAGAATTATTGAACATTATAAAAACTGCTAAAAATGTATGATTTGTAACATACAGCAGAAATGTTATTAAAAATAGGGAATTTTGTAATTTTCTAAAGGCTAGTTCTAGAAAGTTCTAGCATTTAATTGATTTTCCTATAATATTTTCCCAAAGAGCCAATGGCAAAAACTTCAATTAAAGTGGACGGGAGTGAAACGATGTGGTATTTGGAAAAATAGTTTCAAAAAAGTTACAAAATAGTCTTAACCCTCCAGCACACGCGCCGTTGTATTTTGTGAAACACCTTCCGAAACTGTAGCGAAATCTTCTTTCAGCAACAGCGGCTGCTCATTCGGGGAACCATTCGCGCGAGGGCTGGAGGGTTAACTGAAAAATATTAGGACTTAATTTGGTAGAAAACTATCGTAAATTTGAATGGAAGTACGCGAAAAAAAGTTATGTAGCATACTTTTTGAGAAAGAGTCCAATAAAATTGACTGCATTGACTCACATTGAATTTACACAGCAATCAAAGAAGATAGAAATACGATATTGATGAACGAATGATAGAATAATCATCCTAATTTGGACCCCTCCTTATTTTGGATGATTTCATACATTTGTATCCTTTACTGCCAATTATTCCAAATTCGTTTGGTTTGATGGAGATAGTTATATTCTTTGGGTTGTGTTTAAGTCCCAGCATAATTAGTTTATCCCTAATTTCTTTAAAATAATCAAAATTCACAGTTGAAAAATTGATATCGGAAACGATTCATAATTCCACGATTTCCAACAGAAATCGGGAGCAGTGATGCACTTTTAAATTGGATTTAAGAGTAAAAGTTTATTGTTTTTAAATGATGTAATAATTTTGTCTCTATTTGGATCTTGCATTTTATGTATTTGAAATGGTTAGTTTACGAAGTATTACTTAGAAGTATAAAATCAAAATATGTGTCCAAAATATGTCGTAAAAATAATAGCGTTAAAATATTTCGGACACAGCTAGATTTTCTTTCGTAATAGCAGTCTGTTTATCAATTTAGAATAACCAAAATTATCACCTTATCAATTTTTTTGCGGTGCGGTTGCGGTAAAACCGCGCAGTAAAAGCTCTTTCCCGCACCGCATCTGCGGGAAAAAGTGTCTTACCGCACCGCAGATTTTGCGGTGCGGGTGCGGTAAATACCGCGCGGTTGCGGTAATTACCGCAACCGCGACGAACCCTAATTGGTATGGTTGGTGGGCGAAAGCGATGAGAACGAGAGTATTAGGGGTCTGTAAGAGGTAGGATGGGGTGGTAGTCTGAGGGGGGTGTTCGGATTCTTTCGGGGTAAACTAGTCCTTGTATCAGCTGTGTTTTATTAGCAGATCAAAACTGTAATTATCGTTAAGTTTTAGTTAATACATTTCTGTAAGTACTCATTAACTTACAGATTTTAGTTTCCCTCTCCGTTAGCTGCATTATTGAAACAACAACAAATCAGTGTAATTTGCAGGATTTCCTTGAGCAGAATTAAAACACCCCTTTTGGTATTCATCAGCTAAAATTGTAAACAATTTATTATAAAATGTTTCCTTCGCATTCAATAGTACTCATGGCTTTCAAATTTCCAGTATAAATACTACTTATTTGTTATGCTCTTTTTGGTTTCGACTGAACCGGATCAAATTTGCACTTTTACTTCACTCCTTCTAAGTTTCCGATGTAGGTGTTGCTTTTAAATAATCCACTACCTTCCATTTCCTTTTGCTTTACTATCATTGTATATCCCTTCTCGTCCCTACTGCTTTCGTAAGACCCTAAGAGAAGAGACGACAACAGGCTTCTTGCTCTTCTTAATTTTCCCGACTAGGCCCTGCAGTAAATCTAAAGACAACAAACTTTCATCGTTGCCAGATTCCTTTTGTATGCTTTTCGCAATTGCTGAAAATAATTGTAGCTCGAAAATCGCAACTTAACCAACAATTTACAATGAAAAAGCTGTATTTAAAAATTTAATTTAATTTTTATTCGTGTTTCTCTTAATAACTATATCGTCATTCAGAACTTTTATTCAATTTGCATGAAATGTTGATGTGTATGCAAAGTAGCCAGAATAGATTCAGCAGCACTGTTTTTCATCCCGTTGGTAAATATAATAAACGCTCATGATTGGCAAAGCGACCAATCAGAAGCTGGTTCAATATTGAGGTTAGGACTGGATCCAACTGGCTACGCGATTGTCTTCTCTTCTCTTAGGTAAGACCATAAGACAATATACCGTCTCAATCGCTGTCAACAATACCAACGCTTACAAGTATCGCAACACTCATGTAAATATGAAACCTTCCAACACTCGCTATTTTCACTTTTTCTATGCACTTCAATAACGTCATAATATTGACATTTGATACTGACAGAACCTTAACATATTTGCCCGCGATAATAAACATGCAGTCACACCCAGTAAACGAAATGGTGGACAGGCAAGTTAAACTAGATGCTGGCGATCGGCAGGCTATTGAAACGTTGTTCTACACACCTAGAAAAAATAGTGTAAATTTACGTCTCCTGACCCTGACATATACGAGCATCAAAAATGACTTAGTTTTACGTTTGATTTTAATTTTACATGACGTTTAATTTCGTAAATCATGTAATTTTATTCCACATACAGCGTTTATTCTGAATGGTAGGAAGTGTAATTTTATGTCATTGCGCATGTAAAGCATATGTTTCATGTAAAATTAAACGGAACACGGTAATGTTCCGTCATTTGGTAAATTACGGTTTGTTGAATTTTGTCATGTTTGCAATTACCTCAACGATAAAATTCAGATTTTTTGGTGTGTAGGCTATCCGCCGTAACTTGCGGTTTACTGTAAAGGTAGTGTGGGTAGTATTTAACTGGCAGCAAAAGGGTCGGCTATACTCGCCGTGACAGGTGTGTGATGGAGATGGTTTATGGTGAGCGAGGGTGAGGGGATGATGGTGCGATATATTTGGAGTAACATGTTCATGTTACATGTTCATGCCGAAACGTTCAACATCTACGAATCGTCTGTCTTTCACAACCTATATGACAGATGATATGTCTAACGGCCTTCAAACTGACGTAATCTATACGGACCTTTCAGCTGCTTTCGGCAAGATTAATCACGCAATTGCAGTGGCATAGTTGGGTCGGCTTGGCTTTGGTGCGATTGTAGGCCGTTGGATGCAATCTTATCTCAGTAATCGTTGTCTGGATGTCAAGATAGGTGGTTGTGTACGCTTCATCTTGTATTCCTTAAGGCAGTCATTCAGGTCCTTTGATTTTTCATGTATTTCAACGACGTTAACGTTTGCTTAGAAGGTCCACGGTTATCGGAAAAGAATTTTGGCGCGGCTACTTTTGAAGATGGCTGAAGTAACATGGGAACTGTCATAGACTGCACTCCTGATGCCGTACTAGGTACGAGAGCTCCGACTGCTCAACTGTGTTCGAGCAGTTAGTTGAGAAGAAGAATGCAACAAAGCTGAGGATACGACAGCACCGTACAAGAGCGAACGAGGAACGATACAGAAAAGCGCGAAGCAGAAGACGAAAAGTATAGCACAATAATTAGTCTGGGAGCGCGTGCATCCAACGGAAGATTTCCAGCGTCGGATCAACCTGAAATTCTGGAGGAGATTCGAGGTTGAGGAATAATAAAGTGCACATTGAAAGATGTTTTGCTACTCCCAAGCATAATTATCAACTCATTCCCTGTGCAACTTCAGCCAGTCCAGATCGATAACGGAGTAGGAGCCAGGGATGGTCGCACAAGTTCAAGCTCAAGCTAGGATGCCCGAAGATGGTCTGAAATGTGTTATGAAAAAAATAATTGCTCGAAATTCACCTTTCAGTGCTCGATGAAATCAAAGCAAATCATAACTGCAGGTACAAATCAAATCAAAAACATAAATTTTGTTGCCAGAATTATTGAAAGATTCGAAAATAGAGCATGCAGAGTTGCCAGTTATACCAAATTGGTTAGAATTCGAGCAAAATTGGATTGAAAGTGGATAGATTTGTTGCAATTTTTTCAAACTTTTTAGCAAAAAAAATTATTTTAAACGGTATAAACAAAAAAATCACATTCTATTCATAGTAGTCTCTGAAGCTTACAATATTTTTTTTTGAAAAGAACTGCCTTTAGGAAAATTTCTTAAATATCGTTTTATATCTTGATATATTACATTTATGTAGCCTTCATATTTTCAACAAAGTTTTTAAAATGACATTATCAACAATTTTGCTGAAGACACCAAGTCTCCTACTATTTTTGAAGAGTTACTTCTCCATGATTACTTCTAGGAGATTTTATTACCAAAATTAGGGTATCAAAAGATGCGCTTTTTACATTTCTTATAAAAGAAATGTATAGAATTCGCTCAAACTTTCAAGATTTTTTCCGAGGCCTGATTCTGATGTTTAGTTTTCAAGATATGAATGTTTGAATGTGTAAAAATGGCGTTTTTTGCAGTTTTTTTTAAATTATCTGCCGAAATTGACAACATAGATTAACACTTTATAAGTTTTTAGACAGCTTTAACGAATACCTTTCAAACAAGCTATAGATTGTTGAAATCGGACTATTATCAAAAGAGATATTTAACATTGAATGCGGACGAAAGATTTTTATCATTTCCCATTGCCAGAAATATGACCAAAAACATGTAATCTATTATTAACGCCAAAACGGTTTAATTTAGGTCAATAGTATCTTCGGAGAATATAATGGAGGCAATACGCCCTTTCTTTTGGTATTGTGCTTTTACTGATTAATTTCCCTATGAGTGAGATATTTTCACAAATTTTCTTGGAAGTGATTATATCGAAATGATGCCTTCAGCAAATTTGTAACTCTTACTTTTGCGAATAACTTTACTGAAGACTTCAAATATCTATTTTGAATACTTTACAAGTTATGGCTTGTTGTTTGTGGATTACCTTTTGTCGCCCATTTATTGTTCAATATAGTAATAATCCATTGAAATAAGCCAAACATTATTACGATAAAAAGAATTTTGTATTTAATTTTTCTATCTACAACCGCTAGAAATAATCACCGAACACTTCCAAGTTGTCTGGAAGGAACTTGATACCTTATCAGTGCAAAAATGTTCATTTGTACGAACCTTTTGACTGCAATTTTTCTAACTTATAACCATCGGATCGATCGGAAACATATCGGAAAATGAAAGTGAAGTAAATAACTCCAAGCAACGGCGTAGCCAAGAGAAGGTTTTGGGGTTTAACAACTTCCCTCCCTACCACACCCAAAAAATATATTGGATTGCAATTGAAAATTTATTGATGCAGACTGATTTAATTCAATATTACAATAACAATTATCTGATCCGTACATTGATAACCTGTTGTTGTAAACATCATGAGGACTTTTGATAAATTGTCGGAATGGGGTCCTGATATGTAATTGATCTATTGGTCTTGATTTCACAGTTGCCTAATAGCATCAATATCAAATTCCTGCCTGAAAACATTCCAATAGAAAATTCCAGAGTTCTGTAATCAATCATAATCCTCAGATTTCTTTTCAAATTGAGCTCGCTTTTGTAGAGATATACTGTAATGAGGGTCTTTATTTAATAGAAAGCGAAGTTAAAATTGATTTAATGTCTATGAAACATTTGCTAAAAATGTTTTTGCCTTTCTCATTCACTCTAAAATTCGTCAATCTAATCCCGACCGGGAGGGCCGAGTGTCATATGCTAATCGACTCAGTTCGTAGAGATAGGAAAATGTATGTGTGTGTATGTATGTATGTGTGTGTACGTGTGTATGTGGAAAAAAATATGACCTCTGTTAATCAGAGATGGCTGGATCGATTTGCACAAAGTAAGTCTCAAATGAAAGGTACAACCTTCCCATCGGCTACAATTGATTTTTTTATTGATTGGACTTCCGGTTCCGGAGTTAGGAGTTGAAGAGTGCAATCACACAGCAAATTCTCATATAAACTGAAATGAAAAATTTTCAAAATCAAATTTGTATTTTTGATGCCAAATGACTTTAAAAAACAAACGAAGGAGTATACACTATAAATTATTGAAAAGCCAATTCAAAACATGTTCGAAGAAAGCAATAGAGCGTCAAACAGAAATGCGAGCGCGAGGACAAACGCATCCGTTCTCTTCTACGTTCGATTCTTAATGGTGGTGCCGGTTGTTGGCTTGGAGATACTGTGCGCGATTGTTGTTGAGTGAAGATTTGTTCCTGTCAAATTCGTGGATATTTTTGCAGAAATAGGCATAGGAATCTACCATGTGTGCATAACCAGTGTTTTTCTGGTGAAACGTCCCATTTTCGCTTGATAAGCATAAAAAGTTACGTATGAAGGAGTTGGTTTGTACGGAAGCATTCTCACCATAAGAACAATGTTAGGGGCACCCGGGAAAATGGGAATATTCAGCTGTTATGAAAACCACTTCTCCGTTTCTTGGCATGATTTTATTAATCACGATGGTGTGTGAAGATAAGTCATGTAAGCACATATCTCGGGAGGCCTTTATATACGAGGATATTGTTGCTAACGTGGCAGCTTTCGTTGGTGTGCTGCACATTGTTCCGCGAAACACACGACTGTGCTTCTTAATGTTTGATATGGTGCATTTACAGGGCATTAACTTTTACCGGATTGAGCACAATCTGTACGTTTAGTAATTGTTTTACTACCCGAGTAGCTAGTCTTGCAACACATTTCCAAAAATCAATAGCAAGACAATTCGTCTGCAGTCGTTTTTGCCGTGTATCTTTAGTGGAACGATTTTTAGCTTCTACTCTATGCGAGATGAGAAGGTAGACTGACCTTATTTAACCGATGATAAAAAAAGGATAATTTTTGTATTTTTAATTGCACGTTCAAGGATTGTTCCCTCTAGCAAAATATCCCTAGCAAAGAATTGTGTTGAGATAGAACGGTAATTTTGGGCCTCGCCAAAGATGCATGTGATGTCTATAAGAACCCAATTATAATGTGCAAACTAAAGCAATCAAACAATTCAGTTCAGCCAACAGCAGCAGTACTCGGTTGCCCGCTGTACTCGCAGTTGTTTAATTTGCGTCTGATTACTGCGATGATTACTCTATATTGTTGTCGGGTTCTGCATATTCTCACAGAATATAAAAACCGGCTCCTACGTGAGACAAGGCACATTGTTTATTTACAAAAACTGCATAATATCTACAATTGGAAACGGTTTAAACTTATGTAAATTAAAAATCTTTATGATTTAATAATTTTAAACGAAAATTTCGAGCTGCATCTGCTACCTTCTCATCTTGCTTACAACAAAAGCTACAAACTGCTCCACCGTTACCAGCAAATAACTCAATCCATGTTCCTGCTTTGTCTGCACAGTAGAAGTAATGTATCGTGTTCCAATTCAGTATGTCGAAAAAATGAGTGATGATTATAAGCAGATCATAAGGTTTATTGTGGTCGAACTGTATTCCTGTTTACTTTTCGAGGCTTCCTTAAGATGTATTGTTAGAAGGACAAATGGAGCTAAAGATGGCCAATGTTTACACTCTACAATTTCACCATGTTAGACATACCGTGCTGATTATGTTTCAGAACATCAATCAAGTAGAAGCGTTTGTTTTGCGAAACGAAATATATCGTTGAATGTGGCAACATGAAGTCAGAACCTCTGTATATATAGGCGATGACACAAACGAGGTACGAATACACGAATTAGCACCGTGCGCCTCTAATTACGTCGATAATCGTTATTTACACCTGAGTACCCGCAAGTTGAAAAAATCGTTACTATGGAAATTTAACCCGATTTGGATACCACGGAATAAGAAGCTGTCGAAATTCAACCTGTCTGGCACGCTATCTGTGGATATGGATATATGAGTCAACCGGAGACTAATAGAAACCACGGACTCACGAATTTCCCATGGCAGAAGAGGTACCAACTCATGCTGAGCTAGACGGCTTAGGTTTAAAAGGGCCCAGCAGTAATACAAACCTTGGGGCCCGACGCGGCTCTCGACGGCCCTGTAGAAAGGTTATGCAATCACTCTAAAAATCGTCAATCATACCGGCCCGGAGGGAGTATGCAGTGAGGGGTTGCTGTTTTAAAATTAAAACTAGTTTAAAATTTCTTAACAAGTTGAAAATTTTCGGCAAGGACCCGGACCTCCCGGATCTTACTATGTGATACTGAAACATCGCTTGAAACCAGCGGCGGTCAAGCGATGTTTCAGTATCACATAGTATCTCAAGATCGTGGCTGTCGATCCATTGTACGTATGTGCAAATCGTACTGAACATGTAATATTCATTTCCACCATTGTATTGAACATAACCAGCCATGGAATCGTAGTCTGGACAAATGAGAAAAGCCCAATTGCACCACCAGGTGGATCAAAATAGGTTTTTATTTTTGGGAATGCGTCGAGTTGAGACGAAAACGTAATATAATTAATAACGAGGATAACACTTTCCGAATGTAGAGAGAAATTTATGAAAAATGACGATTTCCATTCGACTCTAGCAGGTCCTGATCGATTTTGATGAGAATTTGATTTTTGTTGTATGACCAATTTTATGTATAGGTCAAATGTTCCAAAACAATAATTTAAGGTCAAGATAACATCATTTTGAAACCGCCAATTTCGGAGGTTTAGTATCTTCGATGAGTTTTACAAACGAACAGCGCATCATTTGATAAAGTAATTTTGACGGTATATAGTCCAAGAAGTATTTATGGTGAATTTTCTCAGGTTAATATTCATGACTACAATAAAGTCTCAACAAATTTGCTAAAGACACGAACTCTGTTACTATTGTCTGAAAAATTAATTCTGCATAATTTTAAAACTTCAAAAATTACGGTTTCGGAATTATGCCGTTTGGACAGTAAGATCGATTTTCACCAAACTCCCACAAATTGTAAAATTGGTATTGTAAAAAAACGTAAGGGCGATACTTCAATGCTGATAGCTGGGACCGAAAAATTAACCAACGCCAAAGGGACTATATTCTATATATACTATCATTTTGTCAATTTCAATAGCAAACACAAATTTTAATTTAATAATTTCAAATACTTTATGAAGTTTTGGGTTTCGATCATTGAATCATGCAATCTAGGATGTAAAAAACACAATAGTTCTTAAATAGGAAATAAAACCAAGTCTGGAAATATTCACTGTTGATTTTCTTTGAATGGTATCACTGCTACTATCGCTTTTTTCAAGAAAAAGCGTTGATTTCTTAGTTCTCAGTCGCGTTGTAAATTTGAGTAAAGTATAAACTTCAAATCGATTAAAAAAAATCGATTTTTTTGGCTCAGTACAATATACATAACCCCTTTAGGAAAATTCAGTTTTCCCACCACAATGCATTTATTGAGGAATTTAGATATTTTATTAACAGAGCATTAGCAATAATTCGTTTGTATGTCTATTTTATTGGCCATTTTTTCGCTTTCCCGTTGATTTGGTTTGAGATTTCTAGCACTGATGTTGTCCTATGCTGATTTGAGCGATTCTCTGAGTCCTGCCACTATCCCATGTAGTATGTGTTATCAAAAACATCGCGAAGCATCATGTTCTAAATGTTCTCAAACGATATAATATCCGAAGAGAGTGATAAGAGTTATAAGAAATGTCTCATCACACTGTTAGGTGGATTAAAAGCGTTTTTATGTTTTAAAGCTTCTTAGAGGTTTTTGAACCTTCGAAGTTGATTATGTGATCTTGAGCGTTAGAAAAGTTTTTGAACGTTTATTTCACTTTGAAAGTGCACTTTGTGTTTGCATTTTTTGACTTCATTGACATATTATAAACGGAATTTTAAAAAGCATCTGAACCCCCCCCCCTCCTCAAACAAAATTTCTGGCTTCGCTGCTGGTTCGATATATTCATTAATTGGTGTCATCCCGATCAAAATGAAATAACAAGAGTATAACACAATAAAATTTTCATAACAAATTGTGTTATAAATTTGGTCTCGTTAGTAGTTAAAATAACAGAAAATTATAACAAGTAACAACGCGAGATATAGTTTTGAAATCTTTTTGTTATGTGTTTCTGATCGGGATGTTAACAGGATGCAACTGAATGCGTCTGAATGCTCAGTAATCTCTTTCACCCGTAAACATGTCATGATAAAATTCGACTACAATATTTCTCAGAGTGTCCTTCATCGTGAATCGTCCGTGAAGGACTTAGGAATTCTGCTAGATTCAAAACTGATTTTTAAAGAATACATAGAATACACCATTTCCAAAGCTTCCAAACTTATGTATGTGTCGTTCATTCAACCGATGTTCCCACGTCTTTGACTTTCATCTTTCCTGTACCGTCACTAAGCGATTGTTTGTTAATTCCTTGTCAAACTAGCTCTTGTCCCTATTTTAGTTATTCAGTAGCAAAATTATTGTGTTAGTGTTAGTTGTAGAAATAAGCTGTATAATATATCATTTGGATGTTTGTAATCTGTTGGTACAAAAGATGAGAAGGTTTTATGCCTGCTGTAGAAAGGGTTTGAATGAAACCTAGGGGTTTTTTTCCCTGCTCCAAATAAAACAAAAAAAACAACTAAAAACAATAAAAGGATCGATCTGGTAAAATCGATTTTTTTTCCACCTGCTCACCACTATTTAGGACAAGAAAGATGAAGTAATGGCCGCTTGATGAACGAACGTTTTCATAAATTTTACATATTTAGTGTACGTTGCACGAATGTTATCGTTGATAACGACATTATTTTTCGTGAATGAAACGAAATAATTCGTTTATTTCTATAAACTTTTGTGCATATTACGAACGTTTTCGTTGGTTGCACGACTTTATTTGGTTCATCTTAGAAAAGTTTTCGTATTTATTATCATATTATTTTTTCATTCGTTTTTTAGGATCGATGTGTGACAGCGCCGTTTTTTAATTAAAGGGCAAAATCGATTATTTTCACCTGCTCCTCGCTATTGAGAACTAAAAAGATTGTGGTATGAAGTAATGACCGCTTGATGAACGAAAATTTTCGTAAATTTTATTTATTTAGCGTATATTGTACGAATGTTGTCGTTGATGACGACGTCATTTTTTGTTAATGAAACGAAATGATTCGTTTATTTTAATAAATGTTGGTGTGTATTACGAACGATTTCGTCGATCGCACGAATTCGTTTCGTTCATCATAAGAATATTTTCATATTTAGTAGCATATTAATTTGACATTGCTCCAGAAGAATATTGGCTCGGTTTCTTTGTGAATTATCCCGGAAGAGAGAAAACCTCAAACTTATTCATACAATATCAACGAACAGTTTGCGATCGCTCAACTGAGTGCGACCGAATTCGTACTGCTCCGGATTCTGGATCAACTGGAAGTGAAAGAGGTTCAGGAAATCTTCCTGAAACCGGCAGACGAAGATACGATTATTAAATAGTCAAACCGAGACCGTCGTGATAATCAACAATTATCTGACGTATAGCAATAAGGACACCACATTCAACATCTATTGAAGTGCCTTTGACGTTGATGGTTTAACGAATGGTGCTCGTAAATATTATAATGACTTTCGTATATAGCAGCGAACAATTCGTTTGCCTAATGAAGCCGTGTCGTAATAAGCTAATGAAAGTCGTTTCGCGGTTTTTACGAATATTCGTAATAAAAAATAAGTGTTTCAATAGAACTACGAATGATTCATCATATATACAAAAATTCGTATATTTTATGAAAATTGTCTGTACGAAACTAATTCGTAGTGATTTACGAATATATTCTATCAGCGTTGTAACCCGATCAGAAACACATAACAGAAATATTTCAAGAATTTATCTCACGTTGTTACTTGTTATAAATTTCTGTTATTTTAACTACTAACGAGACCAAATTTATAACACAATATGTTACACAAATTGTGTTCTGTTATAATCTTGTTATTTCATTTTGATCGGGAAACCCGATCAGAAGGGCATACCTGAATTATAACACCTGGAGTTATTTATTTCAAAAATATTTTGAAACAGAGCCTGTTATAAATCCGGCTGGTTAGTTGTTAAAATAACAAAAAATAAAACAAAAACCTGGCTAATGATAACAAAATTGTAACAACATTTGATATGACTTTATCAAAGTTAAAACTAAATGAGATATAATTTTTTTCCGAAAGTATATACGTCCTCTGTAAGAGAACTGTATTAGATATAATCATCTAATGACAGTGACCTAGTAACAAACGATCAATTCATAAATTGATGGTCTCATAATAGATTATGTTATAATATTGATAGTATAGAAAACTGTCCGCAATCCACTTTCAATTCAGTTATCTGAATATAACTCCAGTTGTTATAAATATCAACCATAGTTATAATAGTGTTATTGTTTTGTTATGCTCTTCTGATCGGGAAAGGACCAGTGCATGGTGAAAATGAATATTTATGGTATCAAAATGTAGCTGAGGTTTCAAACTTTTATGTAGGGTCCTTGACCGATATTTTTTTCACATTTACGATTTGCTGAGGTAGGTCCGAATGCCCCGGGCTCCCCTACAATTAATCTAGATCGGCATATAAACCACAAGCACGCGGGATAACTGACGCAATTAATCAAAGCGACAATGGATCAAGAGACGTGTTACGTCCGGGTCCGAGCATCATAGTCACTCTCGAGTCCCTTTGAAACTCGGAAAGGACTACGGTAAGGTGTTCGGCTCTCTTGTCTACTATTTAGTATCGCTCGGAAGATGTGATAAGATAGATGATTGACACGAGTGGTATGAATGTCCAAAAATTTGTTTTTGGAAAAGCTTTTGGCTTCACCGACGACGTGGCATGCAATCTTGAGATGATGGTGGAGACATGCATCCGACATACATCCGACATACATCCGATATACATCCGAGACCGGCAAAGCGAATTTGACTGATCAAAAATGCGTCAAATACAAAATACATGAGAGATTCAACGGAAGAAACTTTACACCTTCCGTCGAGTGTATCGCTTGATGGCGACAATATCGAAGCGGTTGATGAATTCATGTATTTTGGCTCACTAGTAATCGTCGATATGACACCAGCAGAACAATTCAGTAACTGGTAATCGTGCTTACTTTGGGCATTGAAAAACTCTACGCTCGAAAAAAGTACGTTACTAAGTTGACCATGTACATAACGCTCATTTGACCAGTTGTCCTCTACTGCCACGAAACCTGGACTATGCTGACGAAGGAACAGCACTCTTAGTGCTTTTGAGCGGAAGGTTTTGAGAACAATCTATGCTACGGGTGCAGATATACGACGGGATGTGGAGACGTCCAATGAACTACGAATTTCAACAATTGCTTGGATAATATTCCATCGTTTGCACAGTGAAATTTGAGTGGCTGCTGTAGGCTCGGCATATTGTAAGAATGGCGAACCACAACCCGTTAAAATTATTCTCGAAACTAATCCGACAGGTACACGGAGAAGAGGTACAGAACGAGCAGCAGAGTCGTCGTACCCTGCGAAGCTGGTGTCAACCAGTCATAAATCGCGTGAACTAGACGCGACATCTTGTTACAGAAACGGACACCACGGCCTTAGACTGATTAACAAATCAAGTAAATGCCACAAAGTTCACTTTACCATTTGAGTAAATGCAAACAAGGATGGCAGATGCTGCTCTAATAAATGGCTTCAAATTGGCGGGGAAATAAAAGGAATAGGGTGAAAATAGATTTATTACCTTATACAACCGCGAACGTTGAAAATAATGAAGTAAAAATTCTTGAGTATTCGTATTATTGCTTGGTATGAAGTATAACGAGTCGAGTCAATCCATCACATCGTCAGTTTATCCGTGAAATATAAACCATTTATTGATCTCTGTCAATCCTCAAACTCAATTAATCGACTAAATTTAGTTCGTTCTTTATTGAAAACAGTCGTTCCAAAAAAATACCATACGTTGATGCCTGACATGCTTTTATCCATTCTTCGAAACAAAACCACTCAATCGTTAGTGATCTTTGAACGCTGCGCTACTCGTTCTTGCGCCGAATTATACGGTTCCATTTCAATTTGCATAATTAATTTCGCTCATTTATCATTAGACTTCGAAGTGGTAACAATTTTACCCGCTGACATGCATCGACATGCCACGCTGTCATAGACGGCAACACGACGGATACAAGTCTTGGAGGTCGGGCAGCATTTATGATTGTCTATTGGCATTCCGCAAGCTATCTAGGTAGGCGTGATTGTGTGTCTCTATTAGCCTATATCACCGTATCAAATTTGGTTATTTGAGCTTGATTGATTGTGTGGCTTCACTTGATCAGGTACAAACTAGATCAATGGTTTTCGAGCGGTGGCGAGTACTCCCCGAGAAGTGCATTCATCTATCTTTGGCAAAGCACTAGGTTTTTAGCAAATATGTGCCAATTATAACCACAATGATTTATTGAAATATTCGAAGGAACCTATGTACAGCATCTGAATTTGGTACCATAGACAACTGGTCGATCGTCACGTAGACATCAGTGTTATTTTGCAAATTTTGATCTTTATTCTAACTTTATTTGTAATAATCAAGTCTTACACAAATATAATAAAAACGACAAAATAGCGTCAACTGTTATCATGCACATTAAAATTTCAAGAGAATCGCACTCACTGAATTTGCCGAGACACTTTTAAATCTAAATTTGTAGCCTGTATGTCAAAATTAAATGCAAATGAGCTGGAAACCAAACATTTTTCATAAAAGAGCTCAGCATGTAGCGTAAGCAGACCTTGTTGTGAAAATTCTGGTCGTTTAACATTTGGGGAAATTTGTGTTTAGATTATTATTAACTGCAGTAGTTTTATTGTACTGCGGATACCACAACACTCCCAAAAATGTATATTCTCAGTATAATCCTTGTTCAGATGGTATCTAACACGAAATAATTTTTTAAACATTTAAAAAATTATTCCATTAAAATAATAATATTAAAATGGAGAAAATTAGACTCGGCGGGGAAGACCGACACCCTGAAAGGGCAAGAGCGACGCTTTTACATTTCTTATAAAAGAAATGTGTAGAATTCGATCAAGCTTTCAAGATTTTTCCCGATGCCCTAAGGGCCGATACTTATATACCAATCGATTCAGCTCGACGATTTGGGACAAAGCCTGTGTGTATGTAACGGACAAACTCTCATTCGTCTTTCTCAGCAATTGCAGAACCGATCTTATCCAAACTAATTGCAAATGAAAACTCTAAGAACCAGACATAACGCCATTAATTTGTTTTTGATTTTGATGTTTAATTTCCAAGATATGGATGCTTTAATTTGTTAAACTGGTGCTCTTGCATTTTTTTTTGGAATCAACTAACGAAATTGACAACATAGATAAAAACTTTACATATTATCAGATAGCTTATGATCAGATATCTTTCGAACGAGCTATACTTTGTTGAAATTGGACTATTACCAAGATATTTATCTTTACATACGGACGACGGATTATTACAGTTTTCTAATATCTAGATAAGAGAACAAAAAACATCTTCGTAGGGTTAATTGGATTTAATATGCTTTTCTTTTGATTATTTTTTTTTTACAGATCAATCCCCTTTTAACTGAGATATTTTCATCATTTTATTTTAAATGATTTGAGAAGATGTAAGCAAATTTGTAGCTCTTTCTTTTGCGAATAACTTAGCTGAAGACACCACGTGTCTATCGTGTATGTTTTAAAAGTTATAGCATGTTACTTATTGTTCGATATAGTAATAATTCGCAGGTTTCTCGCATCTCGCATTCTAATATCAGTTTCAGCCCCAGCTCAGCTTCTCGCGGCCACTCTGTAAGCACCCTAAGACGGGGCTCGAGGATAAATGCTTTCGTTTTCTTTTGCTCTGTTTATTTTATCTTTCGTCTCACATAATCTCTCAGTGTGTCTCGCATATTTCAAACATACTGGTTGCATTTCATAGTTCCACCTGGCTGTATTTGAAGCTCGGTTTTTTTCGTAGCCGCAAATCCCGTCCCAGATCTTGACTAATATGTTTGATAATGGCTCGTCTACCCTAATTATATGTTATCATAGACGCCATGAGATACCATAGTCCTTATATAGGGAAGTCCCCACTTTTCGTCAAAATGTACACTGTGCTCGTATGTGGAATAGTTTCTACGGCGAATGGTAATGTCAGTACCATCAATACCACGTTTTATAAGCTGTCTCTGTTCACTATCGCTAACAGTTTTGACGCATGCTAGGACCTTGTTTAGAAAGACTTTGATGAGATATCACGCACTCAATTGAAATAATGTCCGAAGAGAGAGAGAGAGTTATAAGAGTTACATATCTAAGAAATATCTCACCACACTGTTATATTGAATAAATTCAATTTCTTTGAATAATTTCCTCCAAAAGGCATTTCAGGTATTGTTTCTAGAGGAAATAGTACCGTACATTTGAGCCAAAGAAGATAAGGTGTTTTGGTAAAGCAAAATCCAATCGGAGATATTCATATATTGGTACTATTTGATCCATGAAGATTCATGAGATCACTTCATGCGGAAATTTTCCATATTTATAAAAATTCCATCAACATTCAATCAGTTTGAAACGGGAACCATATAAAAAATTATGTTCTAGTCCCGAAAACTAATTGTCTAAAGACAAACACATCAACGACTTACATTCTTACTCAAATAAACTGTCGAACTGCCAAATTCCATACGAAAGTAAAGACATGCTTATCAACTATCCATCAGACATCCAATCTGAGAAACAATTATGATCGCTGAAGAACACACGTCCAGTACTTGCTTGAATCTTCAGTTCTCATCCGCTACCCTTAAACTTTAAATTCCAGGGAACAATATTTTTTTTATTTATAAAATTGTTTTGCATTGTGTTTACTTTATTTTTATGCGTTTTGAGTAAAAGTAATTTAATTGTAACAAACAAAAACCCTCAACCAATTTTGCGTTCCCATTTTCTAGAAAAAATGTTTTGAAAATGTGTCAGAAAATACTGTGGAAATTCCTTTGACCATTGAATTATAATTAAATAAATTATATCAAACACATCTTCGCATATGTATTCACTTTCGCAATTCACTGATTATGTGACTATTTCATTTTTGTAATTCAAAGATCCATTACAAAATAAATTACTGTATGCTCCTTTTCAATGAATTTACTAAAAATCTCAATCTCCCAGCATTCGCCACCACATTGATGGAAGTACAAAAATCCTATGAATAGTATTTATCCAATGCCACCTGGTTTGCCAAACGGCAACAAACACAATAATCCGAATTTACCAATTCAGAGCAAAATAATATTTTCGATCGAGGTTTAAAATTGTTGGCCAGAAAAAAAATCCTTTTAGCGGGGGTGAAAATATTTGCATTGCGTTATTGCAAAGCACACATCAGACCGTCTCATTGGAGAGAACCCAGCTATGAATACTACTAGCACTTGTCTTTAATCAATAAAACTCCCATTGCATAAATATTAAAAGTTTTTTTCTTGACCGTTAGGCAGTGCACTCCGAGGCCAGTTTTATCGCGCTCGGTATCATTGCATGCAATTTCTAACTGTTAAGTAATTATTTTCATTTTTATACTTTGTGCATGGTGGCAGAAAATTGTTAGCATGCCATTTGCAGCTGCACAGTTCGGATCTAGGTACATGTGTAGCACGAGCGACCTACGTGCGGTAGGCGATCCATGTCGTAGACCATCCAGGAACCCCCGCACTAAATAAAAGCCAGATTTAAACGGTTTGTATATAATGCATTTTAAATTTGTATAATTATTTCCAATGCACCCTTTCGTCGTTCGATGCAAGCTGTCTGCTGTCTGTTTTGGCATACAGATTTGAACGCTCTCACCAGCTCCCAATTAATCGCGTTTGGGTCCCATGTTCGTATCAGTGCAAAAACCGCTAAGCCGTATATCCGAAGATTCCAACATGCAACCGGGTATCCACTGAAATATTTGTAAATCATATCGAGACAGTTTTTATAGTTCAATACTTTCGGTGTTGACCGAATTCGCTTCGCGGTCTCATGGTTCGCTCCCTTTCATGAACCGCATCGATTCAGTCTGTGCCAAAGCCGTCGAATGTATGACGTATGCATCCGACAGAAATTTCTGGTTAGCCAAGCCTTGTAACGTTGCTGGAGAGGTTTGTCAAATTCGAAAGGCGCGCGATGCACAGAGGTTCAGTATTTAAAAACTATCCAAATTAATGATCTCGCAATTATTACTTTTTGGTATCTTATGAATAGTTTCTGGGCAAGAAAAGTGCCCCTTTTTGATAATAACGTATAAAGCATTATCTTCGAAAAAACTTTAAAAGTAGCATACCGAGAATATTGCTGAAGACACTTAAGGAGTGCGCCTGGTGTCGTGGGTAATGAAAAACGATTTTTTATTCGCTTAATTGTTAGTATTGACCCTCTAGTATAGTCTCGCGTAATCTTGGTGGCTACACTGACCTTTCGTTTTAAGCAGACGTGCGTTCCTCGCGTGTATTTGCTATCACACCGCATTTTTCAAATTGGCTGATACGAAAAGTCATAAGCTATTCAACGGATTAAATTAATTTTTTATGAGATTGCATAATATATGTAGCCAGTCGATAAACCACGGTAAGCTGAATAATTTTTTTCTCCCCATTATATTGAAGATAATTTTACTGAAAAATGTGAGATTTTTCGGTTTTATTATGCCATTTTCCGAAATTCAAGCTTTTTTATATATTTTTTTGAGTAAATACAAGTCTGAGTTTTAACAATTTTTTTGAAATTTCTGTTTCAAACACGGCATGCCTGCCGCGGTGCAACATGGACATGAAAATAACGTATATTCTTGGAACGCTCCTATGTGTGGTTCTGAGGGACTGAAAAAATAATTTTTTATGCATGATGAATGAATGCATAAATAAATTTTAACAGTATACATGTACATTGTTGCCTTGCCATCAAAATGATGCAACAAAATTACTTTCGGTTTGAGCACTTTACACCAAACGCCCCCTTAATGGCAATTTTTAATGTTTGAAAAATTCCGAAAAAAATTGACTCTATTGGGAAACGCCGCACTATTTTTTAATAATTTTTAAGTGAAAGTACATTATCTCTAACTGTTCACAGAATAAAATATCAGCAGACTTTTTTAAAAGAAAATTGATGATCAAGGGAGAAAAATGTAGATAAAAAGAAATCACCATGTAGCATCGCAAATAAAGAAGCAAATATTGATAAAGGCGGATTTACAACAGCGCACAGTGGTTTTTTTGCCAAAAACACGCGATTAATTATTTACACAAAAACGGTCAAGTTTAGATCAATAATGTCTTCTGAAAGTTTTATCAGTATTTCAAGACCTTTCTTCTGGTTTAGTACATTGAGTGATTAATCCTCCTAAAAGTGAGATATTTTTCTCATTTTTTTTTTAAATGTATAGATAATGAGATTATATGTTCTGCAATGTTGTAGAGCTAGTTTTTGCGAACAACTTTGCTTAAGAGTCCAAAATTGTATATTCAATACTTGTGAAGTTATAGTGCCTTGTTTGTGGATGACCCCTTAAAATCATTTTTTTAATATAACTTTTTTGGTATCGTACCTATGAATTTAGAATGTTCTACAAAGTTATTTGCGTCAATGTCATCCGTAACTCTTTAGAAGAACGTTTTGTTCTAGCTCTTCTATCTTCGAAGTTATTTAGCAATTTTTGATAAAAATAGTGCTATTTCCAATAGCAATAACTTTTGAACGGGCAAAAACGGACAACCAGCTATAGTTATAAACCTTAGTACAACAAATGAACTACAAAATCCAATGTATTCCATTTGTCTACTGTTGTCTCCGGTGCTGTTATGGACGGTTTAGGAAGTGCTTTCCGCTGCTTAGTATGCATTTTTCATTAAGTGGAATTGTTCATCTGTTCCTCGCTGGATTCTCTTTTTACGTATGCGTGTGCAGGAAAGAAATTAAGAGAGAGAGAAAGAGAAAGAGAGAGAGAACAAGAGAGAGAAAGAAAGAGAGAGAGAGAAAGAAAGAGAGAAAGAGAGAGAGAGAGAGAGAGAGAGAGAGAGAGAGAGAGAAAAAGAAAGATTGTAGAGGACCGCTAAGCGCATAACTTCCGCGAAATCGCGCAAAAATCGCCTTCAAGAAAATTCTGTGTACTTGAGTTATGAGCACCCAAAGTCTTAAGAGTCTAAAAACATTAGTTACTGTGCGATTATGCTTGATCCACAGTCTTTTGAAATAAATACAAGACTTCTTGACTATTTGCATTATTCCAGCGGCAAAATCGGGCATATTATTGTTATAATATTGAAAGACTTGTTGAACTACAGAACCAATTTTCATACTTTCTCTCGCGGAAACCCAAAGGGAAAACAAGTGACGTTTATCAAGGGTACCTAAATAGTATAATGGGTGTACTTTTCAATAAACAAGAATACTAAGTATATAAAGAAATTATGTTTCAATCAATTACCTTACATTCCAACTGTACACATTTTGATGAAAATCCCTTTAAATTAGTATCGCTTAAAACGTTTCGTATCATTGAATGTACGAAAAAACGTGTACAGACACTCTCCCGCACACGTGACCGCGTCGAAGTTCGGGAATCTTCTAGTTTTGAGCATTACCCTTAGTAACAGTCAAGGATTGCTACATCGCGGAGCTGTGTAACACTGATTTGCTTAAAGGCGATTTCGTAGAAGTTATGCGCTTAGCGGTGCTCTCCAATCTCTCTCTTTTTCTCTCTCTGTTTCTTTCTCTCTCTTGTTCTCTCTCTCTTTCTCTTTCTCTCTCTTAATTTCTTTCCTGCACACGCATACGTAAAAAGAGAATCCAGCGAGGAACAGATGAACAATTCCACTTAATGAAAAATGCATACTAAGCAGCGGAAAGCACTTCCTAAACCGTCCATAACAGCACCGGAGACAACAGTAGACAAATGGAATACATTGGATTTTGTAGTTCATTTATTGTACTAATGTTTATAACTATAGCTGGTTGCCCGTTTTTGCCCGTTCAAAAGTTATTGCTATTGGAAAAAGCACTATTTTTTTCAAAAATTGCTAAATAACTTCGAAGATAGAAGAGCTAGAACAAAACGTTCTTCTAAAGAGTTGCGTATGACATTGACGCAAATAACTTTGTAGAACATTCTAAATTCATAGGTACGATACCAAAAAAGTTATATTAAAAAAATGATTTTAAGGGGCCATCCACAAACAAGGCACTATAACTTCACAAGCATTGAATATACAATTTTGGACTCTTAAGCAAATTTGTTCGCAAAAAGTAGCTCTACAACATTGCAGAACATATAATCTCATTATCTATACATTTTAAAAAAATGAGAAAAATATCTCACTCTTAGGGAGATTAATCACTCAATGTACTAAACCAGAAGAAAGGTCTTAAAATACTGATAAAACTTTCAGAAGACATTATTGATCTAAACTTGACCGTTTTTGTGTAAATAATTAATCGCGTGTTTTTGGCAAAAAAAAACCACTGTGCAGCGACCCGTAAGAATATGAAATAAATAAGAACCTCTGACCGTGAACAGCTAGAAAGCAGTAGCGATGATGACATGGACGTGAACGATAATGCGAGAGAAGGCATACTGAATGACCCCAAAACTGCTTCACCGCCAAGGAAAATGGTCTCGACACGCAGCAGCCCTCTGCGTCAACAAGATCTGGCAGACAGAAATTCTTAGTATTTTTTTACATTTACTATTTGTTAAAACCTGTTTTAATCCACCTAGAGGTGCAATTCTGCCTTTCTCATTTCTCCAAACTATGATGTAATAGCTGGTTCGTACAATACAACATTATGGAAATGTCTTTCATTCTTATTACACTTGGTAAGTATACATAAGAACACCTTTTTGCATTCATCGCGGTATCGGTTTGAATCGGAGTTTTCTATGTGATCGCACTCCACAACCCGTAACTCCGGAGCCGGAAGTCGGATGAAGATGGAATTTAATATCAGTTTCCGGGGACGTAAGACCTTTCATTTGAGACTAAGTTGATCAAATCGGTCTAGCCATTTTCGAGAAACCAATATAACCGTTATTCTGAATTTGGATGCTTCCGGATCCGTCGATGGTGGCCAGTGTGGCCAAAGAGACTTTGAATGACTGTTGGTGACCTAGATTTACATTTTGGAAAAAAATTCACCCTTTTACATTCATCGCAGAATTCGTTAGAATCGGTATTTGCTGCGTGATCGTACGTATCACCCTGTAATTCAGGAACCAGAGCTCGGATCCACACAAAATTCAAATGCAGCTGATGGACCTTTCATTTAAAATCAAGTTTGTCAAAATCGGTTCAGAAAATTTCGAGAACCGATGTGGAAAAATCAACAAATTTTGTTTTGTAACCATACTCTTCAACTCGTAATCCGGAACAAGATGTCGGTTGAAAATGAAATTCAATAGCAACCTATACCTTTCATCTGAATCTTAGTTTGTAAAAATTCGTTCAGCCATTTCCGAGAAACCGATGTGGACATTTTGTTAAAAAATCTGCACATATACACATACATACATACATACATGCATACATACACATACACACAGATATTTTGCGATCTCGGCGAACTGAGTCGAATGTCATATGAGACTTGGCCCTCCGGGCCTCGGTTAGAAAGTCGGTTTTTGGAGCAATTGCATAAACTTTCTATATGAGAAAGGCAAAAGAAAAATATTTAATTAGCTTAATCAGCATGAGTTCAATGTTATCTTCATGTGATTATATTTTGAAATGTTGGTGGAATGGGTTTGAAAGTGGAGGGAATGGGTAGAGTGGGAGTGGAGGATGCGTCAGAAATCCTTCATCTTATTTCGGTATACAGGGTGGATGAAGGAAATGCGGGCGTGAGGGTGGTCCAAGAGGAGGGGAGTGATGAAGGAGGGAGGTGTAAGGGCAAGGCGGGGGGAGGGGCGGCGACGCAATACTCAACTGCATATTTTGCCTTCCATTTGAGACTTGGTTTGAGAAAATCGGTTCAGTCATCACCGAAGAACCGATGTGACTTTAATTGTAGAATATGCCCGGAATTCCGGACTTCCGGAGTCGTCGATAGTGGACAATATATTCAAAGAATGTTTGATTGGCAATCAGTTATCTAGATCTGCGATTAGAAGTAATTTGGTGACCATTTCAATAGTTTTTAGCCTGTGAGGTATTACGATTGTACCGATTTATATGGGAAATTCCAGTGTATTCTTACTAACACCCCTGTAACTCCAGAAGCAAAAGTCAGAACTGAATGAAGTTCAGCAGCAGTCAATGGTATTACTGTATCTTTCATTTGAAATCAAGTTGGTAAAAATCGGTAGGGAATTCGTTGGGGAATGGGTGTGATATTAGCTTAGGAACTTGGCGGGTTCCCCGGGGGCGTCATGAACCGTCATAGGTGGCCAATGTGGTCAAAGCTGCTTTGATTGATCATTAGTGATTCAGACCCGCAAACTAGAGTAATGTTACATCAATTTTAATAATCATTTGAACATCATGGTGGTACCAGTTTATATGGGAATTTGCTGTGTGACCGCGCTCTTCAACCCGTAACTCCGGAACCGGAAGTCGGATCAACTAAAAATTCAATAGCAGCTTATGGGAGCGCTATACCTTTCAGATGAAACTAAGTTTGCGAAAATCGGTTCAGCCATCTCTGAGAAAATTGTGTGAGTTTAAATGACACACACATACACACACATACACACACACACATACATACACACACAGACATTTGCCGATCTCGACGAACTGAATCGAATGGTGTATGACACTCGGCCCTCCGGGCCTCGGTTAAAAAGTCGATTTTTACAGTGATTGCATAGCCTTTCTTTATATGAGGAAGGCAAAACTTTAAACATCCGCGGCTCAGTTGTGTTAACGCATTGAACCGTGTCAAATAAACCTATAGAAAAAAGTGTAATAAGAATGTAATAGACATTTCCGTAATTATATTGAACATAACCAGCTAATGAATCATAGTTTGGATAATTGATATAGGACCTGGAACAATCATACCATCGCACAGTGGTCGCAATGGTATCAAAACGTGCGTTTTATTATTTGTGCTCTAGGAGTTGATTTTGGTTATAGTTATATTATATAGTGAAAGTTATATTACGAGAAAACTTGCTAAACATACAAACTCTTCAAAATGTAAGATGTTGAAATAAAACGCGTTGTTTGTGAGAGGTACACAAAAAATCATTTTTTTCATTATAATTTTTTCCTGAGATTTTTTTAATTCTTGTAATGTTTTATGAAACAATCGTAGGTGTTTGTTAAAGATAACAGCATTTTTTTCAAAAATTAAGAGTTATTGAACAAAATAGATTCAAAATACCGCCATTTTGAACATCAAATACTAAGAGATTTGGAAACTCGATTCTTTGAGAAAGATAGTCAAATGTAGGGGAAACCGAGCAGAGTTGAAACAGAGGGGAGTTCAAACAATGCCCATTGCTACCGAAACCATGCCGTTAGACATTTGATCAAAGTACTTTTGTTTCACATCATTCGTCTAAGTTTTACAACAGTATTTTTGCCAAATCCTTAAGGGCATGGTTCTGCTACAATTGGGCATTGTTTGAACTCTCCTCTGTTTCGATACTCATCGGTTTCCTCTACTACAAGAAAAATTACTAGTCACATAAGGCAATCAGCGGGCCTGAATATACAAATACTTACCGGCAATGTATGTTTTGTATTTTGTAACAAAATCACGGTGTATTTATTAGAACAATTTTATGCAAAAAAAATCAGCATCTCTGAAACTTCGGAATATGAAAGAATGGGCTTTCCCCTTTCATTTGAAACCAAAATCAAAATAATCCGTCGGGGGGTCTAGAGCAACTTTTTTTTTTTGAAGTTTTTTTTCGTGAAAACATAGATTTTACAATGGAACTAGTTCATATTTCTGCCCCCAGATGGTGCTTTATAATTCGAACAACACTAAAAGTGAGAAATTGATAGAAAATTCAATTGTCTACAAGTTTGTCGACCACTATAAATTGATCTGAAATCATCCGGAAAAGTTGTTTAAGATTTTAACAAAGTTATATCTAAAATAGTTTCACACGAGGCCTAGTGGTTTGGAAATATGTTTTCTCGCACTTATTACATTACAAAAAAAAAATAATTGGGTTTAGTGGCATGAAAATATTAGACGGGATTCATTACGTTGACAATTCTAATTGAACTTCTGAAAATAAGGATGTTTGACAGAGTCAGAGAACTATTTGTGCTTTTGGTTTGTAATCCTTCCCGATAGATTCGAAGGGATTACCATTCATCGGAAGGTATTGCTTGGTTACAAGGGTTTGCTTACATTTATGTTTTAGAAAGGACCATACGTCGTATAACTTTGGTTATGATCGCTTAAGTCAGCTATTATAATTCCGTTCAAGACGAAATGTTGGGACACACCGTTTCTAATTTAACGCAACCCACAGTAGTAACTGTCCAAATTAGTGGTTAGCGTGAAACGATTTATTCAAGTTTTCTCCGAAAAGCATATTGTGGCAGTTGTATTTTACGGCCATTTCCTATCAATTATGCGAGATATCGTTACTAAATTGATCCTAGATTATGCGATATGTATTACTTTTGAAAACAAAATATTATTTGAGTACAACAATAACCTTATATACATAGAAGTCCTCGAATATATCCCAAAAAAAAATCTTGATCCAAAAACTCAAAGTTTTTTGTTCACTCTTTGTCACATTGAGTTAATTTTGAAAACGGATAATCAGCGTTTTAACCAATCGTTGCAATGAAATCCGCGAAATATTGCAATGGTGCGTTAAAAGTTTCATTGAGTTTGTTCAAATATAAATGTTGAAGTTCAAGACAAGTTAATTTTATACGAAGAAGTAGGAGATTCATGTAAGAATAGTTATCAGTCATCCCTGAGAACAATCGAATAAATGAAAAAGAATGCATACATAATTGAAAAAGCTGTTTCTGCGGGAGGAATCACTTACCATCATGAAAAAGAATATTAATATCATACTAGGTTGTTCAACACTTATCTAAAACTTCTCATCCCAAAAATATGAATGGTGCCCTGTATCAGGGAATTATAATTTTCAGCTAAAAGATGAGACTTTCCAAGCTCTCAAATTCCGCTGAATTCACTATTGAACTAAACACAACTATTTGGCAAATAAAAAAAGTGCTTGTGAATTGACAAACCACTAGGTCTTCTGTGAAACTAACTTAGACTTAGAATTCGTTAAAATATTAAACTACTTTTCGGGATAATTTCAAATCGGTTTTTAGTTGGTAACAAAGTTGTAGACAATTAAATAATCTATCAGATTCTTACTTTTAGTGTTGTTCGAATGTCTAAATCACCATCTGGGGGCAGAAATATGAACTTGTTCCATTGTAAAATCTATGTTTTCACAAAAAAAAACTTCAAAAAAAAAAGTTGCTCTAGACCCCCGGACGGATTATTTTGATTTTGGTTTCAAATGAAAGGGGAAAGCCCATTCTTTCATATCCTGAAGTTTCAGAGATGCTGAATTTTTTTGCATAAAGTTGTTAAAAAAAGACACCGTGAAATAATTAGGACCAATTTTCTCAATATAACTTTTCTGGGGATTTTTTCTATGTGTCAAATGTTCTCAAATTATATGTGAGCATCAGAATAAACATATAAATCGATAACTCTGCATTTCTGTTATCTCAAACTTACGAGATATTCACAAATTAACACGTGCACACTTTTGACTGTATTTGCATCATAACAAAAAGTATTAGTAAGCATCATAACAAAAAGTATTAGATGTCGTTTTCACGAAACGATTTCGTAGTCAGAGTTACTACTTAGGATCAGACTTGCCAGAACAACTTTAGAAAAATATTTTTATGTATATGTTACTTCTCAGTCAAATTTCAAACAATTAATCATACATTGCGTGATTGGACATGCATTTTAAAGGATTAAACTTAGTTTCTAAAGCAAAAGCATTGATGTCTTCGACACCTGTAATTTTTTTAAATTCTGGCAACGTCATGCAACATTTGAAGAATACAAAAAATCTCAGAAAAAAAGTTATAAGGAAATATTATTTTTGGGTGCCTCCAACAAACAACGCGCTTTATCTCAACACCAATACATTTTGGAAAGTTTGCATGTTTAGCAAGTTTTCTCGTAGTATAATTTTCTATAACTTTATCACTAACATTATGAGACTCTCAGTCTACTTTCTACTTCTGCCCAAGTCAGACGTACAATCGAACCAAGTGAACAACAACTAGCAACCTCTTGATCTAGTGTGCATTGTCTCGAGAACAAAGGAAACATTCAATTTATTCGTGCCATCATGAGTAAAGTTGACGAAAAAAGTCTGCTCCGACCCAACACAGCGGTCGTTGACTTTAACCGTTGTGTATCCGACGCGGTACCCGGGTACCTTTTTAGGTTTCAATTAATGAAATTCTCATGTTTTATCCATAGCTGGAAATCGAAACTTTGCGACATCTTAGAACTTCACTAAGTCAAGCGTTTGGGTTAATAATGTTATTGATATAGTAAGGGGGGGGGAGTGAGGAGGGGCTCCTGATTTTTTTTACTACGTAACAGGCCGACGTGGGTACCCGGGTACCCACAAAAGTGAAATACTAATAACTACGGCAATTTCCAACCGATTTTGATACTTTTTGGTGTTTTGGATTCGGGAACTCATCCACTTTTAGACGAGGTAAAAATGAATCGGGTTACATCATTCGGTTCCCTGGAATCCGGATTTCCGGAAGCAGGTTTCAGTACTGGGATACTATTTGTGAACTTCAATGGAATACTAGCAATATGGGTATCAAAATTCTTGGAATTGCATCAGTAGGCTGTATCTCGTGGTTTTGGAACCATTTGGTGCTTTGACCCCGGAACAGACATTCCGGAGTAGATCTGTGCGCCGCCGCGCCACGCCGCCGCCGCCGGTAAATTTTAACAAACGCCGAAGGGTAGACCGGCGGCGCGCCGCCGACGCCTTTTTCTCACGCCGATAATTCGCGAACTCGAAAATCGTTGACTCATAATTTTATCCACAAATCTTAAAACATTGTGTATGGTCCAAATATACGACGTTAACTGATTCATGATTTATCACATATTGATCTTTATTTGGTATTAGTGGTTGTGAATTACATCACAAAATTAACAAAGTCTTGCTATTTTCTCAAAAATCATTACACGACACTCGGAATATAATGCATGGATCCATTCTTGCTTCGTCAACTGGTTATGATTGCGAGCATATAAGTTACAATTCACCATTCGTGCGCGTGGAATGGTTCACAAATTCAAAAAAGACACTGCCATTTTCAAGATATATTTTATGAAATTTACGATTATGTGCCTGATCTTAATCTTAGCACATTATCAATTTTACTGAAACGCAGTGTATTATTCATCCATTTTTTAACCGATTCATGATTTCTAATATGCTAGACACGATTCACCAGTCGAGCTCGTGAAACTGTTCACGATATAGTTCATGAAGTAATTAACTTCCACATTATCTTAATATACTTACGTAAACAATTATAAGGAACTCAGACTATTATTCATGGATTATTCGCTCTGCACTTTGGTTTTAAAATTTCTATGTGAGCTATTGTGTACAACTGCTTGCAACCAGTCTCATATGCGCGAGTATTAGATTGAAGGAAACTGACCTGTAACCCTTTTATTCTTTTGTTAAGATGCAGTGTAATGTTCGGAATTAAATGAAACTGCGCTTAGTACCAAAAATACATTACCTAGCCACAATTTATGTCCGTGAAATAATTAAGAAAACTATAAGGCAGGTGACTCTGTGTAAAAAATCCGAGCGTAAGCTCAAGACTAAATTATCACGATAACATGACAAGAATTTACAAAAATCGTTGCATGAAGCTAATTGATAGAAACTTTTGTACATTATAGTGTATCATTTTAATAACATGCTGTAATTTTTCCATGCAAAAATATCGACAAACGACTCGGTGACGAAGCTTTTTGTAGAACGTCTCTGGAAAAACATGATTTGCGGTGGTACCTGCCATTCAAAAAGTACTTAACCGATTTCTTTCAAACTTTGCATACACATGTAAAAAATACCCTAAGCCCTACGCTGAGTTTTCGAGTTAAATTTTCAATCAAGGCAAAAACTTTCCAAACTATGCAAAATTTGCATCTGGGCTAACTTTGACACTTGTCACAATATGAAGGGAGGCTTTGAGAAACACAAAAAAATCGCAATGCTCTACACTAACTTCGAAAGCTTTACTTTCAAAAAGTTACAAAATACTCGTAACTAAAAAATATTATTTGTTAATTTGGTAGAAAGCATTCCCAGTTGGACGAACAATGGACGCACGCGAAAAAAAATTCCACCATTTTTTTTTTTTTTTTTTGGTTTGATGATAATTACATTCTGTGGGTTGTATTATTACTTCATTTTTAAGTTCTCCAAATTAATCAAAATTCACAGTTGAGAAAATGTCATCGAAAACGATCCATAATTCCATAATTGCCAAGAGGAAACGGGAGAAATGATGCATTTGTAATTGGATTTGACAGTAAAATTCAATTGTTTTTTAATGATTGGATTGTGCGTTTTATGTATTTGAAAAGGTTCGTCTGTAAATTTTTAGTTTGAAGTATAAAATAAATACTTTTCACAATATGTCGTAAAAATAAAGGTGCCAAATTATATTGGACACAGCTTATAGATTTTATTTCTTAGTAACAGTATGTTATATCATATTCGAATAACCAAAATGTAAAAAATCAAGTAGCAATAGGTCGAATACAGATTATATTCGGATTTCTTTTCAAATCATTGTCAAGTCTATGAAAATTAGAGCAATTATATGTTCATTATGTTTCTCTATTGTAGAGTAATAAGTAAAATTCGAACGTTCTGACAGAGGAATTTTCCTAATAATGACATTGCTAAGCATTCGTTCAGAAAATAAATTTAGTTGCGTCCTTCTCAAAATAAATTCACTTTTTAATGCAGACTGCAGACTTTATGAATTATTTTTTGAAGTGCGGTTGCGGCAATAGCGCGCAGTAAAAGCTCATTTCCCGCACCGCATCTGCGGGAAAAAGTGTCTTCCCGCACCGCAGTTTTGCGATGCGGGTGCGGTAAATACCGCGCGGTTGCGGTAATTACCGCAACCGTGACGAACCCTACGTATGCCTTGTCATCGCGGTGATTTTGTACTTACAAGAAGTAAAATGGAAAATGAAGTAATGTGTCTACATCGAAAGGTGTCCTTACACGATCATATAAAGTGACATTTCTGCGCAGTAATGCCATTAATAACGCCTCGTGTTATGGTACCTGATATCTGCGGAATTCTTAAAGAGCGACAATGAAACAATGAAACGACAACAAAAATTAATTTTCTCAAACAAAACAAAAACTGTTTTACCGTTGCTTAATTTCCCAAATACAGAACAATGAATAATTATTATGGGTCATTGAAATACAGTCGTAACTTTGCATTCTTCAAATTTGTCCATTGCAATTATTTCATGCGAAGTCGTAGTATGCGACACCGACAATTTTTCTATTTCGTTCTACAAATTTACAGTTGTAAAAATAGTTCCAGCTTTCATTTATTATCTTGCATTTGGCAAGCAGGGTGGGCACTATTGGAGCTTCGGTTGAAAAAAATTATTTGATATGGTTGCGAGAATTACATTTTGTGCAATGTATTCAACAGATGTCGGTAGTACATCGTGGGCGATGATTTTTTTAGAATTTTTTTCAAGCTTCTGTTTGTATGTGCTGCGAAGTCTGTTACAATAGAAACCGAAATTTTTGTAAAGGAATTGTACTGCCAAGAATTATTTTAGTTACATAGGCGTCAATATGCGTCACGCCGGCGCGCCGCCGCCAATAGGGTCCAACGGCATAACGCCGTCAACGCCGCCGCCGCCGGTCAAATATGTGGCTTACGCCGCCGCCGATTAAAAAAGCATCGGCGCACACCTCTATTCCGGAGCAGGTTCCCGTGGGGCCGTGAGTGGCCATTCCTTTCCAATTCCATTTTTCAAATTGCCATAGGGTCCCGTAGCAATAAATAACATACTTCCGAGACAATTTGAAGAGTTTTGATACTCATATCGCTAGGACATTATTAAAATTTACAAATCATGCCCTAGTACTGGAACATTACCCCGGAAAATCCGGTTTATCAAGCACCAGATCCATTCATCCGGTTCAACTTTACAGAATCAAAAATTGGACGAGTTTCTGAATCCAAAACATCTAAAAGTGTCCAAATCGGATAAAGGAAACCATAGTTATGAGCATTTCAAATTGTGGGTACCCAGGTACCCACGTTGGCCTGTTAAAGGTGTTTTTTTGTTGGGCACATAACTGTTAAATTCTGCTCAATACGATTGAGTTTTAGTGAAGTGGAATTCCTGCTGAAGGTAAAGATGCAGCTTAGGCTCAAGGAGGTTATGTACCTTCAGTATCATCATCTTCGCAATGTAGTACTCATATCATTCAACACGTTAGCCAAAGCTGAACGTTTCGTTCTGCAGAACAACTTGAAGCACGTGGCTGAAAGTGATAAAGTTGGAATTAAGATTCCCGTGTATATAGAAAAAGACTATGTAGATGTAAAGTTACATGACCTATCACCACGTACCTTTCCTGATCTAGTTGCAGAATACATGTCGCGATACGGAGAAGTAGAATCCGTTACACCTGATACGTGGAGAAATTTCTTCCCGGGTACACCTTCTTCTTCTTGTGGTGAGGATGCGGATCGAAAACCTATCCCCTCCCACTTGACTATAAAACTTAAAACCCACGAAGCTACTATTAATCAAACTACGTTATGCACCCCCGAGGGGCAAACTCCTACGTGAAAGTATTGTAATCAGACAGCACACCACGGACAACCTTGCGCGGAAGATACAGAGGAGAATGCATCACTACCGATTCCCAACGAATCCACGGAAAACCAACCCAAAAAAGAGTTTTCAATACCACAATACCAATACCTGAACCACAAACGGTCGCAAATTTTGTGGCAGCTGTTCAGTCCATATTGACAACTGCAAAAGCAGCATCCAGCACCCCAAAAACCACTGTAAGCAATATCGGTGAAGAAGATAAAAACAATGACGACGGGTTTACACTGGTCACTCGTAAGGGTAATAAGCAGGAAAGAACATCTGGTCGCGAGCACCAAGACAGCTTTAACGATAGAAGAGAATTAAATGATCCCCATGAAGCAGTAGGCGAGCCGCGAAAGAAGGTCTCCGCTCGCAATAAAAAGTTTCGCGCACGAGATCCAACGGGTAATCAATAATATTTGCTTTTATTTTTAATTTTCACATATTGTTAACACATGAAAGATCCACGGCTCTGTAAAGCTACCTATGAGCCGTGTCAAAAAAACGAAATTTAAAAAAAAATTATGAGACTCTATCTCAAAAGATAGAAAAAATAAATTTCCTATCTCACTTTTAGGTGGTTTAATCACAATTCAGTATATTTCATACAGGAGGGATGCCATTCCAAAAAAGTATGATTAACACACCAAATCACTAAAACCAACTCCAGGAGCACAAATAATAAAACACACCTTTTGATACCATTGCGATCACTGTGCATCGGATTAAAACAAACTTTTTTGCATTATCAATTTTTTAATTTCATTTGCATTATTGATTTTCTATATCTTATTCGGGGTTTTATTTGTACAAGACTCGAAACTTTTTTCAACTCACCTCCAGTTAAGTGTTTACTTCACATAAGTTCTGCAAACTAAGGAATGATCAACCAGTGGTATGTCTAAGAAATGTCTCATCTCACTGCTAGGTGGATTAAATCATTTTGCCTTTTTCAATAGAAAGGATATGAAATCAGAAAGTCGGCTTTTTATCACTTTGAAAGTCGGTTTTAAACTTATTCTTAGAGATGGCCGAACCAAATTGCTCAAACTTAGTATCAAATGAACAATATAACGCATTCATAAGCTACTGCTGAATTTTTGTCGATCGGACATCCGGTTCCGAAGTTATGGGTTGAAGAGTACGATCACACAGCAAATTACTATACATACTGCTACCATTATAATGTCCAAATGGTATAATACATATTAAAAAGGGTCCAACATTACTTGGGTTTGCGGGTCTAGATCACAAATGATCATTCATAGCAGCTTTGGTCCATTGTCTTCGGGTACTTTTCAAGTTCCTAGTTAATGTCACACTTTTTTCTCAGCGAATTCTTGACCGATTTTTATGAACTTGATTTCAAATGAAAGATACTATAATTACATTGTTTTTTTTGTGTTTCAAACATCCCGAATAATTCCAAATCATATTTTTTTTTTATTCATTTCGTTTATTTGATAGGCACAAATGCGTTAGCTTGGCGGTGCCAAATGCTTTTGTTTTTACATTTTGGATATCTTAAAACTAGGAGGTTACAATGTTGAAATATTTTTTTACAAAGGAAAAGAAAGTTTACAGCTATCTTAAGACTAGAAATAAGATTCAATATACAAAAGAGGGCCAAAAGATTTTTTTATGAAAAAATTTAAAACAAGGGATTCACTTTGATATACAAGAGGGGGAGTAATAGTATTTTACGAAATATTTTACGGTTATCTTAAAACTAACAATACAGTTTAGTACACAAAAGGGGGAACAAATATTTATGAGAAATTTCACAGAAATCTTAAAATTAGGGATTCAATTCTATTTACAAGATGGAGGACAAGAGTTTCAATAAAGAGTAAAAATTATAGCTATCTTAAAACTAGGAATACAGAATACTAATTTGAATTTTTTAACTAAAACTTATGCTTGGTCAAGATATTCAAAGGGTGGCTTATTTCCGCATCAGTGTAGCAGCAGTTGTATCAAGGACAGGGGAGAGACAGGGAAAGAAGAGCAAAACTTGCAACTTTCGCTCGAACGGGGGGGGGAGGGGGATCAGCGTATCAAATTTGCGCCTCAGTATAGTAAGTCGTCGAGTACCGGATTGGCGGATGGTATTCTTCGGACCCGCGGGGAATCTTTCAAAAGTCATCGGACCTCGAGTCGCTCTCGCTTCAGTTTCCTTCTATGCAGGCGTAGTGGTAAGGGCTATGGCGGTTACATAGTGGCACTCTGGAGCTGATCGGTTCCACAAGGCAGGAGGAAACTCTAAAAACGAGAAATAAAAGAGAGGGGCTAAATTGGGATATTTATCGTTTTTATGAAGGTATAAATAAGGGACATATAGGGGAAATCACGAGTTGCCAGCATATCTCGGACTGGTACATTGGGTGGTCTACCTCGGGCCCGAAGGGATTCCTTTAACTGAGACCTGGCGTCACAATACCCGGCGCACACCCAGACAACGTGTTCGATGTCGTGATAGCCCTCGTCACAAGCGCACAGACTACTCTCCGCAAGCCCAATACGCCGCAAATGCGCATCCATGGTGATTGGACATAAGTCGGGACATTACACGAATAAAATCCCGACCCACATCCACCCCCTCCCCAACCCCCGAACCAAGGCTTCGTTGATACCTTTGGGATAATCGAATGTAGCCATCGTCCAAGTTCCCCATTGCTCCACGAAGTTTGCCAACTGTTGAGCGTCCTCTGACGACAAATACTAAAAAATTCGTTGAAGCAGATTGGTCTTTCGTATATGTCACCATTTAATGCGCACACCTTTGCTAATGAGTCGGCCTTTTCATTGCCCGGGATAGAACAATGAGAGGGGACCCAAACAAAGGTAATCTGATAAGATTTTTCAGATAACGTACACAAGAACTCCTGTATCTTCCCCAGAAAATACGGTAATTGCTTTTTAGGCTTCACCGCACGAAGAGCCTCGATAGAGCTGAGGCTGTCCGAAACGATGAAGTAGTGATCTGTGGGCAGAGTGTCGATGATCCCAAGGGTGTACTGAATTGCAGCTAACTCTGCGACGTAAACTGAAGCGGGATCATTGAGCTTGAATGAAGCGGTGATAGTATTGTTGAAGATACCGAAGCCAGTGGACCCATCGAGATTTGATCCGTCAGTGTAAAACATTTTGTCGCAGTCGACTTCTCGGAATTTATTATAAAATATATTGGGGATCACCTGCGGGCGTATATGGTCCGGGATTCCACGAATCTCTTCCTTCATGGATGTGTCGAAGAATACAGTAGAATCAGAAGTATCTAGGAAACGGACACGGTTGGGATTGTACGAAGAAGGATTGATGCTCTGTGCCATGTAGTCGAAGTACAAGGACATAAAACGGGTTTGAGAATTAAGCTCGACGAGCCTCTCGAAGTTTTCAATTACCAACGGGTTCAGAATGTCGCATCGGATGAGCAATCGATATGAGAGTTCCCAAAATCGATTTTTTAGCGGAAGAACGCCCGCCAGCACTTCGAGACTCATCGTATGGGTCGAGTGCATGCAACCCAAGGCAATGCGCAAGCAACGATACTGGATTCTCTCCAGTTTGATGAAGTGTATGTTCGCAGCGGAGCGGAAACAGAAACACCCGTACTCCATCACCGACAATATCGTTGTTTGGTACAACCTGATCAGGCCTCCTGGGTGAGCACCCCACCATGTTCCAGTTATTGTTCGGAGAAAATTGATCCTTTGTTGGCATTTCTGTTTGAGATACCTAATGTGACATCCCCAGGTACCTTTAGAGTCGAACCAGACCCCGAGATATTTAAATGTGAAAACCTGGTTGATCGTTGCACCCATTAATAAAAGCTGGAGTTGCGCCGGCTCACGCTTCCTAGAAAAAACAACCAATTCAGTTTTCTCCGTGGAGAACTCAATACCCAGCTGAAGAGCCCAAGCAGACAAATTGTCCAAGGTATTTTGTAATGGTCCTTGCAAGTCGGCAGCTTTGGGCCCTGTAACAGAGACCACCCCGTCGTCTGCAAGTTGCCTTAGCGTGCATGAATTGGCAAGACAATCGTCAATGTCATTCACGTAAAAATTGTAGAGCAGGGGACTTAGACATGAGCCCTGGGGAAGACCCATGTAGCTAAATCGCGATGTTGTTAAATCGCCATGCGAAAAATGCATGTGCTTTTCAGACAACAGATTTAGCAAAAAGTTATTTAAAATTGGTGAAAGACCATGCTGGTGCAGCTTCTCTGACAGAATGTTGATAGAAACTGAGTCAAAAACCCCCTTAATATCCAAGAAGACTGATGCCATCTGCTCTTTGTTAGCATAGGCCATTTGGATTTCTGTAGAAAGCAACGCAAGGCAATCGTTCGTCCCTTTGCCTTTGCGGAAGCCAAATTGTGTATCTGACAGTAAGCCATTTGCTTCAACCCAATTGTCGAGGCGAAACATGATCATTTTCTCGAACAACTTCCGAATACAGGACAGCATTGCAATCGGCCGATACGAGTTGTGTTCGGAGGCTGGTTTTCCTGGTTTTTGGATGGCGATGACCTTCACTTGCCTCCATTCATAAGGGACAATGTTACCCTCAAGAAACTTGTTAAATAAATTCAACAGGCGCCTTTTTGCAGTGTCAGGCAGATTCTTCAGCAAGTTGAATTTGATTCTGTCTAACCCTGGGGCGTTATTGTTGCACGATAAGAGAGCAAGTGAGAACTCCACCATCGAAAACGGTGTTTCGTTCGCGGTATCGTGAGGAGACGCGGCGCGGTACGTTTTCTGTACCGGGACAGAGTCCGGACAGATCTTCTTGGCGAAAGCGAATATCCAACGGTTTGAATATTCCACGTTCTCGTTGGTACTATTATGATTACGCATACGTCGAGCCGTACCCCAAAGAGTGCTCATCGCTGTTTCTCTCGTTAACCCGTCGACGAACCGGCGCCAATAACTGCGTTTTTTGGCTTTCATTAGACTCTTCATTCGCCTTTCTAACGACGCGTACTGTAGATAGCTAGCGGGTAACCCGTCTTCCCGGAAGGCCTTATATGCAGTGGACTTTTCCGCGTACAGCTCTGAGCACTCTTTATCCCACCACAGGGTGGGAGACCGTCCATGGGTATTCGCACTGGGTACTGGTTTAGTCTGAGCTTGATTCGCACTGTCGAGAATCAAGCCAGCCAAAAACCTGTACTCTTCCTCCGGAGGAAGTTCTTGAGTGGATTCGATTTTAACGGATATCGCGGTCGCGTAACTCTTCCAATCAATGTTCCGTGTGAGGTCATACGATACATTGATTGTTTCCGATGGTCTTGAACCGTTAGCAATTGAAATCACGATAGGCAAATGGTCGCTACCGTGGGGATCAGGGATCACCTTCCACATGCAATCTAACTGTAGCGAAGTCGAGCATAGAGATAAATCCAACGCGCTTGCGCGTGCTGGTGGTGTAGGAATCCGCGTCATTTCTCCCGTGTTTAAGATGGTCATGTTGAAATTATCGCAAAGATCTTGGATTAATGTTGATCTATTATCATCATGAAGACAGCCCCATACCGTACCGTGCGAGTTAAAGTCTCCCAGAACTAGCCGCGGTGCCGGTAAGGATTCCGTGATATTACAAAGCGTTCGGTGCCCTACCGAGGCTCTAGGAGGAATGTAGATGGAAGCAATGCAAAGGTCTTTACCTTTGATTAAAACTTGACAAGCGACAATTTCAATGCCTGGTGTCGAAGGGAGGTTAATTCGGTTGAAAGAATAGCACTTTTTGATCCCCAAAAGTACTCCTCCATAGGGGTTTTCTCGATCCAGACGAATTATATTAAAGTCGTGGAAGTTGAGATTTATATCGGAAGTTAACCAAGTTTCACATAATGCGAAAGCATCACATTTTAAACTATTTAGTAAAAATTTAAAGGAATCGATTTTCGGGAGGATACTTCTGCTGTTCCACTGTAGAACAGTGATCGAATCGGTGACCTCGTTCAATGACTTAGCCATCGAAGGATACGATCGCTGCAAGGAGGGGCCATTTAGTAGTCAACTGCTTCAAAAATGTTTGCACTATAGGGAGAAAACGTATCAGAAGGCCTTTAAGAGGATCAGTAACATTGAAAGCTATGAAAATTAAGTCCACTATGTCAGAAAATTTCATTAGTCCGCTACTGGACTGAGTATCTGTTTGAAAAAAGGGGACACTTGGGGTTTTTGGTGTCCCTGGAAGTGGTGGGTACTCCTTGTTAGAATTAATATTTCCAAGTCCTGGAGCAAATTGCTTCGGCTTTTGTGCATCACTTCCGTTGGATTTAATGATTGTAGTTGGCGCACTCTGAGTGGACGACACCTTGGCACCCTTACGGGGCAATCTAGGGGAGGCTGGATTTCTCCTCTTCCTGGATTCCCCTGGGTTAACCAAAGATGTTCCCTCTCGTGGGTCGTCAGATTCTTGCTCAACGTTAGCCAAACCAGCATAGGGATTTTCGGACAGGACAGATGGCGAAGAATTCTTTAGCATTTCTGCATAAGAACGCCTTGAGCGTTCCTTAAGGGAGCGCTTAATTTTATCCCCGCGCTGCTTGTACGCAGGGCATGATTTAAGAGCATGTGAAAGGCCCCCGCAGCAAATACACTTTTCAGTTTCTTTGTCGCAAGAGTCATCCTCATGCTCTCCTTCGCATTTGCCGCATCGTTTCTTATTTCCACAATATGTGGCTGTGTGGCCCAACTGCTTGCAATTGCTGCAGCTCATGACCCGCGGTACAAACAGGCGAACTGGTAGGCGAACCCTGTCAAGGAGGATGTAGTTGGGAAGAGAGGACCCGGCGAATGTCACCCGAAGCGAGCCTGATAGAGAGTAGGTAGTCTTACCTCCCTCGGTGTTTGCGGTATACAATTGTTTGCATTCTAAGATCTTAATCTGTTCAAGAGAGGGGTCCTTAAAGCAGCCAACCCCGTGCTCCAACAGTTCTTCGCATTTCAGGCCCGGTTCGGACACTACCCCATCGATTTCACAGGCCACACAAGGCACGTACGCTTTAAATTCCCGCGTAAAGCGCTCACAGCAAGCAATCGCGTTTGCCTGGCCGAGATCACTCACTAGAACACGTATCTTATTTGCCCGAACACGTGTTATCTGAGTTACGGCCGGGTAATTAGCAGTCAGATCTCGAGAAAGTTTTAATATATTAACCGGTTTCTCTCCGGTCCGAAAATATACCACCCATGGCCCAGAGGAACCTTCTGGGTACTGCTTTATACGGGGAGCAATGCGAGTATTAGGGGGATCAGGGACTTCCATGATTACATCAGATGGTATTTCGCCCTCGGCCATTTAAGCACGAGGGCAGAGCGTTATATAAACGGGAATGTGTCTTATTATTTGATTTGAGTAAAGTAAAGAAAAGGAAAGAAAGCAAACGAGGAAAAAAAATAAAGCAAAACTTATCTGCAAACAACGTCGATTGTTCCGCACCAGCGAAAACAATGTACTGGATTTACTGTCGGCACCAGCAGAACGGCAGCTAACGAACGAACAAAGGATGACCTTGATTCACTAAAATTTACACACCGAACACCACTGTGAAATATAACGATCCGTTCCGTTCAAAGGTTGGGAGACGTATGACCAAATCATATTTGATTTTGTTCTGTTTAGTTTCTTCCATTTCTGGACCAATTTATAAAAGTATAAAAGGAGCAAACAAGTGATCTTAAATTTCAATTCTTTTCCTTGTGATAACATTATTTGTTACTTGTATGGACTTATCAGCTTCAGATTCGTCCAAAATTTTCTGCAAATAATTATTGCTGGAATCCAATTACTAATGTTACACACCAAAAATTGATGAAAATTAAACGACATGTAAAATTAAGTTGAATTCGATGCACTCAATGGGATCATCAGAAAGCATATGATTATAAACTTTCGTTCGTGTGATATTACATGTAATTTATTTTACAGCAATATCGGATTAAAAATACATTCAAGTGCGTTGATTTGCCGTTTAATGAAACTGTAATTTTCAATCAACGTGTAAAATTATAATAAATATCGCTGAAAAAAGCACGACAAGTTACGCGTATTTATGCTGGAACTTAATTTTACATGCTCCAAATATGTGCATGAAAACAATTTTAAAATTACAAAATATTTTTTCTGTGTAGAAGTATTATTCCAATAGCATTACCATGAATATAATCAAACATGCTTACATGCTCATCAAAATTACAAAATGTATGTATATGTGTGTATGTATGTGTGTGTCAAAAAACGTCCCTCAATTTTCTGCAATCAAAGCAGTGTTGACCATATTGGCCACCTATGACGGTTCTTGATACCCTCGGGAAACTTGCCAAGCTCCTAAGATAATGCTATACCTATTTCTTAGCAAATTCTTGATTTGTTTTCACAAACTTTCAAATGATAAATACAATGGCACCACTAGGTAAATAAAAACTGTATTTTTTAAATATTATTGCTAAAAGATGGCACTTTTTCCACACACACAAATATTGTAGAATCGTTAATATGAACAGTTTTGACTACAATGAATTAAGTTCCTCATAACGCTGTATTAAACTACTGTGCAAGGCAATGTTAAAATTTCGTTTTAATAGAATCACACATTTCTGCTTTAAATCACCAGTTGCTGTAACTTCGAATGGAGCAGTAGTTCTCAGGTCAAAATCATTACTGTCTCCGAATGGTGCAATCTTGTTGCTCCACTCGCTTTCCTTTGACACGCCTCAGGCTCACTACCAAGTGTATCAGTAGGACATACTGGGGGGCTCCCTAATGCATCACGCCTCGATGCCCTCGTTTTCCATCTATAGGAAACTGATAATTTTACCAACGTGTGCTAGCTGGTGAATACAATGGCCCTACATATGCCAACAGGCCAAGCAAGGAGAAATCACCGGCTGAGAAAATGAGAAACGACGGGGATGATGATGATGTCGTATAAGCACAACCTCGGTCGGTCAATCGCCATGGACCAGATTCTCAACTTGCACTTGCAAACGTTACATAATGTTCTCAATGTTACGAACGGAAAATATGTTATACGAGCAAACCACTTGAAGATACATTCAAGGGTGTAGTCGTAGTGAGTGGATGAAAATAGGAAATGTTCTGCTCATTGCGACAACTTAATTTCGAACCCGTTGATATGCGACACTACATACAAATAGGAAGACGAAAAGAGGGAGCAGCGTGTACCGGAGGGGAGTGATAAGAATATCTGTAGAACTGGTTGAAGTTGTTTCTTTTCTGTCTGCGGGATAGTTTTACCCTTTCACCTTGCAGCTTCCCTGCATGTGGAATGAGCAAGCTTCGAACAAGGCGAAAAGATACACGGATCTCCTGTTAAGAAAAACGATTTTCCTCTTCACCAGATCATGCTCTGGCAGAGGATTTCTATACCCAGATGTACACGTCTGTTGCTGGTAACGGTGGACAAGCTGGACACGCCCAAGACGCTAGGGCCTATGCAGTGCCTTTAGTTGAAATAATATGTTCTGGGGAAGCTCCAATCTAGGCTCAAACATCTTTTAGAGCATGTTTTACTTCTCATATGAGTTGCAGAATACGACACGCTACGTGTTACAATACCCAAAGCTCTCAGGGGAACTGGTGGCAAGCCCGACACTGTGGGTAAGCCCGACACTGTGGGACACCCCACGACTTTTCTTCGAGATCAAATTTTAAATCGTACAAAAATGACAGGATATTATTAGTACGAATATTTATATAGACACATTCCATGCACTTGTATCGCTTAACTCATGAAAATAAATCTGCTAATATAAGTAAAAGTTGTTCTGAAATATGTTGGTATAGGTTTATATCATAGATATATAGAAATTTTTTAAATGAATTTTATGACGATCGTCAATGAAAACCAGTAATACATTTATGACTCGTTTTTAATAATTGAATTGATTTTTCCGTACCACACCGACAGGTTTGTAATAAAATTCATTTAAAATAATCTTAGATTTCATTTTACTGTACACATATTGTACAAAGATTTCATCTTTGGACGCAAATTTATTGAGTGAATGGGTTGCCGGATAACAGGGTGGCGAAAATTGACCATTTTTGCGTTGTTCCCTAACGCAAAAATCATATTTTTTTAAATTTTTTACGAAAACAAAGCACGCTATCTATGAAATCTTTTCAGAAGCTATCATCATCAATACCTTTCTAAAAATGTTCTATTTGTATATAACAAGCTTTGAATTCGTTTTTTTCACAGGGGTGCACTGGAGAGTTGTCCCCTAACGCTTTCCGTTACAGTATGATAAATCCGTCTGCAGAAATACTTTGAGTGCCTACAGAACAGTATATAGGCATAAAAGATATTACTAACCTATTTCAGCGATACCGCAGCCATGCAGTGTTATGGAGGGCCTCAGGGGCGGGGATAAGGGGGGGAGGGGGTTGCCTACCTTATAATATCGAAAAATAATCAAGTTTTTAATTACATCTATCAGTAAATAAACTATCTAAAGATAAATCAACAATCAAAAAATTTCTGATGAATCAACAGTTTCAGAACAGAGTTCGTAGTCATTTCAAAGATATAGGTAGAATGGAAAGCATTAGAATGCCAAATAAGTATGAGAGCGCGCGGAAGATTTTGGTCATAGGCAATAACACTCACTCGTCCTCCATAAACATTCTTCCAAATCGACGGAATAATTATTGACCACTTGGAACTAAACACGGTTTGTCTTTTCGGGATAGATTTTCTTCAACATGAACCAAACATCGTAGTTTAACGCAGTTTTTTAATGTTTTAATAGCACGTTATAGTTAAATTCAAAATGTTATCCTGAAGATACGCATTTCTTAGAATTCGCTAATAAAAGATACAATTTCACGAAATCCTCCAGTTTTCTATCATTTAGATAATTCAATGACAAGCCAACTATCTGACCCATAAGACCACAATTGTGTGAAATTTTTTAACGTTTTTTTTTGGTATTCTAATATTTCTAAATTTTCAAAAAGCTGGATCTTACCCTTCTTTTTCAAAAAATGCGTAAAACGGCTACATTTTGATTAATTTCCGCATTCATCACTAATAAGTGTCGTCTTACAGATCTATGAGTAGAAACAGTTGTACAAACGCCAGAAGTTAAGCTGGAAGGGCTATATTCTCTTTCGAAATGTTTATTTCAACCGTATTTCTGTATGTCACGACAACATTATATACAATATGTAAATATAATAACTGCTCGACTGAGTATAATAGTTCGACAGTCTTACCTTTGTTGAGTTGCTTCTGAACCACCCCATGACGTTTAATATCTACCCTAATCAACAGTTAATTTTATTTCCAAGATTTTATAATGTCAAAAAACAAAGTCAGTGCACCAAAATCAACAAAATTAAAAAAATTGAGTCACCCTAACAAACAGTTAATTTTATTTTTCCGATGTCAATAATGTATTAAACTTACCAAAACTACTTGAAACCACCTTTTTCGATCCATTAGATCGTGGCGATTGTGGTCTACAATCTCTTCTATACCGGGCCACACTGTGGTATGCGGTGTAACCTGTTCTCAATCCATATTAATTTGACTTCTAAATATCATTTGTCAAATACACATGAAGATGAAACTAGAAATACATCTGGTTTGGCACTTCAAATCATTATTTTGAGTTATTTACAGGTTTAGAGGTAATATACATCGCTTTGTTTGAGCTTGAACAAATACTTCAGTCGCGTTAGGGGACAACACTTCATATGCGACCGTTTGTGTTCATTTTGGTGTTGTCCCCTAACGCAGCCTTCGCAGCGGTCGTGAAAAAAATTTCCTAAAAACTCAAAAATCTAAGTAAACAGTATTGTTCTGTGGCTACCGACGATCAAATTTCTAGAACAAATAGATGCTCTAAAGTTTGAGACAGAGCAGGTTTTCTAATAAACACAAGTGTAGGTTGGAAAATCAATGTTTTGCTCTGGGTTTTCCCCCTAACGCGACTTTTTCACCTCTCAGAATGAAAGGACAACCTGAAAAAACATCAAACACATAACATAAACGTTGTGTTAGGACTTTTAAAGTGTTCAATTAAGTTTTTTGAGCGTACATCGTAGGATTTTTAAAACGACGAGCTGTTAACAGTTGCATAATGCGTGCACACGTTGCCCCTAAAGCTGGAATGTGTCTACATACACACATATGCATTCGCATTTTTACGATCTCGAAGAACTGAGTCGAATGGTATGCTCGAGTGTCACATACCATTCGATTCAGTTCTTCGAGATCGAAAAATCCGAGTCGGGATTAGGTTGGCGATATACAGAGTGATTATTTAACCTTTCCATATGAGAAAGGCAAAAACATGTAAAACGAAGAATTTGGCACCGGCACCGCTAACGCAAACGTGCCTTTATCATATAAACGAATAGAACAAAAAAAATTAAAATAAAGCAGATTTATCAAAATTTCATTCTTATTCTTCGTGATCTGTCCCTAGCAGCACTTCTCCATCCGAATCCAATCAAACTGATTATAATAACTTTAATTCTACAGATAGTATTTACAAGTGTGCACAAATTAAAGGTAATAGTAACTATTATTAGCCTTACTTGTTTTCGTGCGTAGTGGGTATTACGCCTAGCCAAGGTACCAGTTATCACAAAATATTTTTTTTATATTAGTTGACCACACAAAAATTATGCGACAATAAAACTATTATCCTTGAAATTTACTCAAATGACACTTGAAAAAAAATATTTTCTTTGAATTTTGAGCTCCCTTGCACCTATAATTGATCTAACGTATCTATAGTTGCATGTCCCAAAAGAAATCAATGGTATTTGCAGCAATAAATAGGAACGAGATTGGCGTTTGCACAACTATTAGTACTAGTGGTACAAGCAGTTTTGAATACATAAAATGGTTAATAAACAATCTTTATATTTTTTCTATAAAATAGAGATTGAAAGCTTTTCTTTAACGTACCATCATCGCCCATTCCATTCATCGATTTTTAACAAAAGTTTACCATAAGTATACGACTATAGGTACATCAATTCTAGCTGTTTAAAAATGTTATTGTTGATAAACAACATGGGCATGAAGGGGTTAATTGGGAATTTAACAAAAATGGGTACTGTGGGAATAAGACCAACACGCTGTTTGGATGGTCGGGTTCATTTTTGATTCAATGCGAACGACTTGAAATGTTTGTGGTGTTCGATTACACTATTATTTCACAATATAAATTATCGAATTTGGGAGTGGGCGTAGCGTATTGGTAAATCGATTGCCTTGTACGCAGCGCACCTGGATTCGAGTCCCGACCCCGCACATAGGGTTAGAAATTTCTAACCCGAAGAGACGAATGACCTTAAGGTTAAAACCTCTATAATTGAAATAAAAAAAAATTATCGAAACACACGAAAATTCTGTTCTTTTGCATTTATTTCCAGTCAATATTGTCCCAAGCCGACAAAAAAAATTAAAAAGGGGTGTGATTCATACTTATATTAAAAATCGACTTAATCCACCTTGCAGCGAGATAAGACATTTCTGACACATATCACTGTTTGATTATTCATTAGGTTGAAGATCTCATGAGAAGTAGGAACCCAACTTGAGGTGTGATGAACACAGTTTTTAGACCTGCACGAATAAAACCTCGAATAAATTGAATACATTATAGAAAATCAAAAAAAAATCGAATGAATTCAAAAAACGAATAAAATTTTTAAAAATATTAAAGCAAAAAAAAATAAGTTCAGCTCATTAAATGAAAAAATGGAAAAGTTCAAACAAATTAAAAATTATTACAATAAATTAAATTGAGTTAAACTGTCAAATTGGATGAAATGAATAAAAAAATACTGAACAGAATTAATAATATTAATAAAATAAAGAAACTGTATAAAATATATGTAATGAACAATTAACACAATCAATAAAAAAATAAAAAATGGGGGAGGGCGTAGCGTAGTTGGTAAATCGATTGCCTTGTACGCAGCGCACCTGGATTCGAATCCCGACCCCGCACATAGGGTTAGAAATTTTTCATAAAAGATTTTTCTAACCCGAAGAGGCGAATGACATTAAGGTTAAAACCTCTATAATTGATATAAAAATAAAAAACAATGAATAAAGCACATATAATGTATATAATTAATCTAATAAATGAAATGAATAAGGCGTTAAATTTAATAAATGAATTCAAAATATTAATAGAATTAAATTAATTAAATTGATTAGAAGAATTAAATTAATCGAAGAAATTATATGAAATAAATGAAAAAATTAAATTTGTATGATAAATAAAATTCATCAAAATAATAAGTTATGAAATTGATAAATTTAATGAATAATAAAAAGAACTATATGAATGGAATAAATAAAAAAAATTATGTGAATAATTTTTGGAAGAAAAGAATGAATTAAAAAAACAAATTAACGAAACGCATGAAACGAATAAAATGAATTAAATAATTAAGATTAATGCAGAGGATGAATTAATTAATTTAATTAAAATTTATGAAAGTAAAGGAAAACGAATAAAAAAGTCATATGCACAAAATTAATAAAATCAATAAAATAAATAGAATAAAATTAAAAGTAAAAAAATAATAGATTTGATGAAATGAATAAAAGTAAGAAAAAATAAACAGTATAAAATGAGTTAAGTTATTGAAAAAAATTAAAGAATAATAAAAAGGATATAAGATTAACAGAACAAATTAAATTATGTCGAATTAATAATTTGGATGAAACATTTAAAATGAATATATGGAAAAAATAAGAATATTAAAATGAAGAAACTAAATGAAATCTATGAACTGGCAAAAAATGTATACAATGCATAACATGAAAACAGTGAATAAAATCAGTTAAACGTATGAAATGAATAAACTGATCAGTGTATATCCAAAAAATGAAACGAGTAAGATTGATGAAATGAATAAAATTAACTCAAATTAGCACGATGGATAAAATTAACTTAAATGAACAGAATGAATGACAAGAATACTAAATGAAATAATTGACTAAAATGAAATGTTTAAAATTTGTCCAATATTGACAACGTATAAAACAAACAATGCGATCAAAATCCAATGCGAATATTAGAACCAATGGTTCAGAAAGTTCTGAAATGTTTGTGAAAATCCCGTTACATGAAAAATGGCTAATTAAAAGGGAAACCCGGGACTATTTGAACCTACCTAAGAAAATCGCCCTTTTAGGTGAATAGATGTGAATGAATTTATCGGACAAAGGTCGTAATTGTTAGTTTGAAACTTCAGCTACATTTTGATGCCATGAAAGCTCCTTTATTTTAACGCTTAATCGGAAACAGTTAACTGAGATAAGGTCACATGTGTTTTCAAGCCTCTTAAACAGAAAGCAATGGAGAGAAACAGAGAGGGAGAGAGAGATAATGTGATTCTTGAAGGAAAGATATTGTGGAGTGTGACGTATTTGGCCTTTGTAGACAATATTTTATTATCGATAGCACAACAGCCGTGCATTCAGTCGATTACGATGTAGGCACTTTCCAGATATCCTTATAGAATGTGAGATAAAATGAGGGGCTGAGATGAATTAGCGAGCGTCTACCCTATATTTAAATTGGTATAGAAAGCGTGTGCGATTCCATATTTGTATATTCATTAACTGGCAATCTCGTCAATGTCTGTACGGAAATGGAACATGTCTCATTTGCAAACACATAACCAATCAATTAAAGTATGTAATTAAGCTATTTATTCGGCTGTTACATTTCAGCAATAGAAGTGGTATTTGATCAGGGATTCTGTGCATTCGAAAAACTCATTAGCAATGCATTACTTCCACTAATTTTAACTTCAGCTCGACATTTCGAGAATTTACCATTTCGATTACCTCTATGATGAGATGAAAGGTTGATCCCAGTAATATTTGGTAACATAATTTGGAATATTCGAGTATTCGAGCGTAAAAATAATTGAGAGAAGCAAATGCCGTCGTTAATACTAAATTCAAGTTCTAGTTTGAAAATGATATTTGATGAAGCTCTATTCGATTAATGGGTTGATCGGTTCTTCGAGAAAGCGTGATTCATTTTAGCTTCAGTTTATTGGTAGAAGATCAATATACCAAAATAACTCGGGGTTTGGTGCGACTCTCAAGACAGATGGGAAGGCCACAGCGGATTATTAGATATTATGCCAACAAAGGATAACAACGATATTTTCAGTAATGGAATATCCTTTTGTATACAGTCGACCAACAAGGGTTCTTCCACTCAAAGACCAATTCTGGGATTTCTTCTCTCGTTTACTTATTCAATGTGAAGTTTGAAAGGCCTATTGGTAAAAATTTGAAAAGATTATTGAGCTTTAATCCCAAATCAGTCTCATGGCAGTGTATTCCAATCACATGCCACAAGAAATAACATCATCTAGTTATGTTATGTCACTATACTAGACACTCCCGATTCCACACGTCAATGCAAGAACAAACTCGCTAATCGCCTACGCTTACAGGAGATCCCTCAACTATTTACAAATTGTAAGTAACACGAACATCAAGAACTTTGGAGGTTTTCGCGGTGATAAGTTTCTTGGTTTGGATCTAGCATAATCACAGCAGTTTCTCTTTTTAAAACATGACCAGATAAAGCATAATCGTACGATAATTGAACGTGAAGATATAACTGAACATTTTGTGTCATAAACGACCATTCGGCACTGTGCACCAGCTAGCGAAATTGGAGTGTTTGGAGAATTACCTTATATGCTTAGCTTTCGATGGCGTCTCCGGATTAAGAAAGTTCAAAGACTTCTCTACAATTGTGGATAACGTGGAAATAAAGAAGGAAAATGAATGGTAAAAGATGACGCTGTTAATTTGACAATTTTAATAACTGAATTTTCAGCAAAGCGAATCTGTCAATCAGGTTCAATCCAAATTGCTAATTTTTCAGCATCTTCTATTGCTGAAACTTTCAGCTGATGAAAATTCAGTAAATTTTTGCTAGCATTCGGCGAAAAAAAAATTGGTGTGAAGGTCAAACAAAAAATTAAACTTTGGCAGAATGATCATTTTATATTCACAAGTGTTATAATTCATATTTTTGTTTGCACACTGGAAAACAGAGATCATAGATATATTTCTGTAATGCATCAATGCAGATTGGAACGATTTTATTTGCTAACAAATGTTCTCATAGCGATATGCAAAAAGAAAAGAATCAAAACAATTCTTATTGTAGTGCTTCTAATTCGCAAAAACAACTTTGGTCTGAATATGCAATTTAATTTATACAAACCTGCTTTAATCTACCTAGTGGTGCAATTGTGTCTTTCTCATTTGTCCAAACTACGATTCCATGGCTCATTATGTTCAATACAATGGTGGAAATGTATATTACATATTCAGTACGATTTGCACATAGTACGTACAATGGATCGACAGCCACGATTTTGAGATACCATATGTCGACACTGAACCATCGCTGGAAACCAGCGGCGAATCAAGGAGGAAAATCCGTTAAGAAATTTTAAGCTAGTTATGATTTTAAAGTAGCAATTCCTTACTGCATACTCCTACCTAAGCCTATACAAGCCAAAAAAAATTTTGGCCGGGATTAGGTTGACGATTTTTAGAGCGATTGCATAGCCTTTCTATATGAGAAAGGCAAAAAAATATAAAATTTGAGCACTAGAAAATATGACGAATTTTTGTGATTCAAAGGGGGTAAAATTTAGTTACGAAGTAAAATTAATTACTACAAAAAGAGACTGGGTGTTGTGCATAAACGTAAACAGCGTCAAGAAATTGTTGGGTGTGACTTGTTCAAAACCCCCGATCCGAACCCGAAAATTCCAAATTTGAAAAACCCAAACCCGACCCGAACCCAAAGATTTAAATTTCTAAAACCCGGACCCGACCCGAACCCAACAATTTCAAATTTGAAAACCCGGAACCCGACCCGAACCCGAAGTTTCAATTTATAGAACCCGAACCCGACGTTGAAACTTGAAAGCTAAATGAACACAATCGAAATATGATTCAACTATATACTTTAGTCATCAGATGCTATGGTGGAATAACATTTTGATTGTTTTTGTATAAAATATCTCGAGAACTATTACATTTCAGAAAATTTTTGTTATAAGCATTTTCATTTAAAATTGCGTTTAGAATCATATTCAAAAAGTAAAATTGTATTTTTGACTGCAAATAGTGTAAATTATAAAAATATGTCAAAAGTTGTTGTTAGGAAAACTTTTTTATTGAAAGTTTTTCCATGATCCAAATACACTGAAAAAGTTTCTTTTACGTCTTTAAATCGACAAATATTAGATTGTTGACATTTTATGATAGGGTAACGCGGCAAACATTTTTGAAAAGGACATTGTTGCACAAATAAATTGCTTTTGCTGGAGCAAAATTCCAAATAATTCGACAACTTTTTGTTAAATTCATTTTGATTTAAAATGATATTAAGAATTATATTCTGTAATAAAATTACAGTTTCGTATGTAATTTAAAAATATTTATAAAGCTTTTGTTAGAAAAACTTTTACCGATGAATTCTCCATTATGCAATTACATTCAAAATATTTCTTTTCCCTTTAGGTCTTTGTTTACAAAATATAAAAAATTAAAAAATGATTTTTTTTGCAATTTAAAATTTTAACATGAATTTTAATTTTTATGAAAAATTACAAAACTTTTTTTTTTTGTGTATATTTTTATCATGAAGAAGTATTCATTCCCTGTTACTCCTTCTTAGATAGTTTTGCTGTATCAAATAGAGTAATCAACAAAAAAATTGGAAATTGTTGTACGTAGAAACGTGTCTACGACCTTTTGAAAAATTGCCCTTGTATCAAAATATTGCAATTGGCAGAGAAATTCATGGATATTCATAAACCGAGCACAACTGCAAAGTTTCGTTCGAATCGACGATGGTCATAGGAACCAATACATATTTAAATCTAATCTGCAGTAATTTGTTTACTTGTTAGGAGCCTATAAAATTTTCATGCTGTGACGAATATTCGAACATTTGTATTGGCTATTTAGTTTATGTTTGCAAATGGAAAAATTAGATAACCTACTTGAGGTTGCATTTGACTGATAGCTATAAAATCTTTGGCAATTGCACTATCCTTGTTTAGCACTATATTTACGAAACCCGATTATACTTAATAGCACGACCTACATACTGTACGAATATAGAGATTGCCATTTTAAAGTTTATAAAGGTGTTTAATTAACCACAGACAAAAACATATATATCTTTCCCTAGATAATACCAATGTCAATGTAGTTTAGAATTAGTTTGATTCACAACCCACAACCGCTCTAGATCCTATCGTACTAACTAATCTAATATAAGACTGAACCTACATACCGAAACAAGCCCAGATTGATCGGATGGATGTTTCGAACTATTTATTCATTTATTGCAAACTAAGTAGAAGGCTGCTATGCTTTCATGCTGAACCAGGTAGCATACCCAGTTTACTTCTAATCGAACCGCCGGAGGTGCTGTTTGTACCCGATGTTATACAAAACACTCCAACATCGGTGGTCTGCCACTCGTTTTTCAGCTCAGCTATTTCCGTCGGTTGGAGAGGTGGAGATGTTCTCTTCCTAGCTCATAAATTAGACAAGGGTAATCAGGCTGCTATTTTAGCACATTCTCCGCCCTGCTCGATTCGAGGCATATACCTTCTTTTACCTTATTGGCTCGAATCAGATAAAAGCGTATTGCACTTTGTATGATTGCTAATTTGAGCGAATATCTGCACAGGAAAATCTATCATCGATCATTATTATGCATTCGAGCGCCAGAGGGAAATGTTTGTGGTTTAAATAGAAAAATCCAACGGCAGTCGTTCGATGGACTGCAACGTTCACTATACGAACCTCCAATCAATCAGAAATAATGCTCTATAGCCTGGCTAATTACATGGCCGATAAATGAATCGATCTCGTTGAGGATTGGTTCATCCCCGTCAGTTGATGCAGCATGATTCCATCCTTTTAATTAGCCTGAATTCAAGAGTAATGTTTTTATCAGCGGCAGATAACTGAAACAAGTAACTGTTTACAGTGGCCTACATGTACGTGCGTCGGTTGCCACTCTCGTACGACCTTGTTCTCCCTCGTGCCATCTTGTCCCACGCTGAGTTTTTCAGTTCTGATTTTTTTTCGATTTAATTCTAACAGCTCTTGGTTAATGTAACTTTCAAACAATAAAACGATTTCGTGAAGCGCAATTTTATGTCAAATAAACAGTCGATTGGACGTGATGTCATCTGGGTATTTTCCCAAGAGATGGGTAACGTTGGGCAGAAGTACGTTAACCGTTATGCGTCCAACAAAAAAAACTTTAAGGAGGTCTCCACATCAGTAAGCTTCAATAATCGATTTATTTTGCTTCGTTAGAAATGTTATGGAAGATTATTCCTGCAAAGTTTTTGACTCCGTCTGATTAACATTCCGTAGGGGAGACCGGGGCTAGTTGGCGGTGTTTTCAGTCTTCATTTTTAGCGCTTTGATGTAGGAAGATTTCGCAAAATAGAACACGTGGCATGGAAGGGCAGACTGTTGGCAACATCTCTGAATTTTATTAAAATGTTTGATGCATTGTCTCCATTTTTAGAGACAAAAATATATGACGCGGAAAACCCGCCCACTTACCCCAGCCCCGGGGTAAGTTGGCGGTATGTATAGAAACGCCAAAAAATAAGCAATCAAATGAAGAATCAAATACTTCATGGGTCCTTTTGGAACGTGCTGAACGTCTTTCCAAGAAAACTGTATATTAACCGACATTTGTTATTACAGTAATGTTTCGATTATATCACTATGCGTTTATATCAATACTCGTTTATATCACCCTCGATTATATCACGGTTTTGCCTCGATATTTTATCACGCTTTTTGAAAAACAGAAAAAGCACACTATGCACCCTCTGAATATCTTGACCAAGCATAAGTTTTAGTTAAAAAATTCAAATTAGTATTCTGTATTCCTAGTTTTAAGATAGCTATAATTTTTACTCTTTATTGAAACTCTTGTCCTCCATTTTGTAAATAGAATTGAATCCCTAGTTTTAAAATTTCTGTGAAACTTCTCATAAATATTTGTTCCCTTTTGTGTACTAAACTATATTGTTAGTTTTAAGATAACCGTAAAATATTTCGTAAAATACTATTACTCCCTCTCTTGTATATCAAAGTGAATCCCTTGTTTTAAATTTTTTCATAAAAAAAATCTTTTGGCCCTCTCTTGTATATTGAATCTTATTTCTAGTCTTAAGATAGCTGTAAACTTTTTTTTTCCTTTGTAAAAAAAATATTTCAACATTGTAACCTCCTAATTTTAAGATATCCAAAATGTAAAAACATAAGCATTTGGCACCGCCAAGCTAACGCATTTGTGCCTATCAAATAAACGAAATGAATAAAAAAAAAGAAAAAGCACACTACATTTTGATCCAGTTAAGCCACAAGTTGTGTCCTGGCACTTTTAATATTTTTTTAAAAATAATTAGCTTATTTACATGTAGGGTTATGAGCCTATTAGTGGGTTTCGGACTATTTCGTTAATGGTTTATGTATGATGAGATCGGTCAAGAAGTCGAACTTTTTATTCTTTTATCTTAAAACATAAATTCTTAAGAAAGTATCTTATATTTTTATAGAGGTCTAAGCAGCAAGAGCAAAGTTATAGCACTGTTCATCCGATTTCTTTGCGTGGGCGGAGGGCGTGGCGTAAAACTTTAAACGTGAATAATCTCGGAACCATGTTTTACGAGAAACGTTGTTGTAATCACTAGGATTACCGAAATATCTTTCGACCGATTCCAATTTTTGTTTTAAATTCTTCGTAACTCATTTGCCGTGTCCTAAAGCGGGTGCCTGGTGTACCGGATAAAAAATCGACTTCTTTTTTATTCGCTTAATCGTTAGTTATCCGCCGAAAAATATAATAAAATAATGAGACAAACAAAATACGCAAGATATCTCGAGTACTTTTTCAAATGGACGTAAGTAACAATGAGAGATTCTCTTTGAGGTCTTTCTCTTCTGTTCATTACTCGGCCATTTCAACATTTACTACTCTACTCTTTGCATAATATTGTAGTAAAAACCGTCGGCTTTCGATATGTACTGGAAAATTAGTACAAAGTGTTGTAATGACGTCGTAATAAACGAAAGAGAAAGTAAACAAAGAGAGGCTCTCAATGTTACTTACGTCCATTTGAAAAAGTACTCGAGATATGGTAAAAAAATTCAGTCCGAAATTTTGATTTTAAAATGTTCATTGTACAATGCGTAATTTAATAATAACCTAATTTAATTAAAATCAGTTTTGGTGGTCGAAACTGGTTTGGAATGATTTTAAGTTTAGAATGAATTAAAATAGAGGCTAATTGAAATTTCTCAACCAGTTAAAAAATTTCGGGGGGGGTCCGAACACCCAGGACCCTCCCCCTGGATCTGCCACTGATGCCGAGATATGCATTTTCTCTTGAATTGATGTGAATACTTTTCTTTTGGAAGGACAACATCAAGAATTGGAGATGTAACTATTTTTATGAATGTTGATACAACGAGTAATGAATCGTAGTCTCTTCGAATACATTGATTTTATTATAGTCAAGATATTTGCCAAAAACTTAAACGTGCCAGATTCCTTCGAGTTTAGTTTTGGGTAGTTTAATAATTTTAAGAAAAGGTACGGGATACGTAAAGTGAAGCTGTGTGGGAAAAAATTATCCTCTGATGCCATACCATTTGACCCAATGCGTTGAACAAAGATGGCAGGCGCTGCTCTAAGCAACGGCTTCAAATAGGTAGTGTGACAATAGAAAAATAGCAAAAATAGGCTCATTACCCTACTGTGATTAATTATTTTTGACTAACTTTAACTTTTATGACTTTTTGCTTATAGAAATATATGGGTTAATGCTTAAATGTAAATGTAATTTTGTTTTGAATATATCACGTTTCAAATATATCACGCTAAAATACAGACCGTGATATAATCGAAACATTACTGTACTGTATTTGGATACGAAGTGTTGATTTTCTTAATAATATAGCGTCAAATTATCCCGTAAGATGCAAAACGTCGTTTGGAATACTTGAATATTATGCAAAGGGCCACACATAATTGTTTGTTTGGGGATTTATAACTATAGCGCCCCATATATGTGGGTCGTTGTCAAACTCCATATATTGATATAGGGTTGCCAGGAAGCTGGTTAGAGTACACAAAGTATTGTGAATCAAACAGTGTCTTAAAGATGATAGATTTTCTGTACACACGGGAAATTTAAAAATGCATATGGGTAATTCCACGCGAAGTGATCAAAAAAAGATGTTAACTTGAAATCGACCTTCACGGATTTGAACCAAATTTGAAGGAATTGTTCATCTAGGGCCAATATATAAAAACCTAATTTTTGTGTCAATTAAACCGCTCCTCGGGTCATGGGAGCACCCTCCGTTTTAGCAAATTTCCAAAACCCTTGATTTTCTTATTTATAACGTACAAAATTCTATAACAAATAGTGCGATCAACTGTTCCATGAGATTCAATTCAATACGATAATTACCGGAATTTGGTCCAAAATACGATTTTATTGCTTCTACGCACGTCGTTTTTCTGCGCCGACAAATTGATTTTATTCCAGACAGTGTGACAATTTGCACCGCACGAACACGCCTATAATAATGACTTTACTTCCGTGGAATGCTTTCATCGAGCCTATCGAATACTTCTCATATCCGAAACGATTCATATTTTCAAACACAATGTCATGGCTCTATCTGTACGCTGAAGGTTGCTTCGCAGTGAGAAAAGTCCAACCGACGTTCCGGAAAAGGTCACGTTTCAAGCTTTCCTTATCCGCCAATAAAATCTTTTTCCCTCCCTACTACCCGCCAGACAGAGGCAGCTCGCGACACGCCAACAGAGAAGGCACCTATTCTGTCATTCGTCGATTCACCCTATTTCACATCTCCACCGAGGTGGGAAATTGATATAGGTGGTGTGCGGGTGCGGGTATGACAATTTCATGTCTGATTTCACGCCTTTTGTCAAAACGCTACTTCCTGGAGCAGATGCCCGAGAAGGATGCTGCATGAAAGTGAGAAAAGTGGAGTGATTGTCAAATCTTTCCCCTATTGAAAGCTTTTCATTCTTTAACATTGGAGATTTCTCCGGCAATGAAGGCATCTGCTCTAAACTGCGAAAGAAAGAAAGAGTGCAATTCTTTGAAGCACTTCAACATTTAAATTGGATGTAATTGTAACATTTTATTTATTTTCACGGAAAGTCCATTTGTGAAGATGTGAATATATATGTTTATTTTTGCGCGCTTAAATTTTTTTTGTTTTGTTAAATATGATCGCGGCGAAAAACGAACTGCAACTGTTACGTAGCAAAAGGCACTACATTAATTCGTTTGCCAAAATCAACTGGATCTGATTGTGTTGACCACAGAATATTAAAAGTAGATCACCTTGGCCATGCGAGAACCGGAGCACAAAAAGCATGTTCAATTGCATCGCCTTTCACTCTCAATTGCCGCTCTGAAATAGTCCGAACTGCGTCAATATATATGTATGTATACACAATCCAGGACTGACCACAGAACAACTCGTGCTCAGTACGGTCGCTATGATCAGGTTTATTTCCATTGACTCGAGCAATATAGAATCCAAGGCTAAAGCGGTTAGGAAATCACACAGTTCTTTTTATAATTCACGACTTGGCGCAGCCTTTTAGAAACCACAAATGCTAAAAGCTTTTATATTAAACTGTTTCATAGCCAGGCCTTGGTAGAAAATGCCGACCAGACTCAAAACAAGCCCTCATAGTTATTGAGGCAAGTGTCATGAAAATTCGTGAGTGTCGGTTATCTCACCACTTTCGATTGCTCGCAACTTTGCCTTCAGGCGAGTATATGAACAAACGAAACGAAGAAGACGAACAAAAGCAGTGGAATGGTCTAATCATCTTTGAAGAGTAAAGGCTCGAGCTCAATAAATGCAGTTGCGACACGGTACGGTGTGAAATGTTTTTACATTTCTTATAAAAGAAATATATATAAATCGCTCAAAAGGGATTCTGTGAGAAATCGATACACCATAAAATATGACCTGCGTTGATTCGAACAAAACAGTTGTGTTCGGTTTACGAATCTTCATGATTTTCTCTGACAATTGCAACATCTTGATACAAGAGCAATATGTGTTTTACTTTCAATTTTTTTTGTTCGATTACCGTATTTTATATAGCAAGAGTGCCTAAGAACCAGTTACAGGGAATGAATACTTCTGCACGAGCAAAATATGCTCAGAAAAAATGTTGCGTCATTTTTCACAAAAACAAAAATTTATGTTAAAAATTCAAATTGAAAAAAAAAAAATTTCTTAGATTTGTTATATTTTGTCAACAAAAACCAAATGAGAAAAGAATTATTTTAAATGTGATTGCATGATGGAGAACTTTTCGGTAAAAACAGTTTTTTAGCGATAGCTTCATACATGTTTTTTTTTTTTAATTTATACTAATTGCCATACAAAATTTAATTAGAGAATATGATTGTAAGTGCCATTTTAAATGGAAATACATTAAAAAATCTTCCAAAATGCGACAATAGTCGAGAAATTTGAAATTTTGCGAAAAAAATCGTGAAATTATGTTCGCGTTATTCACGTTTCTCTTTCATAAACCATCCATAATTGAATGTTTATCGTTTTAAAGACGTAAAAAACTTTCTTTGTGTATTTGTACCATCCTTTTAACATATTTTTGCCTTTCTAATATAAAGAAAGGCTATGCAATCACTCAAAAAATCAACTTTTCAACAGAGGCGCGTGTGGCCGAGTTTCATATACCATTCGATTCAGTTCGTCGAGATCGTAAAATGTGTGTTTTTTTTGTCTTTTTTACGATGGAGAATTCAATTTACGCACTGACCCAGTACACGTACTTAGTAGATGCCAAGCTACTACACGGAGTGTACTGGAGTGTCGGACTCCATCATGAACAAAGTAATACCGACTAAACTCCATTGGGCTCCGCCATTGTTCTACCTATGAACTACCTCTCGGTATTACTTCTGGAGGATGGCTGTACTTGATGTACTCACTCACTCTCGCTCACGCGTTCATACATCCTGTATGAGGCTTACTTTTGTGCTCACCCCTACCACGCCATGCGAGGCTTACTTGTGTGCTCACCTTTTTCGTACCTTGTGAGGCTTACTTTTGTGCTCACCTCTAATATACCATGTGAGGCTGACTTGGATGCTCACCATATCACCTGATTCACTCTCAATCATACCACTCTATTACACCCTGTCGCTCCCCCTTGCATCCCATGTGGGACATTTTTCTAAGGCCCCACTTCTGACATACCATGTGAGGCTTGCTTGGGTGCTCACAGTTTTCGTACCTTGTTAGGCTTACTTTTGTGCTTACCTCTAACATACCATGTGAGGCTTACTTTTGTGCTCACCCCCAACATAACATGTGAGGCCGACTTGGATGCACACCCTTCACTCCTCTGCCACGCCACGAGGTATCAATAGCAAAGTCCCAACTACGCTACGCTATGACCCTCCCATCTTGGCATGAGGCAGTCCATATATACGCCTATTCACTCGCTCTTCTGTCTTGCTTCGGGGTGGCTGGGTTTACCCCTTACGCGGTTGCCAGTCGCTGCACCGAACCTGCCTCAGCATGAACAGACCATTCATTCACTTTTTCGCGCTTGGCCCTTTCCGCTCCAACTAACCAATCACTAGATAGTCGTGCCAGTCGTCTGTTGCTTGGTGCGCCAGATTCCCTGTAGCCTGCAGGCAATCTGAGTGGTTGCAGTCGAGACTGCGTTCCACTTCTCCACCGCTTGACACATCCTCTGGATTAGGGTATCAGGGGTTGTGTCCCAGCCACAGACGTCAAGCATTGCTCTCTATTCGACGTCGAAGCGAGGACATACGAACAGTATGTGCTCGGCAGTTTCGTCAACACCTGGGCAGCCAGGGCAGACAGGGACCTCCGCGTGCCCGAACCTGTGGAGGTACTGTCGGAAGCGGCCATGGCCTGACAGGAATTGTGTCAGATTCCCATGGGGCCTACCCACCCAGCTCGATATGTTAGGTATCAGCCGGTGGGCCCACCTACCTTTCTAGGAGTTACCCACTCACGCTGCCATCTGGCGACCGAAGCCACCCTGTTGCGCTCGCGGACTCCTCTAATGCCACGCAGCTCAAAGCATTGCTCATCTTCCCGGATAACCAGTCCGGCTGGCATCATGCTCGCTATCACGCAGGATGCATCGTGTGATACCGTGTGGTAAGCGCGGTAGGTGCTCTCCAGTTTCTGCAGGTAACTTGTTACCCTCAGTGCTCTTGACCAGGACGGGCCGCCGTACCTGAGGATAGATACGGCAACGCCTGCCAGTAGCCTACGTATACTGGTGCACACCTTTGAGCTGTTGGACATCAATCACAACAGCAGTTGAAGCTCTCTTGTACGTATAGTCGACATGGCTGCCGAAGGTCAGCTTGTCGTCTATGATGACTCCGAGAGACTTCAGACTCCGCTGGGAAGTGATCGCGACTTCTCCCACCTGGATAACTGCATGTTGTGCTGACTTGCGGTTGTTGACGATAACCACCTCGGTCTTATGCTGAGCGAGCTCCAGGCCTCTCGCGCTCATCCATTCCGCCACAGTGTTGATCGCGTATTCTGCTGTCAGTTCTACCCCCGTAGCCCTCCAAGATTACGTCGTTGGCAAAGCCGACGATCTTGACCACAGGAGGGAACTTTGGTCTCAGAACCCCGTCATACATGAGTTTTCATAATACCGGGCCTAGGATCGAGCCCTGCGGGACTCCGGCGGTAATAGGAACCCTTTTCTGATCTGCATCTGTCTCGTATAGCAGTACACGGTTCTGGAATTAACTTTCCAGGATCCGGCACAGGCCCACCGGTAGACTAAGCCGGTGTAACCAGAGCGCGATGGCATCTCAGCTTGCGCTGTTGAATGCTTCTTCTCGTCAAGTGTCACTAACGCACAATATCGAATGTCTCGCCTTTTCCGTTGGATCGCTATCTCGGCAGTCTCTATTACTGAGTTGATAGCGTCCACCGTGGACTTACCCTTTCGTAAACCAAACTGATTGCTTGACAGGCCGTCCGTACCTTCTGAGTACGGGGTTAGTCTGTTGAGGATGATCTTCTCCAGCAATTTGCCAGTCGTGTCGATCAGACAGATTGGTCTGTACGCCAAATGGTCGCCTGGCGACTTCCCTGGCTTCGGCAACAGCACCAATTTCTGCCTTTTCCATCTATCGGGGAAGCGACACTCGTCGAGGCATAGCTAACCTGAACATGTTTGGGTTCGCTATGATCGCTGCCTTGAGAGCGTAGTTTGGAGCTCCATCCGGCCCTGGATATTTGTTCGTTGCTAGGGAATCAGCCATTGCGAGTAGTTCTTCATTCATCATCGGAGCCACCATTTCGGCTGCACCCACAATGTCTTGCGCTGCAGGTTGCCCGGGGCTTGTGGCTCGAGACGGGAAGAGTTCTTCGATAATCTTCGCCAACCGGTCCGGAGACCGTTCGGGGGTGGAGAGCCCGCTTTGGTCTTAGCCATCATGATTCTGTAGGCGTCACCTCATGGGTTAGCGTTGGCACTCTCGCACTGGTTGTCGAAACACGCTCTCTTGCTGCTTTTAATGGCCTTGTTAAGGGCCAATTTCGCAGCTCGAAACACTTCATGGCGGTTCTCTCTTTCATCCTCGGTGCGGGCTCTTTGCATCCTACGTCTAGCTCAGAGGCAGGCTGATCGTAGGGCTGCAATCTCGGCACTCCACCAGTATACCGGGCATCTGCCGTTTCTTGGCAGGGTTTTCCTCGCCATAGTGGCGTCACACGCGCGTGATAGGATGGCTACCAGCGCATCCCCGCTTAGACTGTCGGTGTTGGCCTTCAGTCCCAGGGCCGCGGTGGAAGCTTCGATGTCGAAGTGATTGGACTTCATCCCACGTACCTGACAGGAATCACCCGCCCTCGGATGCCGCACATCATAGTTAATCCTAAAGCGAATTGCTAAGTGATCGCTATCGGTGTAGCCCTCGTCTATCCTCCATTCCATGCCTGGAACCAGACCCGGGCTGGCAAACGTTACGTCAATCCATGCCTTCACCCCATTTCTACTGAATGTGCTAGCGGAGCCATTATTGGCTAACACAGCGTTGAGTTTCGCAAGCGCCTCCAGTAGCGCTTGGCCCCTGCTATTTACACAGCGGCTGCCCCACTCCACTGCCCAAGCGTTGAAGCAAAGACAAATAATAAAGACGTGAATCGTACGAAGAATGTTTTAAAAATATGTGGTTCATTTTACAATTTTAGAATGAGTGACTACGGTCCCTTCAGATTTGACCACACTCACCGCATGATGGCGCCTGAAAACAAATAATCATCAACGCAGGCGAGGGTAGGGTTCGTCGCGGTGCGGATGTGGGCGGTAAATGGATTGTCCGCACCGCAACCGCAAAAAAATAATAAAACCGCACCGCTTACCGCAACCGCACTTTATTTACCGCACCGCAGCGCGCGGTAATGCGGTAAATGCGGTAAAATTTTTATATTTTAAAAAAAAATTGGAAAATTGTTCATTTGTGCAACAGTATATAATAAAATGTTATTTTTATTCACACGAAATTTAACTTTAAGAGACTCCTCAGAATGTATTGTTTATGAAAAAATCAACTTTTTCATTTTCTATAAATAAAATTCCGTTCATTTTAAGGCAAACATTATACACTCAAAAACGTTCTACTGCAGTAATAGGAAAACTTTTATTTTAGCAACCCTTCAGTTAATTGAAAAAGGGGAATAAAAATGTAATAAGAAATGAAGTTGCATATTTTTTTCTTTAAATTTTTATATTTTCAATGCTTTTGACATAAGAAAATAAAATGTATGATTTTCGCATTTACGTAGTAAAACCACCTTTCATTCTTAAAGGAATTTCACCAACAAAAATTTTAAGTCGAAATACCAGTACTTCTATATAGTAGCGCATATATTCCAATACAGTGAAATAAAAACATATTGTATTTCATCAATAAGAACGACGCCATATTTGACAAAAAATTGCTCTATACATTACATCTAATCAGGTGTCCGGTCTCAACCGGTACAGAATTATTGAACATTAGAAAAACTGCAAAAAATGTATGATTTGTAGCATACAGCAGAAATGATTTTTTAAAATAGGGGGTTTTACGGACAATATATCTCAAAACTCTAACTTCCGCATTCTTCAAGAAACAGATGTATTCTCATCCAACAACTAAGATTGCTCCCTTTGAAAATGTATGAAGTGTAATTTTCCTAAGGCTAGTTCGAAAGTTCTAGCATTTAATGTATTTTCCTCTAATATTTTGCCAATAAGCCAAAGGCAAAAATTGCAGTGAACGGGAGTCAAACTATGTGGTATTTGGCAAAAAAGCTTCAAAAAAGCTACAAAATAGTCTTAACTGAAAAATATTAGGACTTAATTTGGTTGAAAATTATAGTAAATTTGAATGGAAGTGCGCGAAAAAAAGTTAGGTAGCATACTTTTTGAGAAAGAGTCCATTAAAATTGACTGTAGAAAAAATCACATTGAATTTACACAGCAATCAAAGAAGATAGAAATACGATGCTGATGAACGAATGATAGAATAATCATCCATATTTGGACCCCTCCTTATTTTGGACGCTTTCATACATTTGTATCCTTCACTGCCAATTATTGTAAATTCGTTTGGTTTGACGAAGATAATTATATTCTTTGGGTTGTGTTTAAGTCCCAGCATAATTAGTTCATCTCTAATTCCTTTAAATTAGTCAAAATTCGCAATTGAAAAATCGATATCGAAAACGATTCACAATTCCACGATTACCAACAGAAATCGGGAGAAGTGATGCACTTTTAAATTGGATTTAAGAGTACAAATTTATTGTTTTTAAATGATCGAATAATTTTGTCTCTATTTGGATCTTGCATTTTATGTATTTGAAATGGTTAGTTTGTGAATTTTTACTTAGAAGTGTCAAATAACTAGTCCAAAATATGTCGTAAAAATAATAGCGTCAAAATATTTCGGGCACAGCTAGATTTTCTTTTGTAATAGAAGTCTGTTTATCAATTTAGAATAATCAAAATTATCACTTTATCAATTTTTTTTTGCGGTGCGGTTGCGGTAAAACCGCGCGGTAAAAGCTCTTTCCCGCACCGCAGCTGCGGGAAAAAGTGTCTCACCGCACCGCAGATTTTGCGGTGCGGGTGCGGTAAATACCGCGCGGTTGCGGCAATTACCGCAACCGCGACGAACCCTAGGCGAGGGCATGATGTTCTTTTATAAAGGTTTCGCGAAAACAGTTTAATGGATTCCATATAGGGTTCGCAGTACCGATCCTTTTTGGTGAGAACCGGTACTACGGTACTGAAGCCCTCAGTACCGGTAGTACCGGTAAAGTACCGGTACTCGAACATTTAAAAAAAAAATCGAAAACAGCTTCAAAGTGAAATCGAATGCTCAAACTGATTCTCAGATGATTGATTTGTGCTGATCAAAAAAACATGTTTATTGTTTTTAATTGCCTTGGAATGATATGACTCATTTCACAGAAGATATTTTTCGTATGCGGCACTTTCTTTTATTTTAAAATCTAGGCCACTTTGATATCACTAACTGCTAAGCGGTGCGACTTTCGTCGACTTCAACAGATGGTAAATGTAAGAAACCCTATTAATAACAGTAAATCAAAGCGAGAATGGCAGTAAATCCGAGCAGGTTGCTCGCATTTCCTCTCTTGCTTTTCTCTAAATTGGTTTCGATCATTATGTCATTTGCCTACTATTCTCTAATGCATACCAACCCAAGTAACAATTGAAGTTTTATAGCACGCTACAAGTGCAATCTAAGTTTTATCAGTGGCTATAAAACTATCATAAAACCACAATTGTTACTAGGGAAGGCTCCTTGCTTTTCCGTAATGTATTGAGTTTTCCAGCATTTTCCGATCACCAATAATTACATATCGCCCCATTTGAAGCAGTTCACCAACTCTAAAATTATTAGCTACTAAACCGCTGTTCGTTCTTTTATAGATAATGGTTTAGGATCAAACCAAATACAGACATGACTTAGACCATAGTCTTATTACGCGCCACCCAGTGAATAATGAAAACCAATCAGAATGTCGCTAATAAACAAAATAATAGCAAATTTTCACGTCTCTTACGCTAGATGTGAATATTTTGAAATTTAGTACAAGATCGTTAAATTTTAATTTCGACAAAATAAAGCAAGAATTTAAACATAACGTTCAGTACAACGGGAGCTAGTAATGTTTTACTTCTAGAATTATTATGATGATGGCCCCACCTCATTCCCCTACAAAGGTGTTAGCTCAACAATTTATCTAGAAGACAATTAATATAATTAAAAGTCAGCTTGTAGACCGATATTTTGAAACCGGTCCCCCTAGAGAGTCCACATATTTTTCATAAAAAAATGTATGGTACCGAAAATACCGGTACTGGCTTTTGTTCAGTACCGGTATTACGGTACCAAAAATGGGTCGGTATTCCCGGGATTTTCGGTACCGGTATTACCGGTACCATAACCCTAATTCCATAGTTACGCTTGTCATTCAAAATAGTGAAAATGGAACACATCAAAAACAAATGGTTAGTACCGAACATTCAAAATTCTATTTTATTCACCACGTACGCTTATCATCTGGCTTCTAGGTATGGATAGTTTAACTACAAACGAACATTCTTATATGAAAATCTCCGAACAGCTAACCCTTTGCGATTAACCCGCGACTGGCGCCGAAATGCTATGGACAAGAATCGCCATCGAGCAGGAGGTTTGTGTTACTGTAATTTAAATTGTAATTCATTGAACTATGCAACGAGTTACCATATTCGGATTAAGTTGCGGTGCTTATCTTCCTGATTACTTGCAAGTCGTCCACAGGAAAAGCGGGTTTTCATCAGTGTGGAGAATAAGGCCTAGATAAATGAATCATACCGGAAAGACGCGTCCGTACAGTGTGCTTATCGATTCACGACAATCAGAACGTCATCTATGCTATTGGTATTGTCATGAGATGGAGCCGATGTTCATAAAATCTGAAATATCGGCCTGCTTCAAGACAAATACTGCAAAAGTAGATTAGTTCAGACCAGAAATTTTCAATCCACGTAGTAAGAGGCAGTGCTAAGCATTACGCTATTTTGAACCCAATAAAAAGTTGCAAACGTAACTTATTCGAAATAAAACATTTCCAACTTTTTAAAACACTCTATTCAAGAAATTTCCTTTTAAGTAGCATCACTGAGAATAGGGAATCAATGAAAATAAATGAAGAGAAAGTGTACGAATTAATGCAATTTGCATTGCAAAACGAAAACATCAACAATCATTTTATTTTGAATCTCGTTTGAAATAAAAACGACCACCTTACAACAAGAAGTTCCATATGTAACCATTTGTTGCACCGGAGTTTATGTATGCGATAGAGTGACGCCATGTGATAGCACCAGTGTTGCCTCTCAGCAGGTAGATCGCTTTTTGCGTATGTCTCGAATTTCTAAATGTCAACAAATCCGTTTGAACCCCAGCTATAGATGTTGCAGTCATGTAGCGGCAACTGGACCTACTCTGCCATCAACCCCACGTTTTAGCCCTTGCCAAAATTAGGTGCTAATAATCCGGATGCAATTCCATGGTGAAAATTTCACGTCAATGTTTGGTCTATATTCTGATAATGTAGAAGTGTTACTATGTTTTAATTGCCGCAAGGTTCTACTGTATCGATTTTTGTAGGCTATTTTCGGCAAATTTGAGACTAAGAGAAACGAAAGCAATGAAATTGAAAGACGGATAGGTATTCTAGAGCGAATCAGTTATAAACTTAGAACGGAAAACTAGAACTAGGCAGGCTCATATGGGCATGATCGAAAGGAAATGTGAAGAATTCTTTGCCTTCTGCAGAGTAGGAGTTGGGCGTTGCACCCAAGTCTACCGCATGGTCTATGAGCCTACCTAGTTCTTGTGTACCTCAAGTTATGTGAAACCCGTTATCCAATGTGTTTTTGTTGCAAAATGATTTGTTTGGTGGAAGTTGTGGGTGATATTGTGTTTTCGACCATACCAAGTAAATTTTCAAAATTTTAAATACTTTGCGTTATTTAGCAAGATTTTCAATCTATTTCCTGAATGATTATATTTTTCGATAGCGCGTGAAAAGAGCTTTCAGTATCCGTATAGATATTACAACTATTCACAAACAAAAGTTATTTTTCAAATAGTTTTTCATAAAATATGTGGTTGGGGTAAGTTGGCGGTGCTGCACGCGGGGTACGTTGGCAGTACTATTAACCCATTATTGCCCAACTTATTTTTCACGCGCATCACAAATTGTGTTTTCCGATCGAAGAAAAATGATGTGGTCATTCCAGTAAAATTATTTTTGCACTCAAAGTAGCTGATATTATAAGGAACAACCAGTGAAAATTTAAGATTGATCGGCTAATCGGTTCCTGAGATATCGTGATCGCCGCGGATGAACTTTTCAACAAAATACAACTCCGAGATAATCGAGTTTTACTGTCGGTCCAGCGAGTCAACGGTCTAGCGTATCAAACACTACGAACCGCCTACAAGTGGTGAATGGGTAGCGGTCTATGAATAGCTGTAACTTAAGTTGTAGTATTCCGATCTTAATGAAACTTTGAGAAAATTTTCCTCAGCGTATGTAGTTTCAGAATATCTAATTTACAAAAAATCGATTTTTTTCATCCTAACAAAAATGTGTAACCCCTTAAGTGAAAATTGATTAAAAACAAAACATAAACACCGATTTAACCACTCTAACTTCTCTAAACATATTCTGCAAGAGTATATGAACAATATCAACTCGTTTATAATGCCTGTTCTGCGTTATTAATTGAGTAATAGGAGTTATTCTTAGCACCTACTATATATAGTAGGTTGGGCAATAATGGGTTAACAGTGCAAAAAAGTCATCAAAAAATTTTATTTCTGGAATTCACTCCAAAGTAAGAAAATCTTTTTGCCTTTCTCAATAGAAAGGTATTGCAATTGCTCTGAAAACCGACTTTTTAACGGAGGCCCGGGGGGCCGAGTGACATATACCATTCGAGTCAGTTCGTCGAGTTCGGCAAATGTCTGTGTGTGTGTATGTATGTGTGTATGTATGTATGTGTGTGTATGTGTGTGTGTATGTGACCAAAAATGTCACTCATTTTTCTCAGAGATGGCTGAACTGATTTTGACAAACTTAGTCTCAAATGAAAGGTGCAACGTTCCCATAGGCTGCTATTGAATTTCTAATGGATCCGACTTCCGGTTCCGGAATTACAGGGTGATGAGTACGAACACGCAGAAAATGTCGATTTTATTAAATTCTGCAATGAATGTATAAAGGTGAATTTTTTTCCAAAATATGACCGCAACTGCTTCGATTGATAGTATTGGGTCACTAATATCCATTCAAAGTCTATTTGGCCACATTGACCACCATCATCGGTTTCGGAAGCCCCGGCGGAAGTATCTAAATTCAGAATAACAGTCACATCGGTTTCTCGGAGATGGCTAGACCGATTCGACTAAACTTGGCCTCAAATGAAAGGTATTGCGTCCCCGTAAATGGCTATTTAATTTCATCCTGATCCGACTTCCGGTTCCGGAGTTGCAGGTTGTGGCGTGCGATCACATAGCAAATTGTGATTCAAACCGATACTCCGATGAAAGCAAAAAAGGTAAAAATTTCGCTAAAATGTCTCTCAAACAACTTCATTTTGCTGTTCTAGGTCACTGACGGCCAACCAAACTTTCGTTGACTACATTGACCACCATAGACGGTTCTGGAAGTGCCCGGGAAAAGCGGCCATCTTTCAAAATTTACGAACTCGCATCAGTTTCTCGGAAATGGTTAGGCCGATTTTCACAAACTTAGTCCCAAATGATAGCTATAATACCCCCACAGATGTCTATAAAATTTCGTATGGATCGCTTATATGGGTCCGGAAATATAGACTAAATCGTCCGGTCACATATGAAATTCCCATATAAGCCGGAACTCAATTTTTTTTTCAAAGGGGGGACCCCATGAAATTTCAGAAATCGAATTCGTATTTTTGATGCCAAACATCTTTAAAATGCATGAAACGTCGAGATTTTATGTTATCTCGAAATTTTTTTTTTATAAAAATCGACTTTTTGGGACTTTGCCGATTTTGCACCTTTTTTCAGTTCAATATTACCGTGGCTGTTTTTTCTTTTTCAAAATTTTAGAACTCGAATAATGATTTATTTTCCTGTATATAGTTGTCATGTGATGTATAATAATAAAATGTAAAATATGCATTTAAAAGCTTTTAATGAATATAAACAACGCACACATTCTCGTGATTCATGATTGAGAAAGGCACAATTGCACCGCTAGGTGGATTAAAATAGGTTTTTTTGTGTATCTCGCCAATGTAGGAGTCATTTATTTCGGCCAATTGCATGAAGAATTTCGAAAATTTGCTTTTGAATAGAGAGTATGCGACAAAGTCAAAATGCCGAGGTATTGAAACTGAAATATAGTAGCAAATGTCGGTTAATATACAGTTTTCTCGAAAAGACATTCAGCACGTTCCAAAAAGACCCTTGAAACGGGGGGGTAAGTTGGCGGGTTTTCCGCGTCACATATTTTTGTCTCTATAAATGGAGACAATGCATCAAACAGTTTAAAAAAAATCAGAGATGTTGCAACAGTCTGCTCTTTCATGCCGCGTGTGCTATTTTGCAAGATCTACCTACATCAAAGCAGTAAAAATTGAAAACTGAAAACACCGCCAACTAGCCCCGGTCTACCCTATAAAGAGTAGTTTGATAATTTACATCTTTGCTGGCTTGTACGTACCGATTGTTCTTTAATTCCATGTTGTGTAGATAAACGTCCATTAAAACATTCTTACATTGCAGTATCGGTCCAGTATTTATTCCATTACGGGCATCGACTTCCGACTCGTAAACGGCAATGTAAAAATCGATTCCTACATTTTGTCGCTATATATTTTTAAATTCTATCTTAATCCTTGGTTTACTTTATATATCTTCAAATATTTACTTCTAGCTCGTTCACTACACATGTTTTTACATTTCTTATAAAAGAAATGTATAGAATTCGCTCAAACTTTCAAGATTTTTTCCGAGGCCCGGAGGGCCGAGTCTTATATACCAATCGACTCAGCTCGACGATTTGGGACAATGTCTGTGTGTGTGTGTGTGTGTGTCTGTGTGTGTGTGTGTATGTAACGGACAAATTCTCATTCGTGTTTCTCAGCAATGGCTAAACCGATCTTATCCAAACCAATTTTAAATGAAAGAACTAAAAAACAGTATGAACGCTATTAATTTGTTTTTGATTGTGATGTTTAGTTTCCAAGATATGAATGTTTGAATGCGTAAAAATGGCGTTTTTTGCAGTTTTTTTGAATTATCTGCCGAAATTGACAATATAGAATAGCAATTTATATGTTTTTAGACAGCTTTAACGAATACCTTTCGAACAAGCTACAGATTGTTGAAATCGGACTATTATCAAAAGAGATATTTAACATTAAATGCGGACGAAAGATTTTTATCATTTCCCATTGCCAGAAATATGACCAAAAACATGTAATCTATTTTTAACGCCAAAACGGCTTATTTTAGGTCAATAGTATCTTCGGTGAATTTAATGGAGGCAATATGCCCTTTCTTTTGGTATTGTGCTTTTGCTGATTAATCCCCCTATGAGTGAGATATTTTCACAAATTTTCTTGGAAGTGATTATATCGAAATGATGCCTTCAGCAAATTTGTAGCTCTTACTTTTGCAAATAACTTTACTGAAGACTTCAAATATCTATTTTGAATACTTTAAAAGTTATGGCTTGTTGTTTGTGGATTACTCTTTGTCGCCTATTTATTGTTCAATATAGTAATAATCCATTGAAATAAGCCAAACATTATTTCGATAAAACGAATTTTGTATTTCATTTTTCTATCTACAACCGCTAGAAATAATCACCGAACACTTCCAAGTTGTCTGGAAGGAACTTGATAACTTATCAGTGCAAAAATGTTCATTTGTGCGAATCTTCTGACTGCACTTTTTCTAATTCATGACCATCGGATCGATCTGAAACATATTGGAAAATGAAAAGCGAAATAACTAACTCCAAGCAACGGCGTAGCCAAGAGAAGGTTTTGGGGTTTAACACCATACAACGCCCCCCCCCCCCCCACCACACCCACAAAAAAAATTGGATTGAAGTTGAAAATTTATTGATGCAGACTGATTTAATTAAATATTACAATAACAATTATCTGATCCGTACATTGATATTCTGTTGTTGCAAACATCATGAGGACTTTTGATAAATTGTCGGAATGGGGTCCTGATATGTAACTGATCTTTTGGTCTTAATTTCACAGTTGTCTAATTGCATCAATATCAAAATCCTGCCTGAAAACATTCCAATAGAAAATTCCAGAGTTCTGTTTTCAATCATGATCCTCAGATTTCTTTTCAAATTGAGCTCGTTTTTGTAGAGATGTACTGTAATAAGGGTCTTTATTTAATAGGAAGCGAAGTAAAAATTGATTTAATGTCTATGAAACATAGAACTGCGCACCAAAAAATGCATAACTTTCAACATTTGCTAAAAATGTTTTTGCCTTTCTCATTCACTCTAAAATTCGTCAATCTAATCCCGACCGGGAGGGCCGAGTGTCATATGCCAATCGACTCAGTTCATCGAGATCGGAAAATGTCTGTGTGTATGTATGTGTGTATGTGGAAAAATATGTGACCTCTGTTTCTCAGAGATGGCTGGATCGATTTGCACAAAGTTAGTCTCAAATGAAAGGTACAACCTTCCCATCGGCTGCAATTGATTTTTTATTGATTGGACTTCCGGTTCCGGAGTTACGAGTTGAAGAGTGCAATCACACAGCAAATTCCCATATAAACTGAAATGAAAAATTTTCAAAATCAAATTTGTATTTTTGATGCCAAATGACTTTATAATGCATGAAACATCGAGATTTGATGTAAACTCGAAAAAAATAATGTTTGACAAAAATTGATTTTTTTGGACTTTGGTACATTTTTGCCTTTCTTTTTTTTATTTCGATTATAGAGGTTTTAACCTTAAGGTCATTCGCCTCTTTGGGTTAGAAAAATCTCTTGTGAAAAATTTCGAACCCTATGTGCGGGGTCGGGACTCGAACCCAGGTGCGCTGCGTACAAGGCAATCAATTTACCAACTACGCCACGCCCACCCCCTTTTGCCTTTCTCATACAGAAAGGTTATGCAATCAATCTAAAAATCGTCAATCATACCGGCCCGGAGGGAGTATGCAGTGAGTGGTTGCTACTTTAAAAATAAAACTAGTTTAAAATTTCTTAGCAAGTTGAAAATTTTTGGCAGGACCCGGACCTACCGGATCTTACTATGTGATACTGAAACATCGCTTGAAACCAGCGGCGGTCAAGCGATGTTTCAGTATCATATAGTATCTCAAGATCGTGGCTGTCGATCCATTGTATGTATGTGCAAATCGTACTGAACATGAAATATTCATTTCCACCATTTTATTGAACATAACCATCGTAGTCTGGACAAGGGAGACAAGCACAATTGCACCACTAGGTGGATTAAAACAGGTTTATATTTTGGGAATGCGTCGAGTTGAGACGCAAACGTAATATGATTAATAACGAGGATAACACTTTCCGAATGTAGAGAGAAATTTATGAAAAATGACGATTTCCATTCGATTCTAGCAGGTCCTGATCGATTTTGATGAGAATTTGATTTTTGTTGTATGACCAATTATATGTATAGGTCAAATGTTCAAAAACAGTAATTTAAGGTCAAGATAACATCATTTTTAAACCGCCAATTTCGGAGGTTTAGTATCTTCGATGAGTTTTACAAACGTTAAACAGCGCATCATTTGATAAAACAATTTTGGTGGTATATCGTCCAAGAAGTATTTATGGTGAATTTTCTCAGGTTAATATTCATGACTACAATAAAGTCTCAACAAATTCGCTAAAAACACGAACTCTGTTACTATTTTCTGAAAAATTAATTCTGCATAATTTTAAAACTTCAAAAATTACGGTTTCGGAATTATGCCGTTTGGACAGTTAGATCGATTTTCACCAAACCCCCACCAATTGTAAAATTGGTTTGTAAAAAAAACGTAAGGGCGATACTTCAATGCTGATAGGTGGGACCGAAAAAGTAAACAATCGTCAAAGGGGCGATACTATCATTTTGTCAATTTCAATAGCAAACACAAATTTTAATTCAATAATTTCAAATACTTTATGAAGTTTTGGGTTTCGATCACTGAATCATGCAATCTAGGATGTAAAAAACACAATAGTTCTTAAATAGGAAATAAAACCAAGTCTGGAAATATTCACTGTTGATTTTCTTTGAATGGTGTCACTGCTAGTGTCGCTTTTTTCCAGAAAAAGCGTTGATTTTTAGGTCTCAGTCGCGTTGGAAATTTGAGTAAAGTATAAACTTCATTTCGATTAAAAAAAAATCAATTTTTTGGCTCAGTACATTATACATAACCCCTTTAGGAAAATTCAGTTTTCCCACCACAATGCATTGATTGAGGAATTTAGATATTTTATTAACAGAGCATTAGCAATAATTCGTTTGTATGTTTATTTTATGGGCCATTTTTTCGCTTTCCTATTGATTTGGTTTGAGATTTCTAGCACTGATGTTGTCCTATGCTGATTTGAGCGATTCTCTGTGTCCTGCCACAATCCCATGTAGTATGTGTTATCATCGCGAAGCATCAAGTTTTAAATGTTCTCATACGATATAATATCAGAAGAGAGTGATAAGAGTTATAAGAAATGTCTCATCACACTGTTAGGTGGATTAAAAGCGTTTTTTCCTTAGATAGACTATGTTTTTATGAATACAAAAGGTTTTTAGCTACAGTAAAAATAAATCTTTTGCGCAAAAATAAAAATCATTATCGTACTAATAATTTTAAAAAGAAGCAACAGTTCATGATTTCACATTTATTTGTAAATTGGAACTGCGGACATCGTATGAATCGCAGCGGGCTTTCTCAAAAAATCCGTATTCGAGAACATCGTTGTGGTAAGAAATGGAGTGAGCCGTTTGTCTCGTACGTCGAATATTCCGTACCGTATTTCGAAAAGTAGCGTCCAATAAATTAATATAACTTAAGTTGTAATGATCCGATCGAAAATAAAATTTTGTGAAAATAATAATTAAGCTACATAATTTCAAGATCTGAAGTAATAATAAAATAATATAATTTTAAAATGCGAAATTTTTTTTCGTCTTGTATTATTTCTTCAAACATATACAACATCGTAGATTCTCTAGGCACTAGAACTAAATAACCTATAGGCCATTTTAAAGAAAAATTTGCGAGGGATATCGATGGAAAAAGTAAGTTAAAGCCTAGAACAAAATTTGGCAAAAATAAGTTTGAAACAATAAAACATACGTCCTTAATCATATGATCGAGAGACAAAACAAGCTTTTGTCGAAATATTTTTTTTTGTATTATTGGCCTATGAGGGAACCACTATAATCCGGTTCCGGAGTTACGGGTTGAAGAGTGCTGTCACACAGCAAATTTCCATATAAACTGGTTACCCTATGGTGTCCGAATGTTGTAATACATATTCAAATGCGTCGAACATTACTTGGATTTGCGGGTCAAAATCACTAATGACAAATCAAATTAGCTTTGACCACATTGGTCACATATAACGGATCTTGAGGCCCCCTGGGAACTCGCCAAATTCTCGAGCTAAAACCACACCTATTTTCCAGCAAACTCTTAAACGATTTTTGCAAGAGTGATTTCAAATCAAAGATATAATACTTCCATTGACTGCTACTGAATTTCATACAGTTCTGAACTTTGGTTACGGAGTTACAGGTTGGTTATTGCGGTCACATAGGAATTTCTCATATTCATAATACCTCATGGGTTAGAAGTCTATTGAAATGAACGTCAAATTACTTCTATTCGCTTGCCTAGATCACTGGCGGCGAATTAAAGATTCTTGAAGTATATTATCCACTCTCGATAATTCCGGAAGTAAGTTCCCGGTTCCTGGCATATTCCAGAACTTAAGCCGCTTTGGTGATGACTGAACCAATTTTCCCTTACCTAGTCTCAAATGGAAGGTATAATATGCAGTTGGGTATGGCACACCCCTCCCCTTCCTTCGTCTCACACCCCCTCTCGCTTCTCTCACCGCCGCTCCTCTCAGACCAATTTCACACACGTATTACCTTCATCCACCCCGTATACCAAAATAAGCTCGGTGGTTCTCGGCGCATCCTCCCCCTCCCACTAATCATACCCGCCCGTCCCCCACAACCCCGCATTTCAAAATATGTTAGCACAAAGCTAACAATGAAATCACGCTGATTAAGCTAATTAAATAATATATTTTTGTTCGTGGCAGTCGTAACTTCTATATATATATATATATATATATATATATATATATATATATATATATATATATATATATATATATATATATATATATATATATATATATATATATATATATATATATATATATATATATATATATATATATATATATATATATATATATATATATATATATATATATATATATATATATATATATATATATATATATATATATATATATATATATATATATATATATATATATATATATATATATATATATATATATATATATATATATATATATATATATATATATATATATATATTGCACCGCTAGGTGGATTAAAACAGGTTTTTATAACCAATACTACTTCCAGTCAAAAATACAATTCTTCTTATTAAGTATTCTATTAGATTCTATATGCTATTTCAAATCAAAATGCTCACAACAACAAAAAATCGTAAATGTAATAGTGTTCAAGATATTTTAATTTTTGTTTTAATGAAATCAATTATTTTGTTTTACTGTTCTTTCCATAAGTTACTCGCCTTTCTTCATCAAGAACAATAGGTTTTTCAAATTGAAAATTTCCCTTTGACATCAAGGCGGTATTGTAAACATTTCAAAGCTACGTGAAAACAACCAAAATATGTTTCAGCCATAGGGTCTGATGATTGAACTATTTGGTTTAATCATATTTTTTTTTTGTTTTCGTGTAGCTTTCAATGGTTTACAATATCATCTTGAAGTCAAGACGAAAGTGACAGGAAATTTTATGAGCATTTTGAGAAACTTATTGTACTTGATGGAGAAACATGAATAACTTATAAAAAGGTCGTAATAAATCTAATGAGTTTATTTTTTCCATGTTTCTATTATCACACTACCCATTTGAAGCCGTTGGTTAGAGTAGCATCTGCCATCTTTATTCAACGCATTGCACAGTAGTTTTTTCTCCAAAATCGTGTGATCTATTAATTACGCCTGAATCGTTAAATTTGGATCAATGGCGTCTTCGGAGGAATTTGGCGACACTATAATCCCTTTCATATGGTGTTGTTGTTTTAATGATTAATCTCCCTAAAAGTGAGATATATTTACTTTCTTGCAAGTGCATATATCAAAATTATGTCTTCGGCAAAGTTGTAGAGCAAACCTTTTCCAATATTTTCGCTGAAGCCACTAAGTCTTTATCTTTAATATGTTCGACATTATAGCTGGCTGTTTGTGGATGATCCCTTTGAAGCCAATTCAATAATATAACGGGAAAACGGCTGAGTATACTTCAATAGTGTTTTCGGACTACTCATCAAAAATAGCAAGGTTAATCATTTGCTGCTACGATTTTTGTGATCAATCCTCCTATAAGTGAGATGTTTCAACGAAATTTTTTTAGTAAGAGAAATGATCTAATGTCTTTGGAAAAGTTATGTAGATTGCTTTTACGAATATCTTTGCTGACTACAAAAAATCTCTTCTTTAAATGCTTATGAAGTTATAGCGCGTTATTTTTGGATGACCCCCAGAAATAGTTTTTTTTAAATATCTTTTTCTTAATTGTCATTCCTGCGGGTTTCATATATTCTACGAAGTCAATCGTCAAAACACACAATTCTTATTAACGCATAATTTTTTTATCTCCAGTATTTTCGGAAATATTTTTTGCAAACAACAGTTTTTTTCAAATCATCATAACTCTGCTGGAGATAACGAGAGACAAGTGAACTCGAATTTCATAGTGTTGATGTAGCATTTATAATTGCAATTAGAGCTGGCTGCCCTTTTTTGCCCGTTCAAAAGTTTTTATTTTTCATACTTTTGCTAATTTTACCAAAAATTACCCAATAACTTCTAAGTCGCAAGTGATTGACCAATAATCTCTTCTGAAAAGATATGTATCTTGAAAAGACGAACAACTTTCTTTAAAATACTGAAAGTCTATTTTCGATATTTAAGTAGTTTGTTGAATGAAAGCTTTTAAGGGGTCGCTCACAAACAACGGTCAAAAACTTTGAGATTTTTGGTCTTCAGTAAAAAATGTTCGCAAAAACAAGTTCTGTGACACTTCTAAATACTTTATCTTGATTTTTTATACTGTGATAAAAATCGTAGCAAATATCTCACTTCAAGGGGGATTATTCACTATAGCTATATCATCAAAATAAAGGTCTTTGATCATCATAAAACATCCCAGAAGATATCATTGATGTACGCTTTACCGTTTTCGCGAGAAATTTTTTTCGCGCATTTTTGGCGTAAAAAACCACTTTGCATTGGGTCAAATGGTATGGCATCCCCACACAGCTTCACTTTACGTAGCTCATACCGTTTCTTAAAATTGATGAACCACACAAAACCAAACTTGAAGAAATCTGGCACATTAAGGTTTTAGGCAAATTTCTTGACCAAATCGTCTCAAGAATTTCGAAAATTTGCTTTTGAGTATGAAGTATGCGTCGAAGTAAAAATTCCGGGGTATTGAGACTGGAAAAGAATGGAAAATGTCGGTTAATATACAGTTTTATTGGAGAGACATTTAGCACGTTCCACAAGAACACCTGAGGTAATTGAATCTCAATTTGATTGCTTATTTTCTAGCGTACACATTAGGGTGGGACAAAAATTAGATTCCAGCTCCGAGCAACTTTTTAGGTACCGTTTAGGTCCTAGAACAACTGAAAATTCTTAGCTCGATCCCTAAAACTATATTTTTGCGCCCACTGTTTAAAGTTTACATGGGATTTTGTATGGGAAAGTTAACTTTTACAAAATAATTTCTCCAGTAGTCGCCCATTACTTCCTAAAAGTAAATCATTATATGGCTTTTATAGGAAATTTAACAACGAAACAAAGTCTTGAATACCATGAAACAATCTGACGCTTGAGAAAAAAGTTACTCTGACGATTGATAAAATATTCATTTTTTCTAGCACCATTGCTGGTTAGTTGTCCAATTATAGGCAATTTTGTTTCAATCTTCTCTTTTTGTGCATCTTTTGTGCATAATAAGAGAAAGTTAAAAATGTTGCATATAATTCGACCGTAAGCAGCTGTGATGCTATGAAAAGTGAAATTTTCATCAATCTTCAGGGCATCAATCGGTTTTTGCTAAAAACTTTTTCCACAAGCATCAGATCGTTTCGCGGTCTTCAAGACTTTGTTTCCTTGACATATTCCCTAAAAAAATCAGACATCTATATATTTTAGGAGGTAACGGGCGACTCTTGGAAGAATTATTTTGCAAAAGGCGATATCCCCTTACTAAATCCCACGTAAACTTTAAAACGTGGGCGCAAAAATATAGTTACTCGAAGCAAAACTTTATTTTTTTCATAAAAGTTATAATTTGGCACTATGCATATGTACTAGAGTGGGACATGGTTATTAACCATGTCACACTCTAGTGCACATGCATAGCGCCAAATTCTTCCGGAGCCGGGGTAAGTTGGCGTGTTTTCCGCCTCACATATTTTGGTCTATAACAACAGAGACAATGTATCAAACACTTTCATAAAATTCAGGATGCAGGAAATGTCTGCCCTTTTATTCAAAATATTCTTTTTTTACGAGATCTCCCAAAATGAAAAGTAAAAACTAAAAACACCGCCAACTAGCCCTGTTCCCCGTACAAAGCTGAATCCTGATGCCTCCCAAATATGGTCGGTGGTGTTAAGTCAGACTCGACTAAGTGGCAAAAAAACGTCAGAATTGAGAATCCCATAAATAGTTGTCAAATTACATCAGTATCAAATACCAACATGGAAACGCTCCAATAGAAACTCTTTCCGGAGCTATGAAACTTATCATAATCCTCAGATTTCCAATCGAGCTCACTTTTGAAGGGATGTACTTAAATATGGATTAGGATTGAATGTCTACGAAACATAGATGTTTTAGTTTTTGTAATGCTTAGTGCTGAGACGAAAACTTAATATGATTATTAACAAGAATATTACTTTTCGAAAGTGCTAATTTTTGAAAATTGGTGTTTTCCGTTTGACTACCTCCACGTAGTATTCATGCCTTCAACAAAGTTATTTTTAATGACAGTCTAAAATTGCTAAAGACACGAAATTTGTTACTAGTTTTGTAAGAATCAATTATTCATAATGACTACTAATTGCTTAAGTTACTGCACCAGACTTTTTAAGTTGGAAAAGTTCTTCGAAGTTTTAAAACTTGAAAGATGATCGTTTCAGAATTATGTCATTATGATTGTAAGTTGGGTTTTCACCAAACCCCACCAAACCGAATTTCTGGCTACGCCACTAACTCCAAGTAAATAGAATCACCAAATTTTTGATAGTATATAAGGGGTTGAATTGATCACTTCTTCCGAAATTTGGCGAACATACTCCCATTCGTGCGTTTGCTACGATAGTTTATGTTAACTTTGTACCCTAAATTAATTGGTACACAATGGTTTATATATGTTGCGGATCGAAAAAGTCCTGGAATTTTCATCATTTTCTTTATTCAATATTACAATAGTTTAATTAACAAAGTTGTCATAAAAAGGTTGCGTATAATATAGAATAATTGAATTTTTTTTAAATGGAATTAAGTTGCGCAAAGGGCTCTGAACGAAACCCATAGGTAGGGTTCGTCGCGGTTGCGGTAATTACCGCAACCGCACGGTATTTACCGCATCCGCACCGTAAAATCTGCGGTGCGGTGAGACACTTTTTCCCGCAGATGCGGTGCGAGAAAGAGCTTCTACCGCGCGGTTTTACCACAACCGCACCGCAAAAAAAAATTGATAAAGTGATAATTTTGATTATTCTAAATTGATAAACAGACTGCTATTACGAAAGAAAATCTAACTGTGTCCGAAATATTTTGACGCTATTATTTTTACGACATATTTTGGACTAGTTATTTGATACTTCTGAGTAAAAATTCACAAACTAACCATTTCAAATACATAAAATGCAAGATCCAAACAGAGACGAAATTATTAGATCATTTAAAAACAATAAATTTGTACTCTTAAATCCAATTTAAAAATGCATCACTTCTCCCGATTTCTGTTGGAAATCGTGGAATTGTGAATCGCTTTCGATATCAATTTCTCAATTGCGAATTTTGACTAATTTAAAGGAATTAGAGATGAACTAATTATGTTGGGACTTAAATACAACCCAAAGAATATAATTATCTTCATCAAACCAAACGAATTCGGAGTAATTGTCAGTAAAGGATACAAATGTATGAAAGCGTCCAAAATAAGGATGGGTCCAAATTAGGATGATTATTCTATCATTCGTTCATCAACATCGTATTTCTATCTTCTTTGATTGCTGTGTACATTCAATGTGATTTTTTCTGCAGTCAATTTTATTGGACTCTTTCTCAAAAAGTATGCTACATAACTTTTTTCGCGTACTTCCATTCAAATTTACTATAATTTTCAACCAAATTAAGTCCTAATATTTTTCAGTTAAGACTATTTTGTAGCTTTTTTTAAGCTTTTTTGCCAAATATCACATAGTTTGACTCCCGTTCACTGCAATTGAAGTTTTTGCCATTGGCTTATTGGGAAAATATTAGAGGAAAATACAATAAATGCTAGAACTTTCAAACTAGCCTTAGGAAAATTACACTTCATACATTTTTAAAGGGAGCAAGCTTAGTTTTTGAATGAGAATACATCTGTTTCTTGTAGAATACGGTAGTTAGAGTTTTGAGATATTTTGTCCGTAAAACCCCCTATTTTTAAAGATCATTTCTGCTATATGCTACATATCATACATTTTTTGTAATGTTCAATAATTCTGTACCGGTTGAGACCGGACACCTGATAAAATGTAATGTATAGAGCAATTTTTTCGTCAAATAAGGCGTCTTTCTTATTGATGAAATGCAATACGTTTATATTTCACCTTAAAATGAATGGAATTTTATTAATAGAAAATGCAAAAGTTGATTTTTTTCATAAACATTACATTCTGAGGAGTCTCTTAAAGCTGAATTTCGTGTGAAAAAGAATAACATTTCACTATATATGGTTACACAAATGAAGAATTTTTTAGCATTATTTTTTAAAATATAAAAATTTTACCGCATTTACCGCGCGGTGCGGTAAATAAAGTGCGGTTGCGGTAAGCGATGCGGTTTTATTATTTTTTGCGGTTGCGGTGCGGACAATCCATTTACCGCCCACATCCGCACCGCTACGAACCCTACCCACAGGTGTCCTAAGACGATTTTCTAGATGTTCAAAGCAACGTCCACTCAGTGCACTAGTGCGAATGACGAAAGATTTTGGCATTGGGATTAGCAATATTGGTTCAAATAAAAAATAATGCAATAGAACCGCCTAAAATATTCAGCATCAGGCATCTGTCCGTTTACATGTGATCCTGATCTGCACTCACCACACCCAAATGGACGGCGAAATTAAGATATTTTTATTCAATTAATGTCAGGAATCTTAAAAGCTTTTGCTACACATTCATTCTTTCTATGCCAATCAGAGATGTTTTATGCGAAGCATACACCAAACGGACCGCATAGAAGAAGACAAACCGTGTGCAAATAAGTACCCGCCCAATCTCCTCATTCTGGGAATGGAGACAAGGCCAATAATCGAATGGAGCCAGGCGCTGATCTGAATGGTGAAAACCGAGGCACGCTAGAGGGAAAGATTAAGACTGGAAGAGACCATATGTTCGTATGTCGGAAAGAGGCCTATCCCGCAGGCAGACAGAAATGTGGAAACGGTTTTGAGAAATGTTGATTATTCCCTATTTTCCTGTCTCCATTGCGGTAAGAAATTCAATTTTAAATTCATTACCTATTCATGCTAGAATTCTCGACCTTATTTATGTATCGGCCCGACCCGACATAGGAGTTGAAAAATGGGTTGTATGCGATGGTACTGCTGAACATGGTTAAATAATTGCAAAGCATGAATGTCAATGGAACATATTGTGATTTTAGAAATGGAAAAAAGAACCAACCGCACTTAAGTCCCACTCACCTGTGCACTCAAACTAATTGTGTTGCATCATCATAGGTTTACCATCGCGGTAACGCCATACCGTAGGTGAACTTTGGACAATAAGTGCCCGTCCCTTCCCCGCGCACCATATAGAGCACAAAAAGTAAGAGTCGTTCAATTGCCATTTTCATTACAGATATACTTGTGTTATTCTTCGATCTGTCCATTTGAATTTATTTAAATATTCATTAATTCGTTCGTCGTCATCATCTCAGCATAACCATATGACTTCATGCTGTGTTTCATACCATTGATGTATCTAGTGAGGAGCATGTTTGCGTTGACATTAGGAAAAGTTTAACTTAAATTTAAATTCCAATGCCTTCAAGGTAGTAACCTTGATTTATAAGAAAATTGTACGATTTTCGTCTTTGTACACATCACACACACCTAACATATTTCTTAAACCTAAACAAAGAATCCAGTCACGGGAATTCTACATATCATCACTAGTGTTCGAGCATAGTGGTTGGATGATGCCTATTCGTACTACCCCGTCTGCAACTGGGGAGCATTCAGTGACCTATGTAGAGAAATACAGGATTAACCACAGGTAATCAAAATAATTTCCCAGCTTGCCATCAGTTCCAATCGATTGCGACTATAAGCTATTCCATTTTGCACTTTGTCCGTTCCCCTTCCTATGACAAGCATCATACCATTCGTTCTGAGCTGTGTGCTACAGAAGCGCGCTGCATTGACACTAGCCAGCATGCGTTTGGCATTGGAACGGTATCGGAGGAGGTGCAGAACTTTGTCTATTTTAGAATAAATTAATTGCAATTCACCTGTCGCGGATTTCTGCTTTCAGTGCAGTTTAGAATACCCGCGAGCTCGCTTTGAAGGTACTGGATATTTTTTACCCATTGATTTTCACAGCCTGCCTATTGGCAAATGTAGTACAGCTGCAACATCCGTAAAGAGAAATAGGAACAGGACAAAGGTATCTCTGGAACCTATAAGCAGGGACGTGGATACACAGGGTTGACATCGTAATGAGCTAGCATTATACTATGATTGTTCAGTAATGCCAATTTGAACGATTTAAGGCGGTAGAGTTGTATATAGCTTGGAAATTGTTTTCAGACATACCGTATGCGTGATATAATTTGTAGATACCGAATGTGGCATTTCAACACGATGGGGTTCAGTTCGTCGAGATCGGAAAATGTCTGCGTTTATGCATTTATGCATGTATTTGTTTATTTTATTTAAGCATGTATGGATGTATTTTTTATGGTAAGGTTTAAAAAGCTTCGAAAATCCTGGCCTGTAGTGTACTGGCACTGTGTGGGACTCACGACTCACGATCGTGCCTAGCCACTACAACACTCCTTACTTTTTTACGCCTTTCTTCTCCACGGAACTACGTCAAGCTATTACTTCGTGGCAGGAAGGGGGTGGGGGGGTCGTTGTGCTTTCGTCGTACCTCTTTCTTCATGTTCGTTTCGTATACCAGTACTAGGTTCTGGAAGTAACTTTTCAGAACCTTGCATATATAGCCCGGAGCCCGCATACTGTGCAGCGCTACGGCGGTCACCTCCCAGTTAGCAGTGTTGAACGCGTTCTTCACGTCTACCGCTTTCACGGCGCAGTAGCGATTACCCCTTCTCTTTTGTTTCAATGCTTCGCGCGTTCGCGATGACTGTGCGGATGGCGCCCACCGTCGATTACCCGTTTCGTAACCCGAGCTGCCTCTGAGGTAGTCCGTTCGCACTTTCAACTCGGTTGTCGCCAGAAATTACACTCTCTGCATCAACGTACGGTGTAGGCGGCCATGCGATTGTGTCGTGATTCCGGAAAAGACCCTCCACGATAATGTTCAGTTTGTCAGCGCACATTTTGACTGGCGTCATTGGACTCTTGATCCTGGCCGAAATGACACGGTAAGCATTGTCCCATGGATTGGTGTCTACTTCTCTGCACAACTCCTTGTAGCAGGTGGACTTGCTTAGCACTATCTTGCGTCTAAAAGCGGTCCTGGCCGTCCGGAATATTACCTTACACTCTTCTCTGACTGCCTCAGAATTGCTCTATGAACGCGGCTTCTGGCTTTTAGGCCGGCAGCCCGGAGGATGCTTATCCTTTCGTTCCACCAGTACGCCGAGCGCCAGTAGTTTCTCGGCTCCATTTTCCTGGGCATTTACATCACATGCCCTCGGTACTGTTTCTGACAGCTAATCGGCGCTCGGAATCGAAGTGACACTGTCATCACGAAGTGCTTCCACAGAAAGGTCCTTGTCGAAGTCTTTTATTTTCCACTTACACTCGCCAGTCCTCACTCTCGGCGTTTTCGTACAATTTCGCCAACCAATGGTGTAGTGGATCGCGTGGTGGTCATTATGTGTGTACTGCTCACTAACTTGCCAATTCACGTTTTCCATCAGCGACGCGCAGCAGAATGTTATGTCGATGATGTATTCTTTACGAAATGTGCTAGCAGAACCTTCGTTGCACAGCCTTACGTCCAGCTTCGCCAGTGCTTCCAATAATCTGTAACCCCTTGCGTTGGTCAGCCTGCTACTTCACTCCACGGCCCAAGTATTAAAATCTCCTCCTATAACAACCGGCGTTCGTCCGACTAACGAGTTGGTTAGTACGTCCAACATCCGATTGTACCTGCTCTGGTGTCCACCGTGGAGTAGCATAACAGCTACACACGAATACGCCGTTGATGCTGGCTTGAACAGGGAAACCGCCCCTCACTTGGATTGCCGCCATCACTGCACTGGTCACCACCCAGTTACCGTTATCGGTAGGAACATGATACGGCTCTGCAATAATTACAACCTCGCACTTCGTTTCTGTTGTAGACTACCACAACAGTAGCTGTGCAGTGTCATGGATTAAGATTAAGCTGGGTTATCTCCATCATAATTTGCCTGCCTTCTCCTTTTTGTACTCTAGGCATAAGAAGCCCCCCGTCATGTGGACTTCGGTTGCTCCGTGCAGTCTCTAGTAATGTGTCCCTTCTCTCTACATTTTTTGCGCAGATCAGATCTGTCCGGCCCTCTAAAGTGTTTTGCTTGAAACACCTCTCCATTTGTTTATTGGCTCTAGAGATCAGGCGTAACGAGCACATCGACCATCCGATTTGCTCAGCAGTGTCCTACTCCGCCAATAATGCCTAGTTGTGCTGGCGCCACTGCCACTGCAAGCCGATGTTGGATACTGCCATGATGGTCCTTTGCCGGCGCCATTGTGCAGTAGAGTCTCGTAGAGGTAAGTCATATACAAGGGAGGCATCTGCGTGTGGAGAGATTTCCTCAGTCCTATTTGTTAATGGCTTCCTATTAATTATCCTGCGGGCAGTGTGATTTTACAACAAGCTTGTTGACTGCGGTTGGCGATAAGCGTACTACTGCTGTCACTGCTGCCTTCCTCAACCTGGTTGATATCTGCTCTCCAGGTTACATTGCTCTATTAGCACGCTCCTCACTTCGTCTTCCGTTCGATCTTTCTTCAGCTCGAACAACATGTCGCCTTTCTGAGTACGCCTGGTTCTTATAACAACTTTCCTCAGCTCCTTCAGCTTGGGATCCTCTCTCAACCTTTTGAGGATCCCAACGTACTTCACGCCGTCGTTTGCTTTGACGACTAGAGCGTCTCCCTGATACTTCTCCTGGCGCGGCCGAAGGACTTCTTTCCTCTTTTGACATTGAAAATGTCTTACTCCGCTATATCGGGTTAGGTGTCATTCTAAAATCTAAAATATGTCCTATTGAACGAAACTATGTAAGGTTTGCACGCTTATAACTCCGCTATTACGAGATTTAACCTTTGAAACATCCAATCAATTCAGAAACACCTAACTTAAATATTGGTAATAATGCAATATCTCTGCTATAATAACTGCGAAAATCGATAAAATTGAAAATTTCATGAAAAGAGGGAAAATTGCCATTCGTGAGGCAGATTTCTCAGGCAGAGCCGTCAATAAGAAGCACCTACGTGACTCAATCGAACGCGAAAAGTTATAAATAAATGTGCCACGTGCCTATTTGAGACAGTAGTTGCTCTTTTGCCAAACAACTAGCCTCGTGGCTATAGCGTCGCGTACGACAGATTTGAGCACCCAGCACACTACGCTTTTATGAATGACGTCATCTCCGACTATTTAAAGAATATCATTCCTCGGGCGAGTTCATTCTCCCGTCGAACGGCGGGCCATTAAAAACAGCAGTAGCTGCCAGGCATGTTAAGACAATACGCTGCGATGAGTGCCGCATTTGATCACTGTTACCGCTGGGGGTGGGGAAGACGACAGGTCTAGGCATCCAGCGGCCAAGCGCTCGTGATGCCTCCTTTCCATGGCTCTGATTGGCTGTATTGATATTGCCGATGACGTCATACTACGATATATAACTTTCAGCATTGCTTGGGCGAGCTCATTCTCTGGTCGAACGTCGGAGCGGAGACGATAGAAGTAGGCAACAGATATATTTAAATTATGCAGTGCAATGTATACTGCTTTGCACACCACAAACACCACAACTGGAGAGTTACGGCACTCAGTGTCAGTGCTAGTTGAGAGCATACCGCTGTGATGAATCTATTACCGCGTTGCTTTTTGCGTCACTAGAGTTGATATAGAATGACCATATGGTTAAAGCCCTCAATAAACAATTACATTTTTTTAACTGAATAAATTAAGTTTTGAACACAACCTTTAAAATCTCTCTATTGTGCGCTGGTTCGCTCAACACTGGAATATTGTTCTGCTGTTTGGAACCCTTACTACCAGAACGGTGTCGACAGAATCGAGGCCGTCCAACGCCGGTTCATACTCTTTGCACTCCGACATCTTCCTTGGCAAAACACATTTCAGCTGTCGAGCTACGAAAATCGTTGTCAGTTAATACAGCTCGATACTCTAAGCATCCGGAGGGACTGCTCTCGAGCCCTGTTCGTCTCGGACTTACTGTCTGCCAGGGTGGATTGCCCTACAATCCTCGGACGCCTCGATCTTCAAGCTCGCGTTCGAGCTCTGCGCAATAACTCTCTTCTGCGAGTCCCATTCAGGAGAACTAACTATGGGCGCCAGAGCGCTGTTACCGGACTCCAGCGTGTGTTTAACAGTGTGGCGACGGCGTTTGACTTCAACCTGACAAGGAATTCGATAAAAACTAAAATAATTCGTATTCTGAAATGTAATTAGTTTAAGTAACCACCATTGGGGCCAAGGGGTCTGTTGGTGACGGTACAACAAATAAACAAATAAACAACCGAAACGAAACTAATATTTTGGCAACATTGCTCGGGGTTTGTCATTTTCAACAGGGATTAGCATAATGTAAGAAGAGGTGAAAAAAGAAGCCAGCTAGCGCATCCTGTCCTAGGCTCCACCCTAAGGCAAGACGTGACAATCGGCTTCTTATTTTTCCTTCAGCATTCTTCTTTTCGCACATTTTCACCCTCCCGAAATCTTTCGAGCAGTGTTGCTATTTTTATAAATGAAAATGGAGTCTATTTAATTTATTTTATGCCAGCAATATTTTGTATCTTAAATCAGTGGCGGATCCAAGGGGAGGGTCTTGGGGGTCCGGACCCGCTCCGAAATGTTTTTACTTGTTGCGAATTTTTAAATTAGTTTCAAGTTTATATTAGTTTTGAACGCAAAATAATCCCAAACCAAATTTTACTTACAAAACGTATATTAATTAAATATGAATATTACGTATAACAAATTGTACAATGTTTTTTACAAAACCGAAATTTCAGACCCCTCCCGAAATTTTTTTCTGGATCCGCTCCTGTCTTGAATCCACTATATTGATGAAGGGTACCGTTTTTCCATGTCATGGGTGTTTAGTAAGGTTTAATGAAGCTATTTTCTGAATAATTTTAAATTAGCAGCCACGTATACGGTAAATGCATGATAAATACTTGTTGCACATTGCCGCACAATTTCAGTTCAATGTAGTCATTTTTACTATTTTAACGATAAAAATTTTATTTGTCAAAAGTAATAACAATCTTTTCCATAAATATAGCAACGCTGCCGAACATCATTTCGCTATCCCTGCAGTAACATTGCGTACGATGCAAAAAGTCAGATTCAACCAATCATCAGCTGCACCATTCTAACGTAAAATTGGAACAAAAACGCCCCCCCCTATTGTCACGTCTTGTCTTAGGCTCCACCGACAAAATTTTCGGTGCCAATTCTCTGCCCCGAAATTGCACTGGAATTGCTCTTTTTTATTGCAGTGCAAATCAATGGAACATGGTGTCGGTGTTTCGACAACACTTCTGCAAGAAAAGTGTAATTTCAGTGCAAAGAACTACACCAGTTCCTTCAATCGAAAGCTCTATAAGAAAATAATCGCCGGTTTTTTCGATGTTTCGGAAAGAATGGAGTTGAATACCAAGATCGCTGTAATCTTATCGATCTTGAACTTCTGTCTATTCGTCGAAATGTTGCGAAAGTAACTTTTATTGCCGATCTACTCTAATAATTAATCGATTGTTCTGACCTCCTTTACAAGCTAAATTTCGACATTCATCGTCGCAGCCTTCGATCGCATTCATTCTTTTGACCTTTCAAGTGACGTTACAAAGTGATTGTTTTTCATTCCTTTGTCAAGTTAGCTTTCGTCCCAGTTTTAATTATTAGTTACAAAGTGTTAGTCCTGGAAATAAGTTGTTAAATATATCATTTGTATGTTTGTAATCTGTTGCTACGAAAGATGAGGAGGTTGTATGCCTTCTGAATTTGAACGAAACCTTGCTCCAGGGAGCTGTTGCATGCTGCAAATAAAATAAATAAATAGTAATTATCAATTGGAATTAGATGTTCCAGGAATGGTTCTGCTTGCATGCGAGAAAAAATGATTCGATTAAAAAAAAATATCTTTTCGGTCATAGGTCGGTGATCGATGGTTAATAGCTCTATGCGAAATTCAAAAGTTGGAACTTTTGCACGTTGATTTAGATTTACGCTTATTTTCCTCTTTTTAATTGAATTACATGCCGGCATTACATTGCTCAAATTACAAACAGTTCTTCCTAGTCTCGATTCGTTCTGTGTTGTCTCTTTCAATCTCACCGGGTGTGCACTGAGTAAGACATCTTAGCCGACTCACCACTTTCCCATAAGGGAGAAGTAATTTGGATTCATTGATATCCTTTCGTAACAAATTTGTGATTCGAAGCAAAACAATATCCCACTCATGTTAGCACTAGTGCGTGCCTGTTGTTCTGCAATTGTACAGTTGTATGCAACGCTTCATGGCAAAATGAGGTCGACTAATTTGAATTGGAGCACACAAAGGCACGAACGTTATCATATTGATCACATTTTTTGCATCGCATGATATATGAAACTATTACAGGTCGTTAAACGATGACATAACATAGTTCTCACAAGTTTCCTATCTCATGCCTTCACGCGAGTCCAAGTCTTTTGATGAAATTTGCAGTCTTTAGATGCGTCCAAGGGAGCGGGACCAGATAATTTACCATCATCGTTCTTCCAAAACTGTGCGAACTCTCTCGCATTGCCAGTGTCCGTTATTTTCAATCGATCGTTGACTGACGCTGTTTTTCCTAGTTACTGGAAATCTGCTGCTATCACACCTGTGCACAAAAGTGGTAGTGTTCATGATGTGGATAACTATCGGGTGATATCGATTCTCAGCTGCCTCCCGAAGGTATTTTAACGATTAATATACGACATTGTTTATCAGTCCGTGCGTCATATCATCGTTGAGGAACAACATGGCTTCGTCAGTAAACGATCTACAATCACAAACCTTATGGTGTATGTATCCACCATCATCGACAAACTTGACAAGCGACAACAAGTTGATTCCCTTTATGTTGACTTGTCAAAGGCCTTCGACCGTGTTCCGCATCGCCTTGCTGTCGACTCGAGAAGCTTAAACGCATTGGATTTCCGGACTGGTTAACAGATTGGATTGCTTCTTATCTCGCAGGACGAAGCGCTTTTGTTCGATTAGGCGATACACTTTCTACGCCTTTTGATATCTGTTCTGGTGTGCCACAAGGCAGTCATCTTGGACCATTGTTCTTCATTTTGTTTATAAATGATCTTGGTTTTGGTTTTGAAATCTCCGAAATCTATGTTTGAAATCGATGATTTGAAATTCTACCGACTTATAAAATCTTTGGAGGATTGTAAATTAATTCAGCTAGACATTGACGCTTTGTTAAGTTGGTGCACCATCAACGGAATGGAGGTGAATATAGAAAAATGCAGCGTGATTACATTCACTCGGATCCTATCGCCGAACATGTTTAACTATAAAATGTCGTCAGCCAACGTACACCGCAACTTCGTCGTGCTGTTCGCCTTTTACCTTGAACCGACCCAGTTCGTTTACCGCCGTATGTGCAACATTAATAGTCGAAGACCTATATATAAATAAACAAAATATAAAATAGACTTTAGGTCCTTAGACCGGCGATGACTGGGTGCTATCAGCCTTCTACCGATAGTAGCAGAATGAGAGGGTGCGGACGTTCTGTTATTACTAACAAGCTGCTGCATCAGGTTTACAACACCTTGTAGTTCCTTCGATGGTCGTTATTAGAAAAACTCGAGAAAGAGAATTGCGGAGACTCCATTTTGGATCGATTGGATTCGCGTTTAGCTGTCAAAAAACGAATCCAATCGCACATTGCCTATCCTTATAACATTGGACGTGTTGCCATACAATGCTAGGGCATATGTTGCCAAAAATGCTGTTTTGCTCTCCGCAATTCTCTTACTAGAGTTTTTATAGTCGTTATTATCGCTCGTATACGCGTATTTTACCAACAATCCGATATGGGGCTATGCATAAATGACGTAGAATTTTGCGTGGTAGGGAAGGTATACCAAATTTGTGACGAAGTGTGACGAGGAGGAGGGTAGGGTCAGAAGTTGTGCGACGTAGCATTCGACGTAGTTTAAAACCCATTGTTTAGAGAAAACAATTTAATGATCCTCCATTCACAAGAGAAATAAATTTAAATTCAAACAAGCTACTTTTGATGCGGTTTTTCATGAGTTCAATTTTACGTTTCGCGGAATTACAAGTTTGCAAAAATACGAAAAGATTTGCTACATTTGTTAGCAAATGTTGCTAATTAGTAGACTTAGTTTGGAAGCTGAATTAAATTTTCACTTTGGATTCAACCAAACCAAATTTAGTAATTCAGATGAACGTATGCTTCTTAGAATCATTGACAGCTGCAGGATTGTGAACTGAGAGAACTTCTCTTCATGCTCCCTTTTGACATATAAAATTCAAAGCAAAACTATCAACACTTACACTATATTTGTGATAAATTGGGCCTATTTTACACGCAATTTGCTGTTATAATGAAAATGTTGATAAAAGTCGTCAAACATTTTGAAAGGACATGTATTTAAAATAATTGAAAAACATTTTAATTTTGTTTTCATCCCCCGGCCGCTTTGCATGGGACGAGGGGGAAGGGGTAGGTAAATGCTACGTTATTTACGAGGGGGAAGTCAGAATTCTGTGACCAAATGCTACGAGGGGGAAGGGAGGGGTCAAAAATCGCCGAAAAATAGCTACGTTATTTGTGTACGGCCCCTACGATGAATACAAAAAATGTTCGTTGATTTATAACATTTTGCGCTATCATAACTATTTGTCTGTATTACGTGTAATCATCGGTGGTTTTCAACCCAATAAAAATATCGTAGAGAATAAATACCGAAATCTGTTTAAATACGGTTACCATAAACAATGATCCGACCAATTACGCGGAGAAGATTAGCTTTTCTAGGCAGTACTCCCACGGTTGGCTGTGTGGAGTTCAAATTGCCTTTGTTTAGAGAACGTAGGATACTCTCGGTAGCCGGCTACCCACACTCTTAGAAAAAATGAAAAGTACATTGGATGTAAACAACGCAGCGACGTATTTTTCTGTACGGTAATAGGATTTTACATGCTATGATATGTAAAATTGAATATTGTTTTGATGTAAAACTAAGACTGAATGACCTAGAAAAAGCTGAACATCTCACATTTTTACATGTAATAAAATGTAAATTTATGTGAATTGGAACGCTCCTTTTATGTGCATCTAGCAAGACGTAAAGTTACATGATTTTTTTGCAGTGCAGATTTTAAACTGAACCAAAAAGTAAACAAGATCTGTTCTTTTTCGAGTGAGCATGTACTCGAAGACTAACTAAATAACTGCATAGTAAAATATTCTTTACAGGTCGCATCGCTTGCTTGGAGCGAATCCTAGACCTTATACCCTTCCAAACCACTATGGAAGAATCTGATGAATCATCGTCCTTCTGTTAAGTTGGTGAAGCATAAGCACTTCCCGTTTACCTTATCCTTTATCCTTCCCTGTGAACGATGGAGATTGGGGTCGCCGCAATGGTGGCTATCATACTGTTTATGTTTTTATGTGGATCGGATTGATATGAATTCCTACTTACCACTTCCTAAGCAACTCTTATTAGATATTCAGCAGTTAAAGATGAAGTCAGTGTGCAATCCGCCAAAATTATCGTCACAACGCAACGTATGATAGATGAAACTGTTACAGTCGATGCACTCTACAGCGCTTCTACTTTCCAAGCATCTCTAATGATTCGCTAATTTCCTCCATTTCGACGATATTTTCATATTTAATAAAAATATTGGTGAGCCAAAATTTGAACATTTTTGTGGCGTTACATTAAACTAAACTATCTTTCATCTGTGCGAATAAGGAGAAAATGGCGTGCGTCATTTCCCTTACGGCAACCATTTATCATCCCTCGCTAATAATTCGTGAAATTTGTCCCTTCCCGTTGTACTGACACTTGGAACTGTGCGTCGAGCTCTTCTCCCTCTCGTATTTAGGTTCCCTGACTAATTCCTGACTGAATTCGCTAGACCGAGTGCAATGTCCAGAACAAGTACATGCTTTTAGCATCGTGTTTATCCATTTGCCCAAAAATGCATGCATTCCCCCATTTTTTCATGTTTTACTAAACATTCTCCCTCAGTTGAAAATATCAATTGGCAGAAAAAGCAGCCATGAAGGGTGAGATTTAAGTTCAAACAATGATAATTCTCTGTTATTGGAAAGTTTTTCCCTGTGCTGCGACAAAGGGAAGATTACTAATATGAATGTGCTTAGGCGTAATTTATTTTAATAATGAATGACATCTCCGTCGGTGTTTTGGCTTCTATGACACTTCCTACACTATAAAACCTACAACTTGGTTTCCTCTTCTCGGGACACATGCCGGCAACCCGGCAAGTCAGGGTCTTTTGGTTTTGTTGTACTTTTATCATGCATTTTATTCACCCCTAAAATCTGTAGGCCACAGGAAGATTTGTATTATTCCGCCTTTTCACTCTTTGTTACTTGTACTGTCCTTATTGGAAAAATAATCATAATAAGAGATTGTTTCCTGCGAAATTGTGACTCGAGTATAGTTCCTGCTTCGATATGGTCAAAAGTGAATTACTCATTTACAACAATTTTCCGTAATTGCTGCCAAAATCAGATTAGTTCCCTCATTCAACCTATGCTTTGGTGAATGTGAGGAAATCGATGTAACAGAGAAATACAATTTGCAGCGAGAATTAGTTTTTCGGTTTGGCCCAATTGCGTTTGCTGTTTACAGGGGGAGAAATGGCATTGATAAGGGGAATTTTGCTTCTGGCATATTTCTTTTTCTCCGTATAAATCAAATCTTGGAATCTCCACAGCAGACGGAATCCATTTGATCAAATTAATATCAAATAAAAGCCATAATCCACCAACTGTCAAGTGCAATGGTGTTTTCCACAGATAATTGAACTTGGAAGGGAAGGAGACGGGCTTTGACTAACACAAAACAGACGGCGGCATTGCGCGGATTAGTGTTGCGTGCCTAATTGGTTGCTGCTGCTGTTAAAATCGGTTCACTTGCGAACACTTGAACTTGTGCCGCTGGTAGACATTAAGAATTTCTGAACATATTTTATGAGAAAATAGAATAGAAATTCAAGAACGGTGACTAAAAATTGGGGACAAAAATGAATAGGAATGTCAGCCAGCATATTCTGGCAAGTATTTCTGGAAATGGTCCATACCGTCAGCAATTAAAAATGACTAATACATTTATTGTTGTAATAAAGATAGAATGTTTCACATTGTTGACTAAACTAAAATTAAAACCAAAACACGAAGGCAAACCAAACCAATAGCGAAATCATTAGGTGACTATCAGTACAACTTGACTGTTTGGACAAAATACTTGACTCGCGTTTTCAACTAGGGTAATTTCGGGAGAGATGCCGCGTCAGGAGAGATGCCGCACTATCTTTATCTCGTATATAGGGTAACTTTTATACGGTAACGAGGTATTGTAATTTTGTCTTTCGAAGAATTACAACACTGAAGATGTAAAAAAATCCTTATTATTAACTTACGAAAATTTTATTAATGATAATGTGCGTCCAGTTTCATCACGGAGTGCCGAAAATTTTTCAATGCTACATTAAAATTTCGTTTTCGTAAATAGTTCGATTTTTTTTTTGGTAAATCATGTATCGGTTGAATGACTGGGCAGTGCGTAAGCCTCTTGTACCTGAAGGCATAAAATAGACCCCACTTGCGGTCCTTAGCTTCCTGCCCAGTAACTCCTAGCCCTGGCCTCCCCGTGGCGTCGAATGGGATACGAGTAACCTAAGTGAAGATCGGGTAACCAACCCCGGTGGGAACTTTGGTCGTATGCTGACAGGGAAGGGGGGTTACCCTTCTTCGGAAGGTGTAAACCTGTCCTGGTGTCCAGGTGGGACCTTAAGCAGTCCTGGCACGATGACCCACCGGCGAGACAGGTGGTTGGCGTAGGCCCTATAAGCCGCCTCTTAAAAAACCCACATAACGAATAATACAGAAGAGAATACGACCCAGAACCATCGGCAACGACCCAGGCGACGAATAAAGGATCACGATTGGAAACTCGGAACATGGAACTGCAGATCGCTCCGCTTCGCAGGATGTGACAGGATAATCTACGACGAGCTACAACCCCGCAACTTCGATATCGTGGCGCTGCAGGAACTTTGCTGGACGGGACAGAAGGTGTGGAAAAGCGGGCATCGAGCGGCTACCTTCTACCAGAGCTGTGGTACAACCAACGAGCTGGGAACCGGCTTCATAGTGCTGGGCAAGATGCGCCAACGTGTGATCGGGTGGAAGCCGATCAACGCAAGGATGTGCAAGTTGAGGATCAAAGGCCGTTTCTTCAACTACAGCATCATCAACGTGCACTGCCCACACGAAGGGAGACCCGACGACGAGAAAGAAGCGTTCTACATGCAGCTGGAGCAGACATACGACGGTTGCTCTCTGCGAGACGTGAAAATTGTCATCGGCGACATGAACGCACAGGTAGGAAGGGAGGCAATGTACAGACCGGTGATCGGGCCTAACAGCCTGCATTCCGTATCAAATGACAACGGCCAACGATGTGTGAACTTCGCAGCCTCCCGTGGAATGGTAATCCGAAGCACCTTCTTCCCTCGCAAAGATATCCACAAAGTCACCTGGAGATCACCGGACCAAGTAACAAAAAATCAAATCGACCACGATCTAATCGACGGTAGATTCTTCTCGGACATCACAAACGTCCGCACTTATCGCAATGCGAATATAGATTCGGACCACCACCTGGTTGCAGTATGCTTGCGCTCAAAACTTTCGACAGTGCATAGCTCTCGTCGAAGCCGAACGCCGCGGCTAAACATCGAGCGGCTACAAGATGGCAGAGTGGCTCAAGAATACGCGCAGCAGTTGGAAGTGGCACTACCAACGGAACAGCAGCTAGGCGCAGTTGCCCTTGAAGATGGCTGGAGAGATATCCGATCCGCCATAGGTAGCACCGCAGCCACTGCACTAGGTACGGTGGGCCCGGACCGAAGAAGCGACTGGTACGACGGCAAATGCGAGCAGTTAGTCGAAGAGAAGAATGCAGCATGGGCGAGAATGCTGCAACATCGCACGAGGGCGAACGAGACGCGATATAAACAGGCACGGAACAGGCAGAACTCGGTTTTCCGGACCAAAAAGCGCCAGCAGGAAGATCGAGATCGCGAAACGATGGAGCAGTTGTACCGCGCTAAAGACACACGGAAATTCTACGAGAAGTTGAACCGCTCGCGCAGGGGCCACGTACCACAGACCGACATGTGCAGAGATACAAACGGGAATCTTCTCACGGACCAATGTGAGGTGATCCAGAGGTGGCGGCAGCACTACGAAGAACACCTGAACGGCGATACAGCAGACGACGAGGATGTCACGGTAACGCACCTGGGAGCACGCGCGGAAGACATTACACTACCGGCTTCGGATCTCCAAGAAAACCAGGAGGAGATTAGCCGGCTCAAAAATAATAAAGCCGCTGGGGTTGACCAAATACCAAGCGAGCTACTAAAACACGGTGGCGAGCCACTGGCTAAAGCGCTGCACTGGGTGATTACCAAGATTTGGGAGAAGGAGACTTTACCGGAGGAGTGGATGGAAAGTGTCGTGTGTCCTATCTACAAAAAGGGCGACAGGCTGGATTGCTGTAATTACCGAGCAATCACCCTGCTGAACGCCGCCTACAAGGTACTCTCCCAAATACTATGCCGTCGACTATCACCAATTGCAAGAGAGCTCATGGGGCAGTACCAGGCGGGTTTCATGAGCGAACAATCTACCACGGACCAGGTGTTCGCTCTTCGTCAAGTACTGCAGAAATGCCGCGAGTACAATGTGCCCACACATCATTTGTTCATCGACTTCAAAGCCGCATACGACACTATCGATCGAGATCAGCTATGGCAGATTATGCACGAGTACGGATTCCCGGACAAACTGACGCGATTAGTGAAGGTGACGATGGATCGGGTGATGTGCGTAGTACGTGTCTCAGGGACGCTCTCGAGTCCCTTCGAATCACGCAGAGGGTTACGGCAAGGTGATGGTCTCTCGTGTCTGTTATTCAACATCGCACTGGAAGGTGTAATAAGAAGAGCAGGGATGGACACGAGTGGTACGATTTTCACAAAGTCCGTTCAGCTACTTGGCTTCGCCGATGACGTTGATATTATTGCACGAAACTTTGAGAAGATGGAGGAAGCCTACATCAGACTGAAAAGAGAAGCCAAGCGCTTCGGACTTGCCATCAACACGTCGAAGACAAAGTGCATGATAGGAAGAGGTTCACGAGAAGAGAATGAGAACCGCCCGCTTCGAGTTTGCATCTGTGGCGACGAAATCGAGGTGGTTGAAGAGTTCGTGTACTTGGGCTCACTGGTGAATGCCGACAATGATACCAGCAGAGAGATTCGTAGACGCATCGTGGCAGGAAATCGTGCTTACTTTGGCCTCCGCAAGACACTTCGGTCGAACAGAGTTCGCCGTCGTACGAAGTTGACCATCTACAAGACGCTGATTAGACCGGTAGTTCTCTACGGGCACGAGACCTGGACCATGCTCGTGGAGGACCAACGCGCACTTGGTGTCTTCGAACGGAAAGTGCTGCGTACCATCTACGGTGGAGTGCAGATGGAAGACGGCACATGGAGACGGCGAATGAACCATGAGTTGCATCAGCTGTTGGGGGAGCCGCCCATCTGTCATACCGCGAAAATCGGACGACTACGGTGGGCCAGGCACGTAGCCAAAATGTCGGACAATAGCCCGGTGAAAACGGTTCTCAATTGCAATCCGACCGGTACAAGAAGACGTGGCGCGCAGCGAGCACGATGGATCGACCAGGTGGAAGACGATTTGCGGACCCTTCGCAGACTGCGTGGCTGGCGACGCGCGGCCATGGACCGAGTGGAATGGAGGAATCTTTTGTATACGGCACAGGCCACTTCGGCCTTAATCTGTTAATAAATAAAAAATGTATCGGTTGAATAGCTCGGACCTTTTAGAAGGCATTCTGACCATGAGAACGGTCGTCCATAATTTCAGAGGAAAATGTCTTCATGCGGCATCTCTCCCTTATAATTGGGAGAGATACCGCACCAAAACTGTGGGTGAGATGTCGCACTCGATGGCGGAGGATACATAGCTAAAATGTATCATTTGCGTCAGGTATAGGTTCTTTATAAGGTATATACAAAAACTAAAGGACCTAACACAGTGACATATAGGATTATGAGTCGATTTATCTATATAGTTAAACGGGCAATGTGTATTTAAGTATTAGTTACTTCGGTTCATTCTTTAATGTTCTGGCACTAATTTTCGTGAACGCTTTGATTTGAGGTGATGTTAATATTGGGATAAAAACGAAAATATCAACAAATTGAGTCTTTGCAAAATGAATCTTCCAAGAACAAACCTTAGTTATATAAATTCATTGTTGGGAGAAACAGCCAAAGCTGCTTTTAAGGAACCCCTACCAACACATACATTTATATCGCTCGTACAAACATAAAGATAAATAGTACCCTTAATAAAGTTACTCCAACTTAACCGTTACACAAGGTTGCGAAAGAAAAATATTTTTAAAATTTTGTTACAAGAATGTTTCAAGAAATGGTAGAACCCCCTTAAGAAAAGTGAAGATGCTAGCCTATAAATATACCTATAAATACCTATAAATCAGCTAGCACATCCTTCATGAAACTCACCTGAAGACACCTAATCACAAAAACATCAAAGATTGCTAAAACATACGTCTCCCAACCTTTGAACGGAACGGATCGTTATATTTCACAGTGGTGTTCGGTGTGTAAATTTCAGTGATTGAAGGTCATCCTTTGTTCGTTCGTTAGTTGCCATTCTGCTGGTGCCGGCAGTAAATCCAGTACATTGTTTTCGCTGGTGCGGAACAATCGATGTTGTTTGCAGATAAGTTTTGCTTTATTTTTTTTCCTCGTTTGCTTTCTTTCCTTTTCCCTACTTTTACTCTACCTTGTAATCAAATAATAAGACACATTCCCGTTTATATAACGCTCTGCCCTCGTGATTAAATGGCCGAGGGCGAAATACCATCTGATGTAATCATGGAAGTCCCTGATCCCCCTAATACTCGCATTGCTCCCCGTATAAAGCAGTACCCAGAAGGTTCCTCTGGGCCATGGGTGGTATATTTTCGGACCGGAGAGAAACCGGTTAATATATTAAAACTTTCTCGAGATCTGACTGCTAATTACCCGGCCGTAACTCAGATAACACGTGTTCGGGCAAACAAGATACGTGTTCTAGTGAATGATCTCGGGCAGGCAAACGCGATTGCTTGCTGTGAGCGCTTTACGCGGGAATTTAAAGCGTACGTGCCTTGTGTGGCCTGTGAAATCGATGGGGTAGTGTCCGAATCGGGCCTGAAATGCGAAGAACTGTTGGAGCACGGGGTTGGCTGCTTTAAGGACCTCTCTCTTGAACAGATTAAGATCTTAGAATGCAAACAATTGTATACCGCAAACACCGAGGGAGGTAAGACTACCTACTCTCTATCAGGCTCGCTTCGGGTGACATTCGCCGGGTCCTCTCTTCCCAACTACATCCTCCTTGACAGGGTTCGCCTACCAGTTCGCCTGTTTGTACCGCGGGTCATGAGCTGCAGCAATTGCAAGCAGTTGGGCCACACAGCCACATATTGTGGAAATAAGAAACGATGCGGCAAATGCGAAGGAGAGCATGAGGATGACTCTTGCGACAAAGAAACTGAAAAGTGTATTTGCTGCGGGGGCCCTTCACATACTCTTAAATCATGTCCTGCGTACAAGCAGCGCGGGGATAAAATTAAGCGCTCCCTTAAGGAACGCTCAAGGCGTTCTTATGCAGAAATGCTAAAGAATGCTTCGCCATCTGTCCTGTCCGAAAATCCCTATGCTGGTTTGGCTAACGTTGAGCAAGAATCTGACGACCGACGAGAGGGAACATCTTTGGTTAACCCAGGGGAATCCAGGAAGAGGAGAAATCCAGCCTCCCCTACATTGCCTCGTAAGGGTGCCAAGGTGTCGTCCACTCAGAGTGCGCCATCTACAACCAATAAATCCAACGGAAGTGATGCACAAAAGCCGAAGCAATTTGCTCCAGGACTTGGAAATATTAATTCTAACAAGGAGTACCCACCACTTCCAGGTACATCCAAAACCCCAAGTGTCCTCTTTTTTCAAACAGATACTCAGTCCAATAGCGGACTAATGAAATTTTCTGACATAGTGGACTTAATTTTCAAAGCTTTCAATGTTACTGATCCTCTTAAAAGCCTTCTGATACGTTTTCTCCCTATAGTGCAAACATTTTTGAAGCAGTTGACTACTAAATGGCCCCTCCTTGCAGCGATCGTATCCTTCGATGGCTAAGTCATCGAACGAGGTCACCGATTCGATCACTGTTCTACAGTGGAACAGCAGAAGTATCCTCCCGAAAATCGATTCCTTTAAATTTTTACTAAATAGTTTAAAATGTGATGCTTTCGCATTATGTGAAACTTGGTTAACTTCCAATATAAATCTCAACTTCCACGACTTTAATATGATTCGTCTGGATCGAGAAGACCCCTATGGAGGAGTACTTTTGGGGATCAAAAAGTGCTATTCTTTCAACCGAATTAACCTCCCTTCGACACCAGGCATTGAAATTGTCGCTTGTCAAGTTTTAATCAAAGGTAAAGACCTTTGCATTGCTTCCATCTACATTCCTCCTAGAGCCTCGGTAGGGCACCGAACGCTTTGTAATATCACGGAATCCTTACCGGCACCGCGGCTAGTTCTGGGAGACTTTAACTCGCACGGTACGGTATGGGGCTGTCTTCATGATGATAATAGATCAACATTAATCCAAGATCTTTGCGATAATTTCAACATGACCATCTTAAACACGGGAGAAATGACGCGGATTCCTACACCACCAGCACGCGCAAGCGCGTTGGATTTATCGCTTTGCTCGACATCGCTACAGTTAGATTGCATGTGGAAGGTGATCTCTGATCCCCACGGTAGCGATCATTTGCCTATCGTGATTTCAATTGCTAACGGTTCAAGGCCATCGGAAACAATCAATGTCTCATATGACCTCACACGGAACATTGATTGGAAGAGTTACGCGACCGCGATATCCGTTAAAATCGAATCCACTCAAGAACTTCCTCCGGAGGAAGAGTACAGGTTTTTGGCTGGCTTGATTCTCGACAGTGCGAATCAAGCTCAGACTAAACCAGTACCCAGCGCGAATACCCATGGACGGTCTCCCACCCTGTGGTGGGATAAAGAGTGCTCAGAGCTGTACGCGGAAAAGTCCACTGCATATAAGGCCTTCCGGGAAAACGGATTACCCGCTAGCTATCAACAGTACGCGTCGTTAGATAGGCGAATGAAGAGTCTAATGAAAGCCAAAAAACGCAGTTATTGGCGCCGGTTCGTCGACGGGTTAACGAGAGAAACAGCGATGAGCACTCTTTGGGGTACGGCTCGACGTATGCGTAACCGTAATAGTACCAACGAGAACGTGGAATATTCAAACCGTTGGATATTCGCTTTCGCCAAGAAGATCTGTCCGGACTCTGTCCCGGTACAGAAAACGTGCCGCGCCGCGTCTCCTCACGATACCGCGAACGAAACACCGTTTTCGATGGTGGAGTTCTCACTTGCTCTCTTATCGTGCAACAATAACGCCCCAGGGTTAGACAGAATCAAATTCAACTTGCTGAAGAATCTGCCTGACACTGCAAAAAGGCGCCTGTTGAATTTATTTAACAAGTTTCTTGAGGGTAACATTGTCCCTTATGAATGGAGGCAAGTGAAGGTCATCGCCATCCAAAAACCAGGAAAACCAGCCTCCGACCACAACTCGTATCGGCCGATTGCAATGCTGTCCTGTATTCGGAACTTATTCGAGAAAATGATCTTGTTTCGCCTCGACAATTGGGTTGAAGCAAATGGCTTACTGTCAGATACACAATTTGGCTTCCGCAAAGGCAAAGGGACGAACGATTGCCTTGCGTTGCTTTCTACAGAAATCCAAATAGCCTATGCTAACAAAGAGCAGATGGCATCAGTCTTCTTGGATATTAAGGGGGCTTTTGACTCAGTTTCTATCAACATTCTGTCAGAGAAGCTGCACCAGCATGGTCTTTCGCCGATTTTAAATAACTTTTTGCTAAACCTGTTGTCTGAAAAGCACATGCACTTTTCGCATGGCGATTTAACAACATCGCGATTTAGCTACATGGGTCTTCCCCAGGGCTCATGTCTAAGTCCCCTGCTCTACAATTTCTACGTGAATGACATTGACGATTGTCTTGCCAATTCATGCACGCTAAGGCAACTTGCAGACGACGGCGTGGTCTCTGTTACAGGGCCCAAAGCTGCCGACTTGCAAGGACCATTACAAAATACCTTGGACAATTTGTCTGCTTGGGCTCTTCAGCTGGGTATTGAGTTCTCCACGGAGAAAACTGAGTTGGTTGTTTTTTCTAGGAAGCGTGAGCCGGCGCAACTCCAGCTTTTATTAATGGGTGCAACGATCAACCAGGTTTTCACATTTAAATATCTCGGGGTCTGGTTCGACTCTAAAGGTACCTGGGGATGTCACATTAGGTATCTGAAACAGAAATGCCAACAAAGGATCAATTTTCTCCGAACAATAACTGGAACATGGTGGGGTGCTCACCCAGGAGACCTGATCAGGTTGTACCAAACAACGATATTGTCGGTGATGGAGTACGGGTGTTTCTGTTTCCGCTCCGCTGCGAACATACACTTCATAAAACTGGAGAGAATCCAGTATCGTTGCTTGCGCATTGCCTTGGGTTGCATGCACTCGACCCATACGATGAGTCTCGAAGTGCTGGCGGGCGTTCTTCCGCTAAAAAATCGATTTTGGGAACTCTCATATCGATTGCTCATCCGATGCGACATTCTGAACCCGTTGGTAATTCAAAATTTCGAGAGGCTCGTCAAGCTTAATTCTCAAACCCGTTTTATGTCCTTGTACTCCGACTACATGGCACAGAGCATCAATCCTTCTTCGTACAATCCCAACCGTGTCCGTTTCCTAGATACTTCTGATTCTACTGTATTCTTCGACACATCCATGAAGGAAGAGATTCGTGGAATCCCGGACCATATACGTCCGCAGGTGATCCCCAATATATTTTATAATAAATTCCGAGAAGTCGACTGCGACAAAATGTTTTACACTGACGGATCAAATCTCGATGGGTCCACTGGCTTCGGTATCTTCAACAATACTATCACCGCTTCATTCAAGCTCAATGATCCCGCTTCAGTTTACGTCGCAGAGTTAGCTGCAATTCAGTACACCCTTGGGATCATCGACACTCTGCCCACAGATCACTACTTCAACGTTTCGGACAGCCTCAGCTCTATCGAGGCTCTTCGTGCGGTGAAGCCTAAAAAGCAACTCCCGTATTTTCTGGGGATGATACAGGAGTCCTTGTGTACGTTATCTGAAAAATCTTATCAGATTACCTTTGTTTGGGTCCCCTCTCATTGTTCTATCCCGGGCAATGAAAAGGCCGACTCATTAGCAAAGGTGGGCGCATTAAATGGTGACATATACGAAAGACCAATCTGCTTCAACGAATTTTTTAGTATTTGTCGTCAGAGGACGCTCAACAGTTGGCAAACCTCGTGGAGCAACGGGGAACTTGGACGATGGCTACATTCGATTATCCCAAAGGTATCAACGAAGCCTTGGTTCGAGGGGATGGATGTGGGTCGGGATTTTATTCGTGTAATGTCCCGACTTATGTCCAATAACTACACCATGGATGCGCATTTGCGGCGTATTGGGCTTGCGGAGAGTAGTCTGTGCGCTTGTGACGAGGGCTATCACGACATCGAACACGTTGTCTGGGTGTGCGCCGGGTATTGTGACGCCAGGTCTCAGTTAAAGGAATCCCTTCGGGCCCGAGGTAGACCACCCAATGTACCAGTCCGAGATATGCTGGCAACTCGTGATTTCCCCTATATGTCCCTTATTTATACCTTCATAAAAACGATAAATATCCCAATTTAGCACCTCTCTTTTATTTCTCGTTTTTAGAGTTTCCTCCTGCCTTGTGGAACCAATCAGCTCCAGAGTGCCACTATGTAACCGCCGTCGCCCTTACCACTGCATAGAAGGAAACGAGAGCGACTCGAGGTCCGATGACTTTTGAAGGATTCTCCGCGGGTCCGAAGAATACCATCCGCCAATCCGGTACTCGACGACTTACTAGACTGAGGCGCAAATTTGTTTCGCTGATCCCCCTCCCCCTCCCGTTCGAGCGAAAGTTGCAAGTTTTGCTCTTCTTTCCCTGTCTCTCCCCTGTCCTTGATACAACTGCTGCTACACTGATGCGGAAATAAGCCACCCTCTGAATATCTTGACCAAGCATAAGTTTTACTTAAAAAATTCAAATTAGTATTCTGTATTCCTAGTTTTAAGATAGCTATAATTTTTACTCTTTATTGAAACTCTTGTCCTCCATCTTGTAAATAGAATTGAATCCCTAGTTTTAAGATTTCTGTGAAGTTTCTCATAAATATTTGTTCCCCCTTTTGTGTACTTAACTATATTGTTAGTTTTAAGATAACCGTAAAATATTTCGTAAAATACTATTACTCCCCCTCTTGTATATCAAAGTGAATCCCTTGTTTTAAATTTTTTCATAAAAAAAATCTTTTGGCCCTCTCTTGTATATTGAATCTTATTTCTAGTCTTAAGATAGCTGTAAACTTTTTTTTTCCTTTGTAAAAAAAATATTTCTACATTGTAACCTCCTAGTTTTAAGATATCCAAAATGTAAAAACATAAGTATTTGGCACCGCCAAGCTAACGCATTTGTGCCTATCAAATAAACAAAATGAATTAAAAAAAAAAAAGATTGCTAAAATTACTTTTGTTCACCACTTTTCAGTTTGTGACACCGGGGCGGCGTCTCTCCCGCAATCACCTTTGGGGCCTTACACAAATGACGTAGCTTTTTTGGCGATTTTTGACCCCTTCCTCCCCCCTCGTAGCATTTGGACACAAAATTCTAACCTCCCCCTCGTAAATAACGTAGCATTTACCTACCCCCTCCCCCTAGTCCCATGCAAAGCGTCCGGGGATGAAAATAAGTTACACATGTTTTTCAATTATTTTAAATGCATGTCTTTCCAAAATGTTTGACGACTTTTGTCAACATTTTCATTATAACAGCAAATTGCGTGCAAAATAAGCCCGTTTCATGACAAATATAGTGTTGATAGTTTTGTTTTGAATTTTATATGTCAAGGGGTGCATGAAGAGAAGTTCTCTCAGTTCACAATCCTGCAGCTGCCAATGATTCTAAAAAGCATACGTTCATCTAAATTACTAAATTTTGTTTGGTTGAATCCGAAGTGAAAATTTAACTCAGCTTCCAAACTAAGTCTACTACTTAGCAACATTAGCTATCTAATGTAGCAAGGTAAATCCACATACAAAATCTTTTCGTATTTTTGCGAACTTGTAATTCCACAAATCGTAATTTACCTCATGAAAAACTGCATCAAAAGTAACTTGCTTGAATTTAAATTTATATCTCTTGGGAATGCAGTATCATTAAATTGTTGTCTGTAAACAATGGGTTTTAAACTTAATGCTACGTCGCACAACTTTTGACCCTATCCTCCCCCTCGTCACACTTCGTCACAAATTTGGTATACCCTCCCTACCCCCCAAAATGCTACGTCATTTATGCATGGCCCCTTTTTTAAATGTTCATGGAAATTTGATGATTTTTTTCATGACAAAAATCATTTCACAGTATATTAGAAGCTTGTCGTAATTGATAAAAATGATTTCATCAAATATTGAATGGTTTACTTTGATACAGGACTTATGTGTGTGCATTAGAGTGACAGGAAAAAAATGACCCCTATCGGCCCATGTCTGAGTCGATTCCTAGTCCCACCAGGAGTACTTGCTCCAAATTTAAAGCAAATCGGATAAGTCTAGCTACCGGACCAACGTGCCTGAAGTTTGTATGGGATTTTTCGACAATTTACATGTAGAAAACCCACTAACTCGCATTTTCGCCGCTAGGTGGCACTATATGCATCGTATTATCACTGTAAGTGAAAATAAGAAAGAAAATTTAATTGCCTACAAATTTGTTGAAGACTGCTAGTCAATCCGGCTTTGGTAAAAGAAGTTATTAAACTTTTAACGAAGTGATGTCTGAGTCAGTTTTGCAAGGGGCCTAGCAGTGCATGATTGTTGATCAGCACTTGATTCGCACGAACTAAACATTTTTGTGAAATAATGGTTAGGTTTAGGTCAATAGTATGTTCGGAAGATTTATAGTAAGTAATACAAGTCATGTTTTGGTTAGAAAATTTTAGTTCTGCATTTTACCGCATACAGGGCGCCAACACTAACTTTTCAATGAAAAGAGATAGAGATTAGGTATCTTCTACAAAGTTGTAGAGCAAGAATTTTTAAAAAATTCTTCCGATCATCTCGATATTCTATCTCACTCCTATGCAAAGTTAGTGTTAGTGGCGCCCTCTATGCGGTTACAGGTGGAACTAAAATTTTCTAACCAAAACGTAACTCGTATTATGTACTACAATTCTTGTGAACATACCATTCAGCTAAATCTAACCATTATCTCACAAAAATGTATAGTTGGTGGTAATCTAGTACCGATCCACAACCATGCACTGCTAGGCCCCATGCAAAACTGACTCAGACATCACATCGTTAAAAGTTCAACAACTTCTTTTACCAAAGCCGGATTGACTAGCAGTCTTCGACAAAGTTATAGGCAATTAAATTATCTTCCTTATTTTTACTTACAGTGATAATACGATGCATATAGTGCCACCTAGCGGTGAAAATGCGTGTTAGTGGGTTTTCTCCATGTAAATTGTCGAAAAATCCCATACAAACTTCAGGCACGTTGGTCCGGTAGCTAGACTTGTCCGATTTGCTTCAAATTTGGAGCAAGTACTCCTGGTTGGACTAGGAATCGACTCAGGAGTGGGCCGATTGAGTTTTCAAAAATTCATTATTTTTCTGGGCACTCTAGTGTGCATACATAGTTTGTACACTTGACAGGCTGAAAATGAGCCTGATGCGACTCGTGGTGAATAGAAAGAATATTTATTTAAAAATGCATAATATTCATTCAGTTATATATCGTACAATAATATTCATTATCCACTAATTATCTAGTAGGCAAATATTTTCGAATGCCGGTAAAGCATATATAACAACAATTTGTCATAGCTTACATTGCGTCAGGGCCTACTTTGATGTGTTTGATTCGTTACTGTACGTTCGAAGCATAATAATCTGCATGGATGAGTGGGCGGTTTGTTCGTTTGACGTCTTCAGCTGCGTCACTGAATATTGAAAAAGAATGCGGCTGAATATGATCAATTTTCTTTCAATCAAATTGAATATTTGTAACTCCAGTTGACACATAGAAGGTATGTGTGCGCGTGATAACATTAGCATTTCTTCTTCATATGGATTTCAAGTGGTTTAAAGCAAATAGAATTAACGTTTGGATTTTTATCAGTGTTGGTTTTTCGTACTTACTAATGCACATGGTCCAAACCCTGAATATACTTTAACTTTTTTTTTGTTTTAGGACGATGTATAGCGGTACTGAAAAGTATTTTCGGCAACTCAGCTGTCCCTCAACCGAAAGAAACAGTTGTTACACGGTGGCGGGCAGATCCCTGGGCCCGTGGTTCATATAGCTTCGTTTCGGTTGGATCATCAGGTAGTGATCACGATCTATTAGCCGCACCAGTGACACCCCGATGTAGTATCGAAACAAACACAGCAGGCATCAATGGGTCTTCCCATTGTGGTAATGGGAACAACGATGAGGACGACAGTAAAGCAGACATTCCACGGTTGTTTTTTGCCGGTGAACATACGATACGCAATTACCCTGCCACAGTACATGGGGCTTTACTAAGTGGCCTGAGAGAAGCTGGTCGGATAGCAGACTACTATTTGGGTTTCCCGAACACGTACCCAGACGCACCGAAAGAGGAACCGAAGAAATAATGCATATAGTGTTAACAGTTCAGCTTAAGAGACATTCAAAATTATTGCCGACGATCAAAAAACATTTTGCACATTAGTTTTTTCTTTGGATTCAATCAACCGATGGCACACGTCAACGAGCTTTACCGTAAATTAATTGGAGAAACAATAAATTTAAATTCATTGAAATTACAAGTTAATTTATTTATTTCATGCGATATTTATAAAATAGATTGCACATATCGTCACTGTTGATAAGCGCCATTTCGAACATTTCGAAAAACAAATTTTGGGGTCAAATTTCAGCAAATCAAAATTTGGTGTTGTAAGAGCGAAAAAAGCGATCACCGCAGTCATTTAGGTGACTATAGTCACCCGAGGTGACAGTAGTCACCTGTCAGAGCGATTCCAAGAATCATTTTGAGTGACGACAGTCACCGTAAAGGCTAGTTTACAATTCAGAAAACGAGTCACGGGATTTGGGTCACTGTGTATTTTAAATGGAGCTCGACATTTCAAATCCCGTAACGGGAAATGATTCTCAGCAAAATCGACAGTTTCCCTGAGGTGTAAGCCAAACCGCGAGAAACATCACAGGATTTTTAAACTCTACGCACAGAAATCCGGCCGGGAACAATTTAGCTTATTCCCTCGTAATAATGGCTTGTTCAGCTTTCGTTGTTTGTTGGGAAATCTCGTGCAAAATCCCGTGACATAAAGAAAGAAATCATTATTCGAGCTCTAAGATTTTGCAAAAGAAAAAACAGCCACAATAATATTGAATTGAAAAAAAGAGCGAAATCAGAAAGAAGTCCCAAACAGTCGATTTTTATAAAAAAAAATCGAGTTAACATAAAATCTCGACGTTTCATGCATTTTAAAGATGTGATTTTAAGAAATGTGCGGCACCTCTTCCTAAATTACCCTACAACCATTTTTCTCATGACTACAGATCTAATTATTCCTTTCTATCTCAAAACTAGTAAAATGTGAAATTAGTGAAGCTGTTAAGAAAAATGATGAATTTAAATTGTTGTTCTATAGTATTACATATATGTGTGGGTTTTTCAAGAAAAGCTGTGGGTCAATCATTAAGGGTTTTTTATTCATCTCTATATATATAAAAATGAAATGGTTTCCGTGTGTCATCGCATAACTCAAGAACGACATGTGGATTTCTTTGATTGTCGTATTATTTTCTGTGAAATGTTTTTAGCAGGATCACAAAATATAAACATTTTCTTAACATTTTTAGTTTGGTATTGTTTGCATAGTTTGTCATTATTAGTAATTACGTTTTAAAATGTCATTGATGTGCTATTGGGTGCGACGGTGACAAACCTTGCTTACATGCATTTAAAAGAGCGGCGAGTGAGCTGATAAGTAACGTGTATGAAGGTACTATCCACAAAGGAGAGTATGAATGCAGCGATGCTTCGTGGAAACAAACGAATTCCCATGATTCAAACGGATTCAAATTCCGATTCGACTTTGAAAATGAAAATAAGTCATTGAAAAGCACCGGAATAAATTCGAAGTACCGTCGATAGCATTGATACTGTTTATAGAGAAAGGCACAAATAAAAGCATTGTTGATCATAACGTATATTATAGGACATAGGTTTTACAATTGGAATCACCTCACTGGAATTGAAATTAATAGAAATTTGATCCACAAGCATTGCTATTTTTGCTTTTGTTGTATTTTTCAGTGAATAATTATAGGCAAGACAACGTCTGTCGGGTCAGCTAGTTTGAAATAAAAATTTCCATTTTCACGAAAAATTCCGCAATTTTATGCGTATAAAACCCCCTTAATTAAAAAATATCTAGAAAAATTCAACATAGGGGTTAAGTATCTTCAACATGGAATATGTATGCAAAGATTGAAATAAATCAGTTAAGTAGTTTTTAAGTGGCAAATCTTGTTTTTTTCCAGAGACGTTCTACAAAAAGTTCCATCACCGAAGCACTTGTCGATATTTTTATACAGAAAAATAATTTAAAATTAAAATTTATACAGAAATTTATACAAAATGTATACACTTGTGCAATTTATTTTAAAGATGAAGAATCGAACGATTTGAAATTTTTTAAGTTTTTTTGCAATTCCCGGCTTCACGAAACATAATTATGTCGCGGTTCATTTATTTTTGACCTATTGCTTAGTGTTCATTAAAGGTAAATTGCCAGGCTTACGACAGATTTACTTTTTCTCAGATGGATCAGGAAGCCAATACAAAAATAAAATGACGGCATTTAATTTGTGCAACATGTAAAATGATTTTTGCATTGATTGCTCGTAGTGACACCTTTCTTCTCTGATTTAGTATCCACGATATTATTTTAGTATATAGAATGATGATGATTTAAAAAACTGCTTATTGCTGTGTTTAATCAATAAACTGTATGTGTTTTTTTTGCTTTCATTGTCTGTTTCGGCACAGATAGTGTAACCTTCGAAGAAGTTCACAACCAGAACTTTTGGTATTCGGTGGCGTTTTGTTCTTAGAGTCCTTGTAAGTAAATGTAAATTTTACACACAAACTTGATTTTGAATTGTGTCAAATAAACTATAAAACTAAAAAAGGAACTGCCAGGACTAGTAGAGTGATTTGAAATTTCGTGTTCGAGAACAAGTAGGGTAAATAGGTGACTCTACCGCTTGTTCCCACTACTGATCAGCGAAGATTCGAACCCCACCGGTTGGGAAATGTTGTCTAACCTGCTAGCAACGTGGATGATCGAGATTGGCCACAGCCGATTCAGAAGTTGATGTCCGGTAACGGCCGAGAGCTCCGACCGGGTCAGTAGGAGCTATAAAATGGCCATTCGACCTCAGATACGGTCTCTTATACCTGGAATGGTTGAATAGTATACATCTAATCAAAAAAACAGTGGTGAATAGTGGACGTTTAAAGTTAAATATTGTTCCGTAAAAAAAAGGAATAGTTTAGTAAACGGGAAACAAGTGATCCCGTAGTGGTGTGCGAGTGTGAGGCCCAGAAAAGTGAAACCGTCGGCCATTATACGGAAGTGTTGGGTGTCACGGCCCGGCCGCAGAGGAGCGGTGGGTGCATATCCCCAGTGGAGAGGCCGAGGTGGGAGACACGACGTATAGGCTGACCGACGATAATTTCATCTAAATCTAAATTCAAAACTAGCAACACCAATTTTAGTACCTTACGGTCATAAATTCTAACTATTTGTAGTTTTCAAGGAATTTTGTTGGATATTAGCGTTGTGATGGCAGATAACAATTGTACAACACTTTTGTTGTTAAACTCAATCTTTTCCGCTTGATTTTGTACAGTTTGACAAAAAATCAAGATGAAACAAAACGTTGCACTTGTTTTGTCCATCGAAAAAATATACTTTTCAAAATAACTTTCTTAGTATTAAGGAGTTTACGGCGCATATAACGATATAGAATGAAATTTGACCCCTAAACCATAGATTGTGGAACTGTACTTTGTTTCGATTCAAGAATGATGGAGTTTAGGATACTTTTTAATATAGCTCGGTATTTGTTGCACATGTTTTATAAAATAATGTACTTAGTCTTGCTTTGATAAAACCACTATAAAACATTAGGATTTTTATAAATACGCATAGCCATTGGTAGATCATCTACTAACACTGTTTATCATTCTTCGAACACCAAATGTCATGCGTATGACAAATTCCGCCCTATTCAATCGATTCCGATTCTGAGCAATCTTCTCATATTAACTGACAGAGACCTCCACGCTTCTCACACGCATCGGAACCGATGATGAAGCGTTGGCTGCTTGCATCCAGTCCGTTAGACCGGGTAATCAGCTTTATCCAATTTAGCATCATTATCAATCTCTTCTTCCTCATCGCCGTCACTATCAAATCGTATTAAATAATCTGATTCCTCGCAGCTTTGAATTATCATCCGAGCCGACGGATGGTTGACGTTGACTTATAATACCAACATTTCGTTGTTTTCGCTGCTGCATCTCCACGTTCTCGCATCTTTTATGCGCACATATTGCTCGTCATTGCACTACTGCATTGTGGGTTCCGACGGATGTGCACAAAGGGAATCCACTTCATATGACCGCCAACCGGGAACGTGGACTGGGCACCTCCAACCAGCTCGAAGGGACTGACTGAATGTGTGCAAATTTATGAGTTTTGATGCATATTACGCCATTATGCAGCGACCCAGTGTTTCTTGATAGCAAAGTTGCATCCCGACATTCTTTATAAGTATCCAGCCGCGAATGTCAGTCAGAAGGCACCGTTTAAAGTATTCATGAATTCCACACATCGCTGATTACCTTACTGTGGTGTGGCTTTGCTCGGTTTGGAAAATATAATAATCTACTCACGGTGTCTTTGGTAGAACAATATTTAGACAAAAAATCGATATCGTTGAGGTACTCACTAATCGAAAGCTTAGATATTCCTCTTTCATCTGAGAATAAATTTGAAATATTCTATCCCCCCGAACAATAATTTTTTGTTTAACATTTTGATGATTATTTTGAAGATTGCGTTTCAATGAATAGCCCTCAGAAGATTTCTCATTTATTGGAGGATGAATCTTTAGACATGCATTATCAGAAGGACGGACTTGTTACGTTAATAAATAGGGGAACTGGGGGTAAGCCCGACACCCCACGACTTTTCCCAGATATCAAATTTTAAATCCACAATAATGACAAGATATTATTAGTACGATTATTTTAGGCATTTCGATACTCATCGATGCCATATGGGTTCATTAAACGTCAACAAAATAAACAGAAGAAGTGACAGCAAAGTTGATGCGCCTTTGGATGTTATTTTTAGTTGATACGTTTTAAGGTTTTAATAACACAAAAGCTTTGAAAATGACCAGTTTTTTGTCACATATTCTATTCTACTCTCCATATCGTTATTTGTGTATATTGAAGATAAGTTTGAGTATTTAAATACTGTTTATTGAGCATTTAACAAAAAAGTGCGCTGTTGGTATAAGACCGACAGTTTTTGGGTGGGGTAAGACCGACACGGTGTTTAGATGATTGGGTTCATTTTTGATTCGATACAAACGACTGGGTATATTTGTTGTGTTCAATTATACTATAATTACGTCATGTTAATAATTGAAATACACGGATACTATGTTTTTTGCATTTATTTATCAGTATTGTCTCAAGCCGGCCAAAAAAATTAAGAATTAAATTGAACGTGATTCATAGTTATATTACAAAAAGAAACGAAAAGTATAATCTAATATGAAATTTTGAAATGATATTGAAGAAAAATTTTCTTTGACCGTCGGTTTTTTGATCAAGAGTGTTCCGAAAAATCAATACACGAACCGGATAGCTTTCTACAAAGCGTGCGTCACTTATATTGAATGAGTCCTAGTAACAGCGTAAATAATATGCTTGCAGAACAGCTCTTCCTCGTTAGAATGGCTATACAAGTGGCAATAAAGCTCGAAAGAATAATTTGAGATAACCCGTACCATAATATAAACCATGCGTTAAACATTATTTATTCATAACATCACGCATTCGAATGCTCTTCCTCTTGCTACGCGAACAGAAAGCATGCGTTTGCATCACACATACTCATATAAACCTAATTGCACTTTATTTCACATACACAATACATTTTTAATTTCCCAGAGATGGCTGAACCCATTTGCACAAACTTAGTCTCTAATGAAAGGTACAACCTTCCCATCGGCTATTATTGGATTTTTTTTATTGATTGGACTTCCTGTTCCGGAGTTACGGGTTGAAGAGTGAACACTATTGAGACTATCCACTTCAAATATATGCAATAGCAACTTTTTGGCCCAGAACAACATATATATCCCCTTTAGGAAAACTTTGTAGTTCCGTACATCATGCATTGATTGAAGAACTTAGATATTTTATTAACAAAGTATTAGTAGTTATTCGTTTGTCCTTTTGTTTTATAGGCATTTTTTCGCTTTACCATTGATTTGGTTTGGCCTTTGCAATTTCTCGCACTGATGTTGTCCCATGCTAATTTGAGCATTTCTGTGAACGCTGCCACTGTCCCATAGAGTATGTGTTATCGAAAATATTGTTAAATATCATGTTTAGCAATATATCTCAATCGATATATCGATATAAGAGAGTAATAATAGTTATAAGAAATTTCTCATCACACTGCTATGTGGATTAAAATCGTTTTTACTATGTTAGTTGAATTTATATTGACATTTGCTATAGAAAAATAAAGTTTATTATTTTTGTTTTTATTTTAGTGGTCTGTCAATTTTTGTAAAATCACTGTACTATAACAGCGACAATTATGTTACTGTTTATTGCTATTCAGGCATCTATATCATGTCGCTGCTGATTCTCAGCGCATCGAAGAACTAGTCAATCAATCCAAACGATAGTAACATTTCATTCGGGATAATGCTAGAACGTGTCTTTCTTTTACGTGCTCCCGATCCATTTTTTGACACATATTGGTGTATCAAAGATGCTCCTCATAACGGTTGCTAACCAAAAGCCCGCCACGAACAAGAAACGGCGTTGAGGACAGAACGTTTATTTCATCTGTAATTGCATATTTTATCAAAAAACCCTCTCGCCTTTCCAGATTCGTTTCTTTCTTTCGTCGTCTCTCTATGTAAAGTTATTTATTTCTTCCTTCTGCAATCGCGGTTTCCCATTCTTCAAAAAAGGTTATTATCATATTTAGTTGTTGAACACGGATGATGTTCAACGTTTTGCATCTACAAGAACAGAAGGAAATGACAGCTATTGGATAGTTTTTCAGCGCAAAGGATTTCCCAACACCGATCCAAAATGGAATTGAATATGTATTCTGATTTGAGAAATGCAGTTCAAGCTATTGGCATAGCCTAACACAAATTGTGGTAGACTGACACCATCTTTGTCATCGATTCCACACTGAAATATGGATTTCTAGAGATATTCAGAATTAAAACTGCAACCTAAAGCATTTTACACTGCAAGCAATTTCCATAGTCAATCATGGTTCGATTCCGAATCCTCGCACATGGGTTTCGAATATTTTTTTCCAATGAGATTTTGAAGAGAAAAAAATCTTACAGAAATAAAATCTTCTCAGTCTTGGATTCTCCAAATCTGCAGTAATGAATCTAGGAATTCAAAAATAACCCACAATCCGACGAATAATTTTTTATAACTTTTCGATACGATTCTACTTTCTTTTGGTTAATATATGGTAATAAACCTAATTAGAAAAAAGTGCTGCATTAGCTATTGAACAATTTTTAAATGAAGCTATAATATCTACAACCCGTAACTTCATTCATGAACTGTCATCTCAATCATACCTGCAATACGAATCGTCTACCACCAGATTTTTTTTGGGGGCGAACCACAGAGTATTTAGGTTTATTGTGGTAATTATTCCACCAGATAGAATGCTTCTTGTGGCAGCCAAGAATCATTTTCCTAGCCTATCTATGAATTATGGTCCATCTGTTCATTTTAAAAGAGTTGAAGTGAACTCGAAATGCTCATCATCATCATCATCATCATCATCATCACTATGTGAGGCATGTCGCTTTCAACATTCGTGTTTTTGGTAGTTTCGACGCTTTCCATAGAAGTAGAAAAAAGGAGTGTGTTTGCCAAGATTTACATAATGTAGATGATAGACTTTCGGATTCCGTTTCGCATAAAAACAGAGTATGACGGAATAACTAATGCAATGTCAAAATTTGACTTAGATGAAAAGTCCAGGATAAGTGGCAGAAATTTATAAACATATACAGTGAAGACCCGTTTTTACCAGCCTCTTGGTGAATTTTAGGCTAACAAAACTGATAAAATCGGGACATATATTTTTCTCTTTTTAATAAACCGAAGATCTTAAAATGTTTTTCTTCAGTCCCTAGATATAGCCTTATAACTTTTCTTGATTATATAGCTTAAATTTCCCTTAAGGGGGTCTGACAGCGCAAATTAAAAAAATAATAATAATAATTTTTTTGCAGGTTTCCGATCTCTAAGATAAGAAAAATATGCTTAAGAAAGGATATACTCGAATTCAACTTGGTTCGTCGGCAAGAGCCAATCAAACTACCAACTATCAATTTTCATATGAAGCTGATTAAATCGGATCAAAGCTGGTAAAAAACCGGTACTAAAAAAATCGGGTCTTCACTGTATTAGGTTCACCATTATTATTTTTCGTAGGGAATTAAACTAGCTGGGATGATAGCGTAAAGGGTGAGGACATTTTCGGCAGCGCTTTTGATAGATTCAGAGACGACCGTAATCCTCACGAGAATAAAAAGAAATCTGGCGGAGAAGTTGTTATAGGTGTTTCGGCTCAATTCAATTCGGATATTCTTTTCACAGTTTACACAGTAGAGTTTAAATAATTTGAACATGTGTGGGTTGAATCGAACAATGCAGGCAAAATGCACGTTTTTGCCTCTGAATACTTCTCACTAGAACATGCTGTTGCTGTTGTGCTATCTTATGACAAGCTCCATTTAGCATATTCCGAGAAAAACGATTTTTAAAGTTTGAGATTGAATATCTTGAAATATAAATGATATAAACAATTCGAAGAAGACAATGGATGCTTCTATCTATTCTATACCAGCTAATACCCATCGCACGTTGCAGCCATTTACAACGGAATAGCAGGAAAACACAATTTGTTCCGTAGTGCCATCTGGCGGGCAGATAATCCCCAACCAATAGCCTACAAACACGCTCCATCACAAATGCCTACTGTGTGTACATTTTCACGGAAATCGGTTAAGCCGTTTGGGAGTCTATAAATCATATACATACAAACTTTGACTTTTATATATATAGATAGATATATATATATATATATATATATATATATATATATATATATATATATATATATATATATATATATATATATATATATATATATATATATATATATATATATATATATATATATATATATATATATATATATATATATATATATATATATATATATATATATATATATATATATATATATATATATATATATATATATATATATATATATATATATATATATATATATATATATATATATATATATATATATATATATATATATATATATATATATATATATATATATATATAAATATATATATATATATATATATATATATATATATATATATATATATATATATATATATATATATATATATATATATATATATATATATATATATATATATATATATATATATATATATATATATATATATATATATATATATATATATATATATATATAGCTAGATGGATAGATAGATTAATCCCTCAAATATTACGAAGATCGGTTGACTATGACTACTGCAGTAATAGGAAAACTTTTATTTTAGCAGTATTCCTTCAGATAATTGAAAAATGTGGAATAAAAATGTAATAAGAAATGAAGTTGCATATTTTTTTCTTTAAATTTTCATATTTTCAATGTTTTTGACATATAAAAATGAAATGGATGATTTTCGCATTTGCGTAGTTAAAACCACCTTTCATTCTTAAAGGAATTTCACAGTCGAAATACCAGTACTTTTATACAGTAGCGCATATACTTCAATACAGTGAAATAAAAACATATTGTATTTCATCAATAAGAACGACGCCATATTTGACGAAAAAAAATTGCTCTATACATTACATCTAATCAGGAGTTCGGTCTCAACCGGTATAGAATTATTGAACATTAGAAAAACTGCGAAAAATGTATGATTTGCAGTATACAGCAGAAATGATTTTAAAAAATAGAGGGTTTTACGGACAAAATATCCCAAAACTCAAACTTCCGCATTCTTCAAGAAACAGATGTATTCTCATTCAAAAACTAAGATTGCTCCCTTTGTAAATATGTAATTTTCTAAACGCTAGTTCGAAAGTTCTAGCATTGTATTTTCCTCTAATATTTTCCCAAAGAGACAATAGCAAAAACTTCGATTGAAGTGAACCGGAGTCAAACTATGTGGCATTTGGCAAAAAAGCGTCAAAAAAATTACAAAATAGTCTTAACTGAAAAATATTAGGACTTAATTTGGTAGAAAATTATAATAAATTTGAATGGAAGTACGCGAAAAGAAGTAATGTAGCATACATTTTGAGGTAGAGTCCAATAAAATTGACTGCAGAAAAATTCACATTGAATTTACACAGCAATCAAAGAAGATAGAAATACGATGTTGATGAACGAATGATAGAATAGTCATCCTAATTTGGACCTCCTTATTTTGGACGCATTCATACATTTGTATCCTATACTGCCAATTACTCCAAATTCGTTTGGTTTGATGAAGATAATTATATTCTTTGTGTTGTGCTTAAGTCCCAGCATAATTAGTTCATCTCTAATTCCTTTAAATTAGTCAAAATTCACAGTTGAAAAATTGATATCGAAAACGGGCCATAATTCCATGATTTCAAACAGAAATCGAGAGAAGGTATGCACTTTAAAATTGGATTTAAGAGTAAAAATTTATTGTTTTTAAATGATCTAATAATTTTGTCTCTATTTGGATCTTGCATTTTATGTATTTGAAATGGTTAGTTTGTGAAGTTATACTTAGAAGTATAAAATAACTAGTCCAAAATATGTTGTAAAAATAATAACGTCAAAATATTTCGGACACAGCTAGATTTTCTTTCATTATAGCAGTCTGTTTATCAATTTAGAATAATCAAAATTATCACTTCATCAATTTGCGGTGCGGTGGCGGTAAAACCGCGCGGTAGAAGCTCATTTCCCGCACCGCATTTGCGGGAAAAAATGTCTCACCGCACCGCAGGCTTTGCGGTGCGGGTTCGGTAAATACCGCGCGGTTGCGGTAATTACCGCAACCGCGACGAACCCTAGCTATAACCCATGCGAAATGGGTATTTTCGGAATGGTCTTGACCAGGTGGCAGTAATTTATGTTTGACGTTGTTTTGAAATCCAAGATGGCGACTTCCGGCTAAGCGAAATTCGCTATAACCCAATTAATATGGGTAGTTTCGGAATGGTCTTGACGAGTAGGTGCCAGAAATTGATTTTTGACGCCAGACATTGATCCGGCTAAGCGAAATTCGCTATAACCCAATCAATATTGGTATTTTTTGAATTTGAAGTTGCAGTACAAATAGTTTTTAATGAACAGTTGAACCTGAGTGTACTAGCTTAGAATTTGTTACAATTTGCTATAAAACAAAATTTTAAAATCAAGCATAACACCATGCCTACTGATATACTTTTACACTAATCTGTTATTTCAATTAATCAATTGTCTTTTCCTCTTGGCAATAATCGATTACAATTGGCAACTTTGTGAAAAATACGCACAGATACTCACACTGGATAAACTGGGGGAAATAATTTTGAGCTCGGTAATGCTTAAGACAAAACGTGGCGAGGCAATTTTAAACATAAAAAACACTGGCTCAAGCCGCAGTTGGGAAGAGTAAGTTTCGCTCTGCTGGGGGTGTGATTGTTTCCGTTTCAATTCCTCTTAAACACAACCCCATTGAATTTGATTGATACATAATACTAATGCTTGCAAACCAGAGATAACAATAAAAACTTGCTTCATCTTGGCCAGATGGTATTCCTTTTGGGTTGACTACCACGAAACGCTACAAATTAGCTTCGCATCTTTTTAAAACAAACTGTGGTGTCAATAGGCTCATTACTCTACGTACCCGCAGACCAGAAACTTTTTGCCATAGAATTTTACCTGTATCAATCCGACGCACATGCAAGCAGAAAAATAAATAAATGTATGTCAACGAAACTCACACACGTCGCACTCTGCAGTGTTGAACTCAATCCAAAACTATCCTACCCACCTAGATTGTAAATCATCGTGTGTACACGACTTGAACCTATCGCATTTTCATACGTGCAGGGCAAAGAGCGCACAATGAACTTTACACACGTCAAGGAGACGGCACACGGTTTGACTGTGTGCGAGTTACTACACCCACTACCGAAAATCCTTAGTGTCTAGTGGATTTTCAGCATTGGTGGCATTAACTTGCACACAGTTAAACCGTGTAAAACTTGTATCCGTTTCCTTGCTGTTCATAAAAAGTTTATTGTGCGCTCTTCACTCTGCTCGATTTGAAAATTTACATGTACACGAATGATTGTTTAGTTCTCGGGGAACACAAGATTTTATAATTTTCGGGATTCCCGAATTCCGGGAAGTTTGTTTGACAAGTTCTGGGATTCAGAATTCTTAGGAAACTGATTTTTTTAACCTTACCTTTTTAAGTTTCAATTAATGAATTTCCCATGTTTTATCCATAGCTGGAAATTGAAATTTTGTGACATCTTAGAACTTCACGAAGTCAAGCTTTTTGGTTAATAATATTGTTGATATAGTAAGGGGGGTGAGAAGGGGCTTCTGAATTTTTTTACTACGTAACAGGCCGACGTCGGTACCCACACAACTAAAATGCACATAACTATGGTAATATCCAACCGATTTCGATACTTTTGGGTGTTTTGGATTAAGGAACTCATCCACTTTTGGACATGGTAAAAATAAATCGGGTTACTTCAGTCGGTTCCCGGGAATCCGGGTTTCCGGAAGTAGGTTCCAGTGCTGGGGTACTATTTGCGAATTTCAATGGAATACTAGCAATATGGGTATCAAAATTTTTGGAATTGCATCAGTAGGCTGTACCTCGTGGTTTGGAACTATTTGGTGATTTAACCCCGGAACGGATATTGCGAACAACTTATTCCTAGTGCATGTAGGGCTTCAAATCTATTTTTCCTTGAAAACGGTGAGATCAAGATACACGAAAAGCCTTTTTTCATAAAGATAGGTGCCTTCCTTGCAGTGCTAGGAGCTACTCAATTTTTACCTTCCTATGCTCAATACAATTCTCCAAGAATATTTACAATAGTTCAATTGCATGGAAAAGGTATCCAAAGACAGTCTAAATTGCACCATAACGAAGATATATGTACGAAAAATTCATTATCCGTTGTCAACGTAATCTGTTCCTGGCAGCACTGCTCGATCGGAATATAATCAGACTAATTGCTTCAGTACTAAGGCTGATCCTTGTTACTGTTAATGCTCAAATGAAAGGCAATAGTCACATTTATTAGCCTTACTTGATTTTGCGAGCAAATCTTGCCTCAATCAAAAGTTATAGCTGTTTAAAAACGTTTTTGTCCACAAACAACATGGGTATGAATGGGTTAATAAAAAATGAAGCAGGAACTAATTCCTAACTAATATAGCAATAAATTAGAGTAACTGATGCGGAAATCATAGTGTCTAACGTTGAAGTATAATTATTTTTGCTTAAGGGGGGTGTAATAGACCTGTTTACCCCAAATTGCGCGGTCATAAAAAAAGTATTGCTGAACCCATGACCATCGTTAGAAATTTTTTTATTATATATAGTTTTCTTCAACGATTGAGCCCATTTGATGTGATGTTTCTAAACCGTGGACTTTCTTGCAATGCTTCAAGTAGTATTGATGTGATGGATTAAAATTCTCAAAAAGGGTTTGAAAATTACTGTATTGAATCATTTTCAGCTGAAATGTCCACGCTATGTGTAATCGAGAGACTTTAATAATAATTTATTCATTATTCAATTTCATTCAGGAATCTCTTTTTCACCAGAAAGTTGTTTGCACCAAACGGAGAGGGTGACAAATCGTTCGGGTTGTTTGCAAAACGTTGCCATCTCGTTCCCAGTAGGTAAAGTAAACATATTCCTTCTGAAAATGAAAGTATTCATCCGTGTCGGGAACAAGGAGGGTGGACATGAACATCCTACAAACATCTACGGTAGTAGCGACAACCGAACAGTAAAATAAACATTTAATTTTCGATTTGGTTCAAAGAAAAGCCAAGACAGGTCCTCGTTGTCGGGAAGCAATAGTGTAGGCACGAGTTACTCGCAAATAAAATGAAAGTTTAGAGCAACCAATCAACAAGCTGGTAGGTTCCCACGATGACGTGAAAGGATACTGCGGTGAAACGATGGCCACTAGCACTACTGCTATATCCTTGGTATCCCCATAGATGAAAACGAATGAGCACTTTTCCGCATTCATCGCGAACAAGAGGAAATGGCAAAATTGAAAAAAGAAATCGCCCTACCGCTGTTGATACCGGGCCTTTTGTTGGCCAGTTCTATTCCATACTAGCAACTCCATAGTGGCACTTGGGGTTGCACTTTTCCTAGTCTGGAACTCCACTCGGTTCCATTTCTAGTCGATCGATGGAGAGTGTTGAAATTTCGATTACGGTTCGATTTTCGACAACGTGTTTACCCTCGGGATTAGACGGAACGAAATTAAATATCGATGCAAACCGGCCAGGGAACAAGAATTTGTTTCGGTTTGCTATTTAAACAGTTGAATTAGTTGGCTCTAACGCTATTGGGGCGCAACTTTGGGAGCAACTAATGACTTCCTGTGGGGTTGTGGAATTCAATATAATCTATATAATCCTCTTCCGGTATAGATATAACCATTTTCGGCTACCAAGCTAATGGGTTGCGATTTGCTATATCTCAACTAAAGAGAGAATTAGTTAAAACCATTATGCCTTTATGTACCATACCTTTAACTTTTAGTAAATTGATGTTTCTTGACAATGTGTCAACAATGTTGGGCGACCGATTTCACTGCAACCGCAGATGAAGTCTAAAAATGAACTGGACCTATTATTTCGCTATGATCTTATTAAAAGTCAGAACTCTCAACGAACGGAACAACATCTAACAGTTATCATTTTTACATTTATTAAAATTTATTAAAAAATTTCTCCAAGGGCCGGAGGGTCGAGTCTCTTATACCAATCGACTCAGCTCTACAAATTGGGACCATGTCTGTATGTGTGTGTGTTTTTAGAGACCAAAAAAAACTTTAAAAAAAGTTCTGAGAATCAAAAAAAATATACAAAACCCTACTCAGGGAACGGGTTTGGGCTGCCACCACCCGACCTGCTAAAACCACTGCTCTTGTCCAGAACCTGATTCCTCCCTTATGGCATTTCTTTAGGGAAGGTTTTTTTATGTGGATAGCACCCACTCTGATTCATCTACTTATTAGTTAGTTCCTTCAGTAGAGTTACGGCACCACTCCTCGACACACCATCATCAACACTGACTGGCAATTTCTGTATGGCACATCATATGTGTGTCACACAGAATCCCGGTGTAATCACACAAGCATCGTGATGCAACATTGATTTCAGTACCATGGTATCCGACCGTTGTCCTGCCTCACAATACATCCATTGGAAATCCTACCAGCTCTATTTCCTGGCAGTTGTGAACTCTAGAGCTTTTACTTTACATTGATTTGACGTTTGAGAAGTATGCTATGACTAAAGATAAATTTTGTTTTCAAAACAATTTGTTTCGCGCTCCGATAAAATACGGGTAAAAGAAATTGTATAATATTAAGCGGCTTTGAGATTTGTCGAGTGATCGATTTGTGGGGTATTTTGTTGGTTGCTTTCTGTGGAAGGTTCTTTGGCATAAAAATAAAATATGGAGGCAAACATATATATATATATATATATATATATATATATATATATATATATATATATATATATATATATATATATATATATATATATATATATATATATATATATATATATATATATATATGTATATATATATATATATATATATATATATATATATATATATATATATATATATATATATATATATATATATATATATATATATATATATATATATATATATATATATATATATATATATATATATATATATATATATATATATGTATATGTATATATATATATATATATATATATATATATATATATATATATATATATATATATATATATATATATATATATATATATATATATATATATATAGGATGTTGGTTCATGGTTAAGAATCTCTCGAGGGGTGATAGACTGTAAAATTTGGAGAAAAAATTGTTCTATACATACCATCAAATCTCAACCGTTACAAAGTTATTGTATTTTTTGTGTAAAAAACTTATTTGTCTTAAAATACCTCTAACTTTAAAAGTATACTTTGTATTTCAAATGTTTTAGTTCCATTCGAAAGGTGAGAAAATTTCCTATTCAATGATGTTCTCATATCTTTTAGTTAGTTAGTTTTAATTACTCATTTCTTTGTAATTTCATTACTATACTTTTCCTGTAACCGACTTGCAAGTGCTTAAAAGACTCTAATCTAAAAAATATGCTTTATTTCGTTATTTACAAGATTTCATTGGAAAGCTGAGAAAATTTCCTATCAGTGTACGTACAAATATCTTTTAGTTAAGTGTACTAAATGATTTTTTACTAACGAAATAACTCAAAATTTGTGTTTTTTGGAGAGTTTTTTTAATTATTCTAATTATTAATCAACAAAATTTATCGTTACTATTGTTCATTTGATGCCCCTTAATGTTCTCTCTTCTAACTTTTTATTTGACATTTTGTCTATATCTCTTTTCATTTTGCTGCTATTTAATAGTTAACACAGCATGAGCTTGCCTTAAATGTAGTGGGTTCGAAATCGTTACTTTTGCATATGAAACGAGGTGATAAAAACGATTTTGCGTCGAAACCAAAAGGGATAATTGAATGGAGTCAAAGAAAGAACTGTAGAACTTGCTGAGATGCATTATTTCAATAATAATAATGGTGACGTTTATTATTTACTATTTTAAGAAAATTGACGAAAATGCTAATAATAGCACTAACTTTAAACTAATTTACTTCTAAAAGAATACTAAATTTACTTAAATGATAGGTATTAATACATTTTTCACTGTAAAATTTTCCTGACTTTCGAATAAAAAGAAAAAAAAGTACAATAAGTGCCATAATTTTTCAATTAGAACTGGTACTAGTGAAAATGAGATAAAAATATCCAAGTTGAATAACCCAAAATCATGAAAATAAGAAAAGGTAAGTGTATCATGTCAAAGAACGAATTAAGCAGCTCATCAAGATCAATAATCTGAATTATTAAAATGATGAGGTTAACTATTAAGATTTTCAAGAAATGAACGAAAAATCGTTTAAAATCGTTTAATTTTCAATAAATTACTTTGAAAAGGCTACTTAAACTCATTAGCTGAAACATGCGAGGCATCACTCAATGCGAAAACACCTTTCGAATGGAACTAAAACATTTAAAATACAAAGTATACTTTTAAAGTTAGAGGTATTTTAAGACAAATAAGTTTTTTACACAAAAACTTCAATAACTCTGTAACGGTTGAGATTTGATGGTATGTGTAGAACAATTTTTTTCTCCAAATATGGCAGTCTATCACCCCCCGAGAGATTCTTAACCATGAACCAAACACCCTGTATATATATATATATATATATATATATATATATATATATATATATATATATATATATATATATATATATATATATATATATATATATATATATATATATATATATATATATATATATATATATATATATATATATATATATATATATATATGTATATATATATATATATATATATATGTATATATATATATATATATATATATATATATATATATATATATATATATATATATATATATATATATATATATATATATATATATATATATATATATATATATATATATATATATATATATATATATATATATATATATATATATATCAAATCAAACATATTCAACACTCCCAACTGTCGGCTGTCCGGAGTTGAAGTTGTTTTTTACAAACCGAGTATTTCAGATTTAATTCGATAAACGATAAATCTATCATACGTGTCTTTACCCCATCCTACTAACAAAAACTCTTCCCGGAGCAAACGTGGAGATGCAGAGGTACAAACGGTCTACATAAGAACGTTTGATACACTAACATTCCTTCCCTTCCTCGATGACTGTAAGGACGTGATCGGCGCCGTTATTGGCATTTAAACGTATAGAACTCTCGAAACGTGCACATTGAGGATGGATAGCTACTTCCAAGCTCCATTCGTTGAATCTCTGTGCAATTTCGCTTGTTCTGGTCATAATGGAGTAGTAACTACGAATTGTACGCTCATCATGCTCATGCTCAAATTGCTTGTTATTATGAATTTGGTATATTGGTTGGTTTGGTAAGTGCTATGTTATAAATTTTCGTTTCATTGAAGTATGCTATTTTTTAACCATCCACAACGGGGATATTTTCCAGATATCGATTGAAGCATCAAAAGGTTCACGAGGGGATATCGTTGTAAAATGTTGGAACAATTTTAAGCTTTGTTTATCGAAGATTAGTTTGGCAATTTAGAAGTGGAGCTATACTAGGTTTTATTTTGGTGCAGCATTGCACTGCCAGGATCATTATTTACTCGTACATTGTCCAAAACTCAAAAAAATCACTTTTTTCCACTCATTGTCATATAATAAGGCTTAAAAAGGTGCAAAATAATTTTGGTCGGGAATTTGGTCAATGTTTTCGAAATGGGTAGCATATCTGTAATATGTTCGATTTAAATTAAAATAAAGTCAAACCGTTAAAAACTCCAAGAGATTTATTCATCATATAATTCATCATATAACTCTGTAAATGTCAATCATTTCAACGGAATGCAAATCAATTTAATAGTAATAATTGCTTTCACTACTGCCATGCTTTTAAATACTTGATATTTTCTCGCATTCTCGAACTAATTACCTATGCTAAACAGTTTTCTCTTCCGTTTAACAATCAATGATTTGTTTCCTCAAAAGCATCATATTATGGGCACTTGAAAAGAGGAAATCAGTTTTGCAAGGCCACGCTTGTTAAAGAAATTTCCCGAATCAGGCATATAGTGGTAAGACGGAAAAAACTCGTTCTATAACAAGAACACTCATCACACGGGTTCTAAGATAATCAGAAATAATAATCATCATCATAATCAGCAATATCAGCATCGCCAGCAGTAGGTGCCTACTTGTTGTTTTCGGATGTAGGGGCATCGTAGCGAGTGAAGAGCACTTGATTCATTCGTAGCCTCTTCAAGTTGGCTGGTTGCGTGTGTAGCTAGTTTTCTATTACCACAGGTTACGAACATCTGAACTAGCTTGGGGCGAGAGTCTGAACCTTTTGAGTCATCTTGTTCGGATCTATCGAACTGAAGAGCTTCGGTTTTGGCTGCTGTGTGAGACTCGTACGTACGTATATACCTGATACTCTAACGTCTAGATGACCCCTAATCAGCCATGTGTGTGAGATTTGGAAAAAGGTACTCAAAGAAATGAAGAATAGAAACAATAATAATGATAGTTAATAGTCCAAATCTCTATTGGAAATTAAATCGGTAATTTTGATTATTATGCTTTGTTTTCTGGTCACAGTAAAACATGGTAGTATGGGGCTTTTGCACCAGACCATCTCTGGCGGGACTTTAACACATATGATAGAATTTTATTTAGAAAACATAAGCTATTGACTACTGATCGCCAAACTGGAGAATGCCGGAGGAAAGATGAATAATCACCCGCGACCACGACTAGGTGCTTGTGGATTCGGATTGGCTGCTGACCAACCTTATAAGTGTTGCCTGGCGTAGCCGTCAGCAACTTAATTTAGCTTTCCAGATATAAGCCAAACAACTGTAATGTAATAATGGTTGTTTTTTGTTAATTGGAAAATGTGTGCTATTCAAACAGTGGTTAATTGCATCCAACTAACAGTTAGGTGTAGACCGGACGCGAGACCATCAAAGTATTTGAATGATAGCTGCCTTCTAAAAATTGTAGACTTTAGCGAATAAATGATTGCAAAGGTATCGAAGAAACCAACTTGAATGGATAAACCACGCGCATCTAAAAAAAATGAAAAATCGTGATTGGCTTTGCGATTGAGCTATATTCCCGGATAGATATTATTAACAAAATTGAACAAAAAAATATTCAGTAAAATATTATTAAAAGTCACTGCTTCGGAGAAACAAAATGAAAAATCCTTTTTGGCATACGGAAACGCTCCAGATCGCATAGCAAAAAATTATTAATTGTATTTCTGAAATCGATGAATTTCAATTTGGTACAACTAAACGATTGTTGATTCTTCTAAACTATCAATTAGCTGAATCAACTGATATCATTGCAGATTCAAAAAACTTGCAGATTGAAATTTAATATACCTTTTGCTGTTTCATCTATGAAAATATACATTTAGTTAAATCAACTAAAATCATTGCTGATTTAAGAAAAACTTGTGGGTTGAAATTCGAATCAGCTTTAGACGAAGTTCGCGCCAAATCGTATTCGGAGTTGGCAGCACCCTCTCAGATTCTAATAAAACTTTCTGTACATGAAGACTTTGTCACAAAAAGCCACTTTGCATATTTTCTTTTTCCAAAAGTGATCTAGACTGTCTTTTGAAAAGGGCCAAACTTGATTTCCCAATTTTTTCAAATGGCTATAGTCTAAAAATGACAAATCCTACAAAAAAAATGTTGTAGGAGTGGTTTTCACAAAATTAGTCAAATTTTCGAATAAAAATATTGAAAAAATTCCTCATTGACTCATACACTGAAAAAAATCGATTTTAAAAATCTAAAGTCAATTTACAAAAATCTAAAGTTGATTTACAAAAAAGACTGCAAGACTTGAAGACTGCAGTTCATTTATTCCTCTCAAAACAGATAAATTTTATGAAACAATTGACAAACTTTTCTAAAATTTATTTTATGTCTGAAGGAGCTGCAGTACAATACAAAAATAAGAAAAACTTTGCAAGCTTGTGTAGATTTCAGTCAAAGTATGAGTTAAGGTTGGAGAGAGAATGGGCCAAAATCGAAAACGAAAAAAAGCAGTTTTTTCCACACCGAGTGTTAGATCTTCATAAAAATCAATCAGCTTATGTAAAATGTTGTTGCAGTACTGCTTGAAGTTTATATCCGATTTTTATATTTTTATATGTTTGAAACGGGTTTTGCGAAGTATATTCTATCCTTTCGACTTTTATTTACGGTCGCTCATATGTAATATACATTTCCACTACTGTATTGAATATAACCAGCCATGGAATCGTAGTATGAACAAACGAGAAAGGAACAATTGCACCACTAGTTGGATTAAAACAGGTTTTAATTTTAAGAATTTGTAGAATTGAGACGAAAACGTAATACGATTATTAACGAGGATAACACTTTCCGAATGTAAAGAGAAATTTATGAATAATGGCGTTTTCCATTCGACTCTAGCAGGTCCTGATCGATTTTGATGAGCATTTGATTTTTGTTGTATGACCAATTAAATGAACAGGTCAAATAAATGTTCAAAAACAGTAATTTAAGGTCAAGATCGCATCATATTGAAACCACCAATTTTCGAGGTTTAGTATCTTCGATGAGTTTTACAAACGTTAAACAGCACATCATTTGATAAAATATTTTTTACGTTATATCGTCGAAGAAGTATTTAGGGCAAATTTACTCAGGAATATTCATGTCTACAATAAAGTCTCAACAAATTCGCTAAACACACGAGCTCTGCTACTATTTTCTGAAAAATTAATTCTGCATAGTTTTAAAACTTCAAAAATTATGGTTTCGGAATTATGCCGTTTGGACAGTAAGTTCGATTTTCACCAAACCCCCACCAATCTGAATTTCTGACTAGGCCGCTGACTTCAAGTAAATAGAAACAAAATCGTTCTACACTCGTTCACAAGAAACTTCTTCGAATGCTGAATATCTATTGTAATACATTGAAGACCCGATTTTATCAGCCATACGTTTGAAGGACTGAATTCGAGTACATCCTTTCTTGAGTATGATTTCCTTGTCATGAAGATGGAAATACGCAAAAATAAAAAGCTCAATTTTTTTTTAAATTTTATGATAGAAAACCCCTTTAAAAGAAATTTATATTAAATAATCAGAAATAGTTATCAGACTACATCAAGGGACGGGAAGAATAGTTTAACAGCTTCAGTTTATTATAAAGAAAAAGAAAATTGCCCGATTTAGTCAATGTACCTATTTTGCCAGCCTAAAATACACCATGAGACTGATAAAAACCGGGGCTTTATTGTATGTATTATTCACTGTGTCCAATATTAATAGGTACATTCAATTTTTGGGGAATTTTTTTATTGCATCGAACTGCAACAATTTTTAGGTAGTTTTCAAGAGGTTATATTAGGCGAACCTATTCCAATTAATAAGTATTAAGGGTTTATATGTTGCATATAGAGAAAATACTGAAATTTTCAGCTTTTTTTCCTACACAATATTACAAAAGCTTATTTAACATTTAACCCTAATAAATTCGTGAATATTATGAACTATTTGAAATTTTTTAATAGTTTTATTTTTTATTAGGCCGTGATATTTTAATAAATAGTGACCGTCGTTTCACAAAGCAGTTTATTTATTTTTAGAGCAATAGCAATAATTCGTTTGAATGTCTATTTTATAAGCCATTTTTTGCTTTCCCATTGATTTGGTTTGATATTTCTACCACTGATGTTATCCTATGCTGATTTGAGTGATTCTCTGAGTCTTACCACTATCCCATGTAGTATGTGTTATCAAAAACATCGAGAAACATCAAGTTCTAAATGTTCTCAAATGATATAATATCCGAAGAGAGTGATAAGAGTTATAAGAAATGTCTCATCACACTGTTAGATGGATTAAAAGCGTTTTTTATGAAATTCCACTTGGCAGCGGAAAAATAGCGAAATAAATTTGTTTACCAAAATTTTAGTAGCCCTTTTGAAGAATTGATATTGAATTGCCTTTTTTACATTTTAACGACATTCAATTAGCTAGAGATTACTGGGTAGCGTGTCGGTTGTCACGCTAAAGATAGACACGTCTACCTTTGTCAGGACACATGTTAGTGAACTCGGGTGATTCGTAGTTATTCTGCCTAAGCTCGACCCTCATTAACAGAAGACAAAGATTAAGCCCGTACGATATTAAGCCTGTTCTAATGACCCTGCCACTTCTAGTTTTCCGATATGTTTACTTCACATCCCTGCTCTCACTTGAATACTATGGCTCTAATTTTCATAACTTTCCCGACCCAGTAATCTCTAGCTAATTGAATGTCGTTAAAATGTAAAAAAAACCTGTTTTAATCCACGTAGAGGTGCAATTGTGCCTTTCTCATTTCTCCAAACTATGATTTAATAGCTGGTTCGTACAATATAACATTATGGAAATGTCTTTCATTCTTGTTACATTTGGTAAGTATATATAAGAGCACGTTTTTGCATTCATCGCGGTATCGGTTTCAATCGGAGTTTTCTATGTGATCGCACTCCACAACCCATAACTCCGGAGCCGGAAGTCGGATGGAGATGGAATTTAATATCAGTTTCCGGGGACGCAACACCTTTCATTTGAGACTAAGTTGATCAAATCGATCTAGCCATTTTCGAGAAACGAATATAACCGTTATTCTGAATTTGGATGCCTTCGGATCCGTCGATGGTGGCCAGTGTGGCCAAAGAGACTTTGAATGACTGTTGGGAACCTAGATCTACAAATTCAACAGTTGTGTTTACATTTTGGAAAAAATTTCACCTTTTTACATTCATCGCAGAATTCGTTAGAATCGGGATTTGCTGCGCGATCGTACGTATCACCCTGTAATTCAGGAACCAGAACTCGGATCCACACAAAATTCAACAGCAGCTGATGGACCTTTCATTTTAAATTAAGTTTGTCAAAATCGGTTCAGAAAATTTCGAGAAACCGACGTGGACAAATCAACAAATTTTGTTTTGTAACCATACTCTTCAACTCGTGATCCGGAACACGATGTCGGTTGAAAATGAAATTCAATAGCAACCTATGGAAATATTATACCTTTCATTTGAATTTTAGTTTGTAAAAATCGGTTCAGCCATCTCCTAGAAACCGATGTGGACATTTTGTTAACAAATCCGCACATACACACACACATACATACATACAAACATACATACATACATACATACATACATACATACATACATACATACATACATACATACATACATACATACACACAGATATTTTGCGATCTCGGCGAACTGAGTCGAATGTTATATGGTCGGTGTTAGGTCAGACCGGACTAAGTGACAGTGCATTGATTTCGAGAAAAACGCGTTTAAAGTTTGAATCGCAGCATCCTTTACATTATAATTGGAAAATAATTTTTACCATAATTCTTGTTTATTGTTTCATATTTCAAATCTGGTAAAAGTGGAATGTAGATGAAGAATTTCTTTATCCAGTGCTATCATTAACTCATTTTTTGATGTTTTGCGACTTGGTCCGGTCTGACTTAACACCGACCATATGAGACTCGGCCCTCCGGGCCTCGGTTGGGAAGTCGGTTTTTGGAGCAATTGCATAACCTTTCTATATAAGAAAGGCAAAAGAATAATATTTAACTAGCTTAATAAGCATGAGTTCAATGTTATCTTCAAGTGGTTATAATTTGGAAAGGTTGGTGGAATGGGTTTGAACGTGTAGGGAATGGGTGGTTAGTAGAGTGGGAGTGGAGGATGCGTCAGAAATCCTTCATCTTATTTCGGTATACGGGGTGGATGCAGGAAATGCGGGCGTGAGGGTGGTCCAAGAGGAGGGGAGTGATGAAGGAGAGAGGTGTAAGGGCAAGGCGGGGGTGGGAGGTGCGGCGACGCAATACTCAACTGCATATTTTGCCTTCCATTTGAGACTTGGTTTGAGAAAATCGGTTCAGTCATCACCGAAGAACCGATGTGACTTTAATTGTGGAATATGCCCGGAATTCCGGACTTCCGGAATCGTCGATAGTGGACAATACATTCAAAGAATGTTTAATTGGCAATCAGTGATCTAGATCTGCGATTAAAAGTTATTTGGTGACCATTTCAATAGTTTTTAGCCTCTGAGGTATTACGATTGTAACGATTTATATGGGAAATTCCAGTGTATCCTTACTAACACCCCTGTAACTCCGTAAGCAAGAGTCAGAACAGAATGAAATTCAGCGACAGGCACTACTGTATCTTTCATTTGAAATCAAGTTTGTAAAAATCGGTAGAGAATTCGTTGTGGAATGGGTGTGATATTAGCTTAGGAACTTGGCGGGTTCCCCGGGGGCGTCATGAACCGTCATAGGTGGCCAATGTGGTCAAAGCTGCTTTGATTGATCATTAGTGATCCAGACCCGCAAACTAGAGTAATGTTACATCAATTTTAATATGTTTTACATCATTTGAACACCATGGTGGTACCAGTTTATATGGAAATTTGCTGTGTGACCGCACTCTTCAACCCGTAACTCCGGAACCGGAAGTCGGATCAACTAAAAATTCAATAGCAGCTTATGGGAGCGTTATACCTTTCATATGAAACTAAGTTTGCGAAAATCGGTTCAGCCATCTCTGAGAAAATTGTGTGAGTTTAAATGACACACACATACACACACATACATACACACACAGACATTTGCCGATCTCGACGAACTGAATCGAATGGTGTATGACACTCGGCCCTCCGGGCCTCCGTTAAAGAGTCGATTTTTACAGTGATTGCATAGCCTTTCTTTATATGAGAAAGGCAAAAAGGTGCGAAATCGGCAAAGTCCCAAAAAGTCGATTTTTATAAAAAAAAATTTTTTCGAGATAACATAAAATCTCGACGTTTCATGTATTTTAAAGATGTTTGGCATCAAAAATACAAATTCGATTTCTGAAATTTCATGAGGTCCCCCCTTTGAAAAAAAAATTTGAGTTCCGGCTTATATGGGAATTTCATATGTCACCGGACGGTTTAGTCTATATTTCCGGAACCATATAAGCAATCCGTACGAAATTTTATAGACATCTATGGGGATATTATAGCTATCATTTGGAACTAAGTTTGTGAAAATCGGCCCACCATTTCCGGGAAACTGATGTGAGTTCGTAAATTTTGAAAGATGGCCGCTTTTCCCGGGCACTTCCGGAACCGTCTATGGTGGTCAATGTAGTCAACGAAAGTTTGGTTGGCCGTCGGTGACCTAGAACAGCAAAGTTAAGTTGTTTGAGAGACATTTTAGCGAAATTTTTACCTTTTTTGCTTTCATCGGAGTATCGGTTTGAATCACAATTTGCTATGTGATCGCACGCCACAACCTGTAACTCCGGAACCGGAAGTCGGATCGGGATGAAATACAATAGCCATTTACGGGGACGCAATACCTTTCATTTGAGGCCAAGTTTAGTCGAATCGGTCTAGCCATCTCCGAGAAACCGATGTGACTGTTATTCTGAATTTAGATACTTCCGCCGGAGCTTCAAGAACCGAGGATGGTGGCCAATGTGGCCAAATAGACTTTGAATGGATGTTAGTGACCTAATACTACAAATCGAAGCAGTTGTGGTCATATTTTGGAAAAATTTTCACCTTTATACATTCATTGCAGAATTTATTAAAATCGACATTTTCTGCGTGTTCGTACTTATCACCCTGTAATTCCGGAACCGGAAGTCGGATCCATTAGAAATTCAATAGCAGCCTATGGGAACGTTGCACCTTTCATTTGAGACTAAGTTTGTCAAAATCGATTCAGCCATCTCTGAGAAAAATGAGTGACATTTTTGGTCACATACACACACACATACACACACAGACATTTGCCGAACTCGACGAACTGAATCGAATGGTATATGTCACTCGGCCCTCCGACTAACATAGTCGAAATAAAAAAAAGGAAAAAAGATATTGAATTGCTCTACTCTCAGTATCGCTAAAATCGTTGCATTAGGCCGAGCATTAAAAAATATATATCTGAAAATTTATATCTGACTGCAACTTCTCGCACCGTAGTCTTAGTTTATGCAAATGCAAACGTTAAATACAACTAAGATGCGCTAATAGGAAGAAAATTGACTTGCTCGCCTTCTTGAAAGGAGCTGCCGTTTATCTCAACAAGCGACTGTCACGAGATTCACACCAAACTGCTGAAACTTTTCCAACACGTAATAACAATAAACCTCTTAATCGTCCTGCCCTGACGGATAATTAGTCAGATTTCTTTTGAAAGTTAAACGAGAATGGATTTACTGCCTCATAATCTGTAATTTCACGGGTGCTAAAGTTGCATTTTACAGAGCGGGATGGAACAACACACGAAAACCACTTGATTTAATATGCAGACTGCTGTACGACATTTTGCTGATGACAAGAACAGACATGAGAATCCCACCGACCGACCGGTAGAAAGCATTGAGCTGAGCAGCTGTCGAATTTTCCTCAAAGTTTAATTAGATTCGGGTGTTAAATCCGCACTTCCTCCCTCGTAGCCACCAATAGTGAGTGTTGATGGAGACCACCCTTTCCCAGTAGTACGGGAAACATTGACGATGACGACGACAAAGATGGATGCATTATGTTCGGAGGCGTCGGTTTTACGGTAACGATTACAGGTGCATCAATCTCCTGTTTTGAGTTGGCGCTTCCTGAACTTCCACTTGCACTTTGAAAGAGACTTGTTTGATGGTTGGAAATTTAGGAACGTTATATAGGTAGTTTTGATAATTATCTTGAAGCAGTGCAATTGTAGCATACTAATCATTAATATGTATCAATTATAAATACGTGCAAAATACAAATGTTCAATACGATGCCATTTTAAGTGTACTAGTTGATTGTGTAAAATATTAATATCATAAGATAATCATAAACTTCGTATGTTTACCTATTAAGTCTTAAGACAACATTATTTTGCATCATTTCTATGCATTACGATAATATTAGATAATGAATTTCACTACATGTACATTCTGTGTGACTCTAGTTAAGTGTCTCACTTTGGTTAGGTGTTTTTATCTGCTAATTTGTCGTTCAAATATCGCCTGCGATTCTTAGAAGTAGACAACTGTTTACAACCAAATCACGTGTGTTTGTTCACAAGTAGCAAAGAATTGAGCTCGAAGGAAGGTTTTCAAATTTTCGTTCGATACTAGAGTAACAGAACTTTACGAGGCGAACTTTACATAAATTAACTAAAAAATAACCGATATTATGACTAAATTTGTGGACAAATGTAATAGATGAGAACATATAGACTAGGTATGTAAAAATGTTTATCCATCCCCATCATGAAATTAGTATCTATTTGTTCAGTATTCATGACAAAATCCTTCAAGAGTGCATTTTCATTTGCATGTTTTATTGTTAATAAACTAGATAATTAAATTCATTACAACACATTTTGCATATTTTTTATGAGGCTTTATACTATTGGGAATAGCCAATTCTACAGATTTATCTGTATTATACAGATTTTTAAGAACAGATACAGATTTGATGCAGAATACAGATTTAATACAGATTTTCAATACACAATACAGATTAACACAGATTTTAAGAATTGCCATTTTATAACGTTTTTGGCGGACCATTTCTGAAACCATTTTCATTAAATATGGCCATTTTTTCAATAAATAATTATTTAATGAACCATAACACTTTTTATATTCAAAAAAAAATCGTGAGTCGGAAAATGTTCAGATTACTTTAAAGTACACAATTTAAAGTCCGGTTTAATGCTTGAATTTATAGTAAACAATACTTGAGACTTATAAATGGGAATCAATTATCAAAATCCTTTTTCTTTAATCAATACAGACAAAAAAAGATTTTTTGTAACGAGAATACAGATTTTAAAAAAATAATCTGGCAGCTCTGGTAGTAGGTAATGAAAAGGCGCAAAAAAGTTTATCCTCCTTAAAGTACCCAGTTACATTTTAGCGTACACAAACAAGTTGCTGTCATTTAATTCAATGAAAATATTGTACATCACTGGAATTGTATCATTCCAAATTGTGTTGATTTTTTTTAGTATTCGAGAATACCTAGAGTTTCATCAAAGATGAAAAATGGGGGAAAAATTCCAGGGAGGATTCGATTTCGGAAGAATTCAATTGCCAAAGGTATGCAGAACCTCAAAAAGTTTCATTGATTTATATCAACATAGCATAAGGTCGGTCAAATTTTAGAAATCTAGAGATTGACCAAACTATTTTGAACACAACGAAGAAAAATCATGTTTTATCAGTAACTATAATGATTAAGGTAATAGATAATGAGTTGGAAATTCACTTGACACTGCACATAATTGGTAGAAATAGTAATTTATTTGGAAAACATGTAAATTTAATGTAAAAAATTGTATAGTTGTTGGAGACAAAAAATGTTGGAATAGGAAACCTGCATCATGTTTAAGTTCATGCCGTACATTCATGTTAAATATTTCATTTTACGTCTGGCACCATAATTAGGCCCCAAAAATCATTATTTTAGTTCGGTTCGACAAAATTTCCCTTTTCCAATTATCTGTTGCCCATGTAATTTGATCTCGAGCCCACGTTGGTTTTTTATAAAATTCTTCTGGTGAAACATTTTTTTAAATACCTAAAACTCTGCCCTTCAAACCGTATTGAAACACTCCATTCCAAATAGTTTGCAATGTCAGGTGCATTTAAAATTCATTATCTGCGTAAATGCTTTACGAACGTAGTAGTCGATAAGCCAAGATTTCACTTAAGGGTTCATATCTACTCGAGCGTTTCGAAAAATTCGATTTTTTGCGTTTTCTAAATGTACTTTCTCTCAAGAATGTTTCGAAAAAATTTCAAAATATTCTGACGGTTAGAGCCGAAGTTACAGTACTGAATAACCGAATGTGTTTTGCGACCTGAGTGAGTGCTCAATTTTCGTGTGTTCAGGGTTTTCCTCAAAAGATACAATTCGTGTAAATTTGGAATGCGTACCAAAGGCTCGCTCATTCCGGAAGTCATGTTCGTCAGAATATACATTAATATTAGTGCATTAATGATCTTCCGAAAAGAACAAAAAAGAAAAATGTAGCGTACTTACGCCAAACAATAATGAGAGTTATATTCAACTCATCTTGAAAATTAGTCCAAGGATTCTCTCTTTTCCGATTGGATTTTTACCAATAAAATGTTGCTGTTTTGAAGATTTTTCAAGCATTGGAGATATGTTGTGGCGCTAAAAGCCATTAGTGTATCGCACAGAAGGACGAGGCTAGAGGCTCCTAAAGAGGCAAGAATGGCACGTCGTCAACATCAATATGACATTCTTGTTTGTGGCCTCCGAAGATAGTCAGTATGGCCCCGAAATAGATGACTCTTATAGGTCGAATAAGATTCTTTTTACATTGCATAATATTGACTTGAAACTTTAAACGCTCAAAATCGTGTTTTTTCCGAGAAAACTGCTTAGCACTGACAACGATTTCTCGGCAACAACTAAGGGGCGTTCATATACCCCGTGGACAAAAAACTTTCATTTTGACCCCCTCCTTCCTCTCCGATCCGACTTTCCAATTTTTTTCGGGTAATTACACAAAAATGGATTTTATGAAAATTTTACAATGTGTTAGATTACTATGATGCAGAAGGACTTAATGGAAATCGTTCAAAATTAAATAACATAATGTCACACACTTTAACACAAAATTAGAGTAATCTATGGATTCTTGAATTGACTCGTAATATTAACCATGTTCACATTTTTTTGTGTGCGATTTCCTCTAGTTTTTTGATAATAGCTGCCATCGATGTTTTCAATTTTCACATATACAGGCCCACTCATACACTATGCTGTTAAGTTCTTTGACTATTTCAAAATCTTGAAAAAATCATGCTAATGACGATACAAAGTAGACTTGGAAATTTCTTATACCGGTAGCCGGTAAGTGTGCGTCTGTGTAGCGTCACATAAGGGCTCTGTGAAAAGCAAATTTTTAGCCGATCACTAGAAACTTGAACCTCCTAGAAAAGTCAGAAAATTAAAACTTTTATATTCGAGGCGTAACTGCTTCCAGCTATAGACTCATATATTTACCAGGTCTTGCAACATTTACAAATGTAGCTCCGGAACGATGTTTTCTATAGTCAGGTGTATGCCTAATCCATAATCCACTTGAATATCATGCCAAAAAATAATTTCATTCGATGTCAAAAATAATGTTACATAATATGCGTGTTTTTTTGTAAACGGCCAATAAGCATACTGTCAAATTTCACTTTGAGAGAATATTCTGGACAAACCGTAACTCGCCAAGAGTGGACGTTGGCATTTTATAAAAGAGAAAGTTTTCTCTTTCGTTTACTGCTGTCACTAATAATCGGCGATTGATGGTTTGGCCAGAATTTCCTCTCAAAGTGAATTTTGACGGCATGCTTATTGGCCCTTTTCAAAAAACACGCGTGATATAGTCAATTTAACTAGATGTGGAAATGAAATACTTTTCTCTTGTTGGCTTACGCTTCAGATAATCTAATTAATTAACAGTACCTATGGAAATTCAAATTTTCTTGTTTTTGATTTTCAGCGTTGTAGCACTTTTTGTCAAAGTACACTGTCACTTTGACATATTATATACTTTCCAGTGAACCAGGTTGCTTGAAACGTGTCCTCGAAAAATCGTCAGAGCATTCCGTATTAACATATTTGTTTCCGCCAACTTACCCCAACCGCCAACTAGCCCTGGTCTCCTCTACCGATGACGACATGGACGTCGCCGCCAAGAAATAGGATATCAACACGCAGCAGCAAACTGCGTCAACAAGACCCAATGGATGGGAATTTTGAAAGCTAATTTTTATTTTGACGTTTTATAAAAATCATATCATATATCTTTCACAATGTGTTTCATGCAAATTATATATCGCTCCTCAGAATCAATAAATGCTTCTGAATGATCAGTGTGGATTGGAGAATCGGAAACAAATAACAGCTTTACTGTAGCAATTTGTGATAACATATACTGCGTCATTCTGCATAGTACCGAAAATACCGCTAACAATATCTATTTAGTACCGCTATTTTGACACCAACAATTCGGTCAGTATTTTCACTCCCGGTATCACAACCCTACTGTTATTCTATTCAGTTATGAGACATGGCTGACATGGTGCATTATTGTTTACTTGAGGTGCTTGAGAGAATTCGAAATTCGAAATAAAATATGGATAATGGAGAATGGCTAAAAACAACAAAGCTGCCGGTGTAGACAACTACCCAGCGAGCTATTTAAATTCGGTGGTGAAACACTGGCTAGAGCGCTGCACTGGGTAATCGCCAAAATTTGGGAGGATGAGATTCTTCCGGAGGAGTGAATGGAGGGTGTCATTTGCCCAATCTACAAAAATGATGACAAGTTGGATTTCTGCAGCTACCGCGCGATCACACTACTTAGCGCCGCCTACAAGGTCCTCTCCCGAATTCTTTGCCGCCGATTGTCACCATTTGCAAGGGAGTTCGTAGGGCTCTACCAAGCGGGATTCATGGGTTCAAGCGCCACCGCAGACCAAAATATTCGCGATTCGGCAGGTTCTCCAGAAGTGCAGCGAATACAACGTGCCCACACAGCTATGGCAGATAATGCACGAGTACGGTTTTCCGGGTAGGCTAACACGATTAGTCGAAGCTACGATGGATCGGGTGATGTGCGCTGTTCGAGTATCAGGGACACTCTCGAGTCCCTTTGAATCTCGAACAGGGTTACGGCAAGGTGATGGTCTATCGTGCCTGCTGTTCAACGTTGCGTTAGAAGGTGTAATAAGAAGAGCGGGGATAGACACGAGTGGCACGATCTTCAGGAAGTTCATCCAGCTTCTTGGCTTCGCCGACAACATTGACATAATGGCACAGAACTTTGAGGCGATGTCGGAAGCGTACATCAGACTGACAACTAAAGCCAGCAGGATTGAACTTGCCATCGATGTTTCGAAGACAAAATACATGAGAGGAAGAGGTTCTAGAGACGACAATGTGAACCGCCCATCCCGAGTTCAGATGTACGGTAACGAAATCGAGATGGTCGATGAATTTGTGTATTTCGGCTCACTGGTAACCGCCGACAATGATAAAAGCAGAAAAATTCAGAGACGGATCTTGGCGGGAAATCGTTCCTACTTTGGACTCCGGAGGACGCTCCGGTCGAACGAAATTCGCCGCCGCACGAAGTTGATTATCTACAAGACGCTGATTAGACCAGTGATCCTCTATGGCCACGAGACCTGCACTATGCTCGTAGAGGACCAACGCGCCCTTGGAGTTTTCGAACGAAAGGTGTTGCGTACCATCTATGGTGGCGTGCAGATGGAAGACGGAACGTTGCGCAGGCGAATGAACCATGAGTTGCATCAGCCGCTGGAAGAACCATCCATCGCGCATACCGCAAATATAGGACGTTTGCGGTGGGCTGGACACGTCGTAAGAATGTCGGACGACGACCCGGTGAAGACGATTCTTGAGGGCGACCCTACAGGAACAAGAAGACGGGGTGCACAACGAGCACGGAGGATCGACTAGATAGAGGACGACCGCCGGACCCTTCGAAGACTGCGAGGCTGGCGACAAGCAGCAATGGACCGAGTGGAGTGGAGACGGATTCTACATACAGCAAGAGACATCAAGGCTCTAGCCTGAACGGTAAGGTAAGTAAGGAGAATGGATGTACATTCAACCCAATATACAAAAAGAATACGACAGACTACAGTGGGCTATGCTTGGATCGATACCAACTAATATTACTACAGTGTGTCCTACATTTATACGATGATCCTGTTTTTTCAGTATAACTTTTTTTTTCGTTCGAACAAACTGCACCAAATTTTTAGCGTTTGTTTTAAAACTTAATCAACGATGTTTCTCGAAATTTCGAAGCCCTGTTGCGTTTTGTTCATTTGTTATGGCAATTTAAGTGAAAAAAGTGGTGTCCCACATTTATACATTCACCCTACATTTTTTGAGAAAATTATAATTCTATTCACCCAAACTGCTCCAGATTTTCATCGTTTATTTTTAAGCTTAATCAACGATTTTTCTTGAGGTTAGGAACCCATGCTTCACCTAATTTTCTAAGTTTATTTTAAAGCCCAATTTGTAATTTATTTGTTTGTTATGGCAGTTTAAGTGCAAAAAGTTATTCCTGCATTTATAACTTCACTAAGAATAAATATAGTTTTTCCCAAAAAAAATGCATTATTCAAGTAAATAACCGGTAATAATCAACACTACATTTATCAGTCAATCGAACTCCCATCATTTTTAAGAACAAGTTTCATTCGCTTCGGCATTTAATCATTACGATTTTCTATATTTCTTGCTCTAAACTTGTTTTAGAAAGATTTGATTGCTTTCTTGAACTTTGCAACTGACGAATACTGCTTCGCGTTGTCATACACATCAGAGGTCATTCAAATATCGCTTTCTCTAGACGTTATCCCGATTGAAAATGTTTCGAGTATGATGGTTCGTGATGTTGATGACAACGCGAAGCAGTATTCGTCAGTTGTAAAATTCAAAAAAGCAATCAAATCAATCTAAAACAACTCAGAGCAAGAAATATTGAAAATCGTAATAATTAAATGCCGAAGTGAAACTTGTATTCAAAAATGATGGGAATTCGATTGACTACTACATTAAGTATTAATTATTACTGGATAATTACTTAAATGAAGCATTTTTTGGGAGAAACTATAATTTTTATTAGTGAACGTATAAATGCAGGAACAAATTTTTTCATTAAAACTGCCATAATAAATTAACAAAACGCACCAAAGCTTCCAAATTTTGAGCAACATCGCAAATAAGGCTTTAAAATAAACTTAGAAAAATTGGTGCAGTACGCTTGAATGAAAAAAAAGTTATTCTGAGAAAATAGGGTGAACGGATAAATAAAGGACACATTTTTCACTTAAATTGTTATAACCAACGAACATGATGCACCAGGGTTTCCCAAACTTCAAGAAAAATCGTTGATTAAGCTTAAAAATAAACGCTGAAAATCTGGAGCAATTTGGAAGAATAGAAAAAAAGTTATCCAAAAAAGAGTAGGATGAGCGTATAAATGTGAGAAACCACTTAAACCAACGAACAAAACGCACCAGAGCTTCGAAATTTCGAGGAACATTGTTGATTAAGTTTTAAAACAAGCGCTGAAAATTTGGTGTAGTTAGCTCGAACGAAAAAAAGTTATACTGAAAAAACAGGGTGAATGTATTAATGTGGAACACACTGTATTACGGATGTTAGAGTCGGTTAGTAGGGAAGGAAAATGGGATGTGGGTTTGGAGTAATTTATTTAATATTCAACTAAATGGATAATAAAAATTAATTATAAATTAGATTGATCTCACTAAATTCACTTGGCTGGTCTGTAGCAGGTGTAGGCTTCAGGAACCATCGTTATGCTACTTTTTCCGAGCATTCCGCTTAGATGGGATACCGCAACAATAAAAAATCGCAGATGAAGTTGACGAAGAAAGCAACGATGATGATTCGGGTGGCTGATCTGACTGCAATCACTAACAGACCAATACCGATGCTGACGTTTTCACTAAGCTGAGTATATTATTATGGAGACAGTAAAACACAATAGATTCAACTGTGCAAGAATATAGATAGTTTTTAAATTTTCTCAGCGCGAGAATGAAGCCGAGAATTGCAGTGCCGAAAAAACGTGACAGATTAAGAAATCGCGTCCACCTTTAGTCCAGTGCTAGTGTCGTTCTATAACTGACCAAAAGTCATTCAACTATCTTTAGTAGTTTTTGAGATATAAAATATACATTTATATAATGCAATAAAGTTTAAGGGTTAATATCTCAAAGAACAAAAGAAGTTTCAACAAAATGCGATAAAATATACCTCATAAAAATCTGTGATTTTGTGAAAAATTTGAGGATCACTTGACATGGCTTCACTCATATGTACTACATCGGTTTTATCGTTTAATAGACACAAAGCTATTCTGTAGGTTAGGTAAACTTTGTTCGATAGAGAATTACTCACAACTGTGTCTAAACACATTACAGGTAATATTGATGTAACTAAATCATCCATCAACCCAAAAGCTACCAAAATTGAGCGGTCTAGCTCAAGGCCCCGGTTATGTTGCCAGTGCATAAAATACCGCGTGTAATTAGCATCGGGAGATGCAATTACTGACCACGCTGAGAGCTCGTAAAAGTCCCTTGTGGGCTTCGATGTCGGAACAAAACCAGTGGACGGTAGTAAACTATACAAACAGAAGAAACAACGAGCGGAGGATAATTCAACTTTCTTACTGCACCTTCGGTCAGGGAGGGATACCCATACCGAGGTAATGCAGTTTTATTATAATATAAATAAATAAGCTGAGCAAATTAAAATTCCATATACTTAAATGTGCCTGCGCGTAAAGCGGCGTAGCTAAATGCAAGTCAAGTAAGAGCTAAGAGTATGACTTTGGAGATTCTACGTGAGGCCAAGTCCACCGCTGCCGGTGGAACATCGCTCTGAAACATCACACATATATGCCCGGACTGGCGAAGGTGATACCAAACATCTTAATCATATTACCTACGTTATTCTGTTTTATTACTGCGATTTTTCTTCGCTTTATTTTCTTGCTTCGGGCTTTCCTTCTGTACGTTGCAAATTCTTCAGCCTTCTGCCTTCCATTCTGGGAGCATTCATTCTGACAACTGGTGGAGGGCCTTTAAAATTTTTATACGTTTAAATTAGGTGTAATTTTATCGTCAGATGCGCGAGTAATCTTCTCTTAGTGTGGTTCTGGGGGCTCTGATCGGCCAATGGTGAGCGAGTATTGGGTCCAATCGCCGCTCTGTTCCCGCAGTCACTCGGCAGTGTCCGGCCATTACACAGCGCGGTCGTTGGCTGGTGACGCTCCGCTTCTTTCTCTGTCCTGATAGTAGGGTGTCTTGTTGGATTATAACCGAGGGTTGTCGATGTTCGGGACCTTTGGCTGGACAGGACAATTTTAGCAGATGCAGCGACAGCAGAAGAACTACATTCATTGAACCCCTCGTTTGCAACTTTCTTGCCAAGGCATTTAACAATCATGATGGGCATTTTTGCACGACCTAATGCCTCTCAGGTGTATTGAGACGATAAATTAACTTGCGGAAAAAAGAATGACGTTTTTTTCCATAAATGGTTAAAATTTTTACGACGACGTTGCTTGTTCCTGTTTCCCCGAGCATCCGAGTCACTTTACGTGAACATATTTTGCATTATTTTATTTTGTTGTTCAACATTCTATAAAAACATTTTTTGTTTTAAAATAATTCAAATTGTTAAAGCATACCAATTTTTTTTTGCGCTCTAGTGGCCTTGCGCTTAGCAGTTTAATCGTGTGGAGATTGAATCAGAAAAACTTTCTTTATTCCTGCAAGGTTAAGTGTGTTAAACGTTTAATTTCGGGGCTTCTTCTTGGTAGGAAGCTATTTATTCATCTTTTGCTTATTAAGCAGTTCCAATCTTTGTGGTGGTTCATTATTAGTAGAAACCTACACATTCTGTATAAAGTTCTCATAGCAGATGCCCAGTAAACTACCTAAATAATAAATCATGCACCGGGGAGGGGAAAACAATTGCCTATCGGTAGCATTTCCGGTCATAACCCGATCAGAATGAAATACCAAGATTATAACAGAACACAATTTTTGTATCATATTGTGTTATAAATTAGGTCTCGTTAGTAGTTAAAATAACAAAAATTTATAACTAGTAACAATGCGAGATATAGTTTTGAAATATTTCTGTTATGTGTTTCTGATCGGGATCGTGTTTCAGAACCATCGCAACTTGTCGGTGCAAGGTATCACTTTTCACTTTTTATAACTAGCTGGTGTTAATTGTGTTTACTCACGCCACAATTGTACGACGACAGTGATTCCTAGTTTATGTGTTGGCATTCCTCAATGGTACCATCGTGCGACGCGCTTGGTGCGAAATGTTAGATATCGCTTTATGGATCAAGCAATATTGAAAGGAAAGCCAATTACCCTTTTAAGGAGTTATATCTTCTTGGGTTTCAAAATAATAGAGCATATTCGCGATTTTTTATTTCATCATTATTATAGGATTTTGTGATATTGTTTTACACATATTATAGCACATGGTTAAAGGTATTTGTAGTAATTTTAATGTTAGCTTGCCAACTGACAATGATCACCTTATTTTGAACCTCACGCGCGGTGACAATGGTAAATCAAGAACAGCTATCTGCAATGAAAAAACTAATATGTTTCGTTAGTACATGCTAGGATACCTTACGTGAACGGAGGATTTTACAAAATTCTCTTTTGTTCCAAAATGGAACCAGTTTTTCTGAATTTTTTGAATTTAGATTACTAAGAATGTTACTTTTTATGGCCTTCAAAATAGAAATACACTCAAAATAAAAATTCCTTCTTTACCGAAGAAGCCATTATTATAATAAGAAAAAGTTTAAAACCGATCGGTTTAGTGTGTGCCGAGAAATCGTTGTCACCGTCGAAGTCGTTTTCGAAAAAACATGATTTTGAGATAATTGCAATTAAAGTTTCGAGTCAATATAGTGCAATGTTATGAGTAATATTCAACGAACATAGTCATTTATTCCGAGGCCATACTATCTTCTGAGGTCATAGTAGTGTCAAGAATATCATTTTGATACTAACGACGTACCATTCTTCCCTTTTTAGTAGTCTCTAATCTCGCCCTCTTGTGCAGAAAACTGATGAACATTAGGACCATAAGATAACCCCAAAGCATGAAAAATCTTCAAAACTGCAACATTCTCTTCGTTGAAAAAACAAGCGGAGGAGAAAGATGCGATTTCGACTGGTAAAACACCTCGAGGAAGAATCTTTGGACTAATTTTTCGAGATGAGTTGATTATAACTCTTATAATTATTGTACTGCGTGCATCTGCCAAACATATTTTGCAATCAATTTACTTTTCGAAAGATCATTTATGCACTACCACAAATGTATATTCTGGCGAACGTGACTTCCAGGATAAACGAGCATTCGGAACCCATTCCAACTTTATGCGCATTTGGTCTTTCGAGGAAAACCCTGAACACGCGAAAATTGAACAGTCAACTAAATCGCAGGACACCTTCGGCTATTTAGTGCTTTAACTTCAGTTCTAATAGTCGGACTTTTTTGGAATTTTGTGGCAACATTCTTGGGGGAGGTATACTAGGAAAGTACAAAAAAATCCACAATCCACTCAGGTAGATACCTTTACCATTTTTAACATTTGTAAGAGAAATGCCAGCTGCTGCTTTATCGAAGAGTTTTCGTTTTTGTTTCTCTGTTTATTGAATGGAAATTGAATTCCACGATGTAAAGTGTGAAGGTTGAGTTGGTTTTGCTGTTTTTGTTCGAAGAACTTAGTGTAGCTTCGAAAAGTTGCCAAAAAACGCTTTTTTTCCACCCAACAGTTTGATGAGACATTTCTTATAACCTCTTCGTATATTATATAGATTGAGAACATGATGTCTGGCGATCTTTTGATAACACATACTACATGGGACAGTGGCAGGACTCAAAGAAACGCTCAAATCAGCAAGGGACATCAGTGCGAGAAATCTCAAAGGCCGAACCAAATCGAAGATAAAGCGTAAAAAGGCCTTGTGAAATACACGTACCTAAGTTCTTCAATCAATGCATTATATGGGTACAATTTTGTTTGCCCAATAGGGCTATATATGTTATGCTGGGCCAAAAACATAAAAAAAAATGTTGCATATGTTTGAAGTGCATATTCTCAATGGCGTTTGCTAAAATTTTCAACGCGATTGAGAACTAAGAACTGAAATTGCAAATCTTTATGGCATACTACCTCTGAAGTGCAGGCGTGCATACTTCACAACAGCAACATATTTCGAATACATTTGAACCAACCTATCTGAAATTTCCCAGTAGTATCATTGATTTGAACCATTATTGCTAATCCAAAGCTAAAGAACAAATTAATAACAAAAACTCTCACAACTTGTAAAGAAAAACAATCATTATTACTGGAACTTTTTTCTCAGTTCAGCGATTCGCGAAACATCATGTTCATCGCAAGTCATGAAAAATTAACTGCTTTATGAAGCGAAAGCCAAGTTATTCAAAATAATCCAATTCAATTTTTTGACAAACTTTCCGTAATAAGGTTGTGAAAAATATAAAGTTTTAAATTTTTGTAATATTGAAAATCCGCATCATACATAAACGCTTAAGTGTACCAAATAATTTTGGATACTCTTTCAACATAAACTATCGTAGCAACGCACGAGATGTAGTTGGTTCGCCAAATTTTGGAATAAGTCGTTAAATTAACCCCTCTAAAAACTACCAAAGGTATGGTATAATTATGTGCAATAGAAAAACAATCCTCAAAAATGGGATGTACCTATTAATGTGAATAAATGAATAATAAACATTATAATAGATAGGCAGTATATGAAGAAGTTTCTTGTGGACGAGCATAGAACGGCTTTGCTTCTAGTTACTTGGAATCAGTGACGTAGCCGAAAATTCTGTTTAGTGGGAGTTTGGTGAAAATCGAACTTACTGTCAAAATATCATAATTCCGATTTTCTTTGAAGTTTTAAAAAATTTGAAGAAGTCTTCCAACTTAAACATCCCATCTTCTGACATAATAATTTGAGCAATTAAATCTTCTTGATGTAAATATGGAGAATTAATTCTTCAAAAATATGGTAGCAAAAATATAGTGCGTTTAGCAATTTTTAAACTGTTATTTAAAACAACTTTGTTGAAGGTACATACTATATGCAGGGAGTATATCAAGCTTTAAAACGATATTTACGAAATATTCATGAATGTAGTCTTTTCAAAATAACTTTTTAATGTGAGTTTCACAAACTCCTTGTATAAAGTGTGAATTTTATTATTTATAAACACTCGAACTAAACTTGATTGAAGAATAAAATCTCCATAATTACTTTCAGGTGGATTTAACGCCAGAATTATTTTATCAGATGATTTTCTATTGGCGACGAAATTGGCAGTTTCGAAATGATGTGATATGGCCTTAAAAAACTGGTTTCGAACATTTATTTTACCTATTGATATAATTGATAATACAACAAAAATCAAAGGCCAATAAAGATCGATCCGGACCAGCTAAACTCAAACAGAAAAAAGCATTTTTCAAATTATCTTTCGAAACGTGCTATTGTCATTATTATTAATGAGAATAAGTTTTCGTCTCACCTCTACGTATTCCTCAAACAAATACATTGTCGGCAAATGATGAAAGTTTTGCAATTTTTTGGGAGCAGTTCTATGTTTCATAGAGATTCAACCTAGTCCAGTTTCGCTTCCTACTCGAGAAATTGACTCCAATCCATATTTTGGTAGATCTCTTCAAAGATGAGCTCAACATGATTGAAATTCTGAGGATTATGATTGGTTTCAGAACTCCGGAATGAGTTTCTATTGACGTGTTTTCATGCAGGTATTGATGTGACTCAACAACTATGACATTCCGTCTAATAGATCAGGTACAGAATATCCTGATACCATCCTTAAAACAATATTCGGCTTATTCAAAAACATCATTACTATATTGAACAATTAATAGGCGACACAGGGTAATCTACGAAGACTAAGCCATAACTTTTAATATATTCAAGATAAATATTTGTTGTTTTCAGTTAAACTGTTCGCAAAAGTAGGCGCTACAAATTTGCTGAAGACATAATCTCAATTCAATCACTGAAAAGATTTTTTTTAATATCTCACTTGCAGGAGGACTAATCCGCAAAACCACAATATTAAATGAAAGGGCGTATTACATTCACTAACATCTCCGAAGATGTTATTGGCCTAAAATCAGCCGTTTTGGCATTAAAAATAGATTATGTGTTTTGTTATTATTTCTAGCGAAGTGAAATTTTACGAAAAAAAATCCGAAAAAAAAATTTTTTTTCGTTGATTTTTAAATGAAAAAAATAAATAAATATTACAAAATGAGCTTATCCTATTCATTGGGCTATAGAGTGCCACGCATCAAAATTTCATACCTTTATTATGGGTAGTCTGGACATTGAAAATAGTGCCTGCTCGTCAAATTGGTTTGCACCTTTCTCTCTATACGCAGTTGAAGTTGATGTAAAAAAAATAAAATTCTTTTTTCCTTTTTTATTTCGACTATGTTAGTCACATATTATTTTTTAAATTTTACGACATTCAATTATCTAGAGATTACTGGGTAGGGAAAGTTATGAAAATTAGAGCCATAGTACTCAAGTGAGAGCAAGGATGTGAAGTATACAGATCAGAAAACTATAAGTGGCAGGGTCATTAGAACAGGCTTAATATCGTACGGGCTTAACTTTTGTCTTCTGCTAATGAGGGTCGAGCTTAGACAGCATCACTACGAATCACTCGAGTTCACGGCATGGCTCCTGGCATAGACAGACTTGTCCATCTTTACCGCGAGAACCGACAGAAGAAAGCCACGCGGTTCGAAAAGTTACAGTGAATAAAGTTATATTAAAAAAAACTAAATTTGAGGGGGTTGCCTTAGAAAACCCTTTATCAATCGATAATCTTAAGTCCTAAAAGTTAGGGTTCGTCGCGGTTGCGGCAATTACCGCAACCGCGCGGTATTTACCGCACCCGCACCGCAAAAACTGCGGTGCGGTGAGGCACTTTTTCCCGCGGATGCGGTGCGGGAAATGAGCTTTTACCGCGCGGTATTACCGCAACCGCACTTCAAAAAATAATTGATAAAGTCTGCAGTCTGCATTAAAAAGTGAATTAAAACTATGACTTTTACCATTTGAGAAGGACGCAACTAAATTTATTTTCTGAACGAATGCTTAGCAATATCATTATTACGAACATCTCTCTGTCAGAACATTCGAGTTTTATTGATTACTCTACAATAGAGAAACATGATAAACATTTAATTGCTCTAATTTCCATGGACTTGACAATGATTTGAAAAGAAATCCGAAAATAATCTGTATTCGACCTATCGCTACTTGATTTTTTACATTTTGGTCATTCAAATATGATAAAACATACTGTTACTAAGAAATAAAATCTATAAGCTGTGTCCAATATAATTTAGCACCATTATTTTTACGACATATTTTAAAAACTATTCATTTTATACTTCAAAGGAAAAAATTTAATTTGAATCATTGAAAAACAATTGAATTTTACTGTCAAACCCAATTACAAAATGTTTCATTTCTCCTGATTCGTTTTGGCAATCGAGGAATTATGAATCGTTTTCGATGACATTCTCAACTATGAATTTTGATTAATTTGGAGAACTTAGAGATGAACTAATGATACGACTTAAAAACAATCCAAAGAATGTAATTAATCAATCAAACCAAACGAATTTGGAAGAATTTCTTTTCGCGTGCGTCTATTGTTCGTCCAACTGGGAATTTTCTATCAAATTAACAAATAATATTTTTCAGTTAGGAGAATTTTGTAACTTTTTGAAAGTAAAACTTTCGAAGTTAGTGTAGGGCATTGCGTTTTTTTGTGTTTCTTAAAGTCTTCCTTCACATTGTGACAAGTGTCAAAGTTAGCCCAGATGCCAAATTTTGCATAGTTTGGACAGTTTTTGCCTTAATTGAAAATTTATCTCGAAACTTCAACGTAGGGGTTAGGTATTTTTATATAGAATCTGTATACAAAGTTTGAAAGAAATTGGTTAAGTAGTTTTTGAATGGCAGGTAACACAGCAAATCATATTTTTCCAGAGACGTTCTGTTCTGCAAAAAGCTTCGTTACCAAGTCGTTTGTGGATATTTTTGCATGGAAAAATTACAGCATGTTATTGAAATGATACACTATAATGTACAAAAGTTTTGATCAGTTCGCTTCACGCAAGGTTTTAAAAAAATCGTGAAAAAGCGTTTTTTTTCGCGCCAAACCCCTTACCCATCTTAATTAAACTTAAATTAAATTAAGCAAAGTTGAATATTTTCATAAATGTTACATTCTGAGGAGTCCGTCAAAGATAATTTTCGTGTAAATAAGAATAACATTTTACTATATATGGCTATACAAAACAAATGACTAATTTTTCAGCACAATTTTTAAAATACATGATTTTTACCGCATTTACCGCATTACCGCGCGGTGCGGTGCGGTAAATGCAATGCGGTTGCGGTAAGCGGTGCGGTTTTATTATTTTTTTGCGGTTGCGGTGCGGACTATCCATTTACCGCCCACATCCGCACCGCGACGAACCCTACTAAAAGTTACAGTTGTTCAACAAAATTCTTGATTATGAGCATTTCTAAAACTTAAAAAGTCATTTTTTCTAGTTCAATCATAGTAAGCCATGCCTAATTTTTATTTTTATCAGATTATGGAGAATATTCATACGAACAATTTCTCCAAAGACACCCTATGAATATATTCAATGGTTTGGCCTCCAGTGAATCAAGTTCACGTTTTTGACACTTCCGACTACTGTACGCTGCCTGCTGGCTCGTGGTGGATTCGGATTGGGTTGTAGTAGTTGTTAAACCAACCGACTAAACTTAAACCTCTTGTATCTAGTAATCCTCATCCATTCAGGGCAACCGTTAAGTACTGATTTAGTAAGGATTGTGTTCTTGCTTATTTTGTTTTTTGTTAATCGTCATGTTTTTATCCATAGCTACATTTCCTTACTTGCTGTCAAACCTTCGCGATATATCTCACCTGCTCAGGTCTACTGCAAATATCGTACCCTGTTGGTACATGAACTGATCCGGTGGTATCGACCATAAGGATTTACATGTGTTTACAACCACCTTCGCCGGGTTTCTTATCCTTCTTGGTGCTAGTCGTTCCTATTTATCTGCTAGCTGGTGCTGAGAACTTCTTGGCGGCAGTATTTCACCCTATACCGTTTTCGCGATCCATTTCGCTGCCACTCCAACGGAATAATCATAAAATTTCTCTAGACAACGATATCCCGATTTTCTCCAACTTCGTGTTTTTTCTCCTTAGCTGCCGTTGCTAGCCCGCTGACCGACATGTGCTATCTGCTCACTACTGTTGCTAATATCGAAGCTTGTCGAAACGTGAACCGATTCTTCAGAGAAGCCGAGAAGCCGTCTAACTTGACATACATCCCTTTTCATCCACCCTCGCAAAGTTTCGTCTTTGGTTTCTTCATTGATTTGTCTCTAGAGTAAACGAACTCAAATGATATTTCATGTGTCAAAACGGTTTGCAGTATATTTGTTTCCAGTGTAAGGAATAATTTTTCACAGTTTTATTGTAATCCTGAATACTACCGTATCAGCGCCCAAATCACTTTCGCTTCAGCGTAATCTTCGCTCAAAATAATTCTTCTTCTAAATCCCTGATTGGCTGAGTACCGACTAACTTACACCTCGCGCGGCACCTGCTAGGCGCGCGAACGCTAATTAACTTATTACGACTGACCCTTTTTCGATTTGACACAAAAGACTTTTATCATGTCATCTGTGTAGACTTTACTCTGAGAGAGTCTCAGACCTAAACAAAACATTCTTTCCACGCTCGCGAGAGTAAAGACCCCGGTGGATGAATCAGTAGTTCATTATGACTCATACTCGGAGGCCTTTACTTTCTACAACAGTGTCGCCGTCTGCTGCTAGCAGCAACAAACTGTGTTTAATTAAACAAAGTGTTTATTCGTTTTCCGTAAGCATATGGCTTGGAAAGCGCGAGTGCATCAAAATATCAGCTTAGCTTAAGGCTGTAGCTGGTGATGTAACCCAGCAAATTAGCTTCCATGGTGCACCACTTGGAGAAATTTTCCAGGGTTGATGCTGGCCGAAAACTATGGGCGCTGCAGCAGAAAAGAAAATTAATAAAATTTCAAAAGTAATTTAAAACCCTCATGAGGGGGGGGGGGTTGAACCCCCAACCCTCCCCTCTCCCCTTGCCCACTGGCCTGTACAAACTCATTGTGGAGGGATTCGTATAAGCTTTCTGGTGATATACAAAATATACATCAATAATTTCAATTTTGACATATCATCTAAAAAACTGTAAAAAGTAGGGGACGGTGGGGACAAACAGCAGATAAGCTACACAAGTTAAGGATACGCAATTGTCGTCAAAAAATTGTTTTTAAACAAGGAGCTCGAATCAGTAATCTAACATGGAGTTGGAAAATCTGTTAATTAAGTTGATCCGCATGTGAAGAATATGACGATTTGTGTAAATTTGTTTTATTTGCAACGAAATTTAGCTAAATATTATATTACCATCCAGGATCCCTAATCCTTTTATGCTCAACTTTTTCCTGGTGGTGCAACATTTTTTTTCTTGGTGCAGGAAGGCAGCTAGAGACCAAATAACTCAAAAAACTGAAAATATGGATTTCAGAATACACGTTTAAGTTCTACGGATTGTTGTTTATAAACAACATTGGGCGTGAAGATATAGAAACAACCGTAATCATTTGATTATAATAGTTTATTTCATATAAAAAAACCATTCAGTTTTTAAGACTATATCCATCAATATATAGTCAAACATGAAAAAAATCCTCATTTCATTTAGGTTAGGTTTTTTAAACTCAGAGAAATGGTTAACACCATCAAATAGAATATCATCATTCAGAAGTACTTGGCGTGATTTATGTTCCGTTAGGTTTTTTTGAATAAGAGTTACTTGGTCGACCACGTTTTCTAGTAGCACCCGCCATTGAATACAACAAACTCTTTCCAATTACCGTGGAAAATTTAACCAAAGAAAATCCTTCCTTTTCACTCAAACCTGATAATACAGCATTACGTCGGCATTTAAGCCATGAATTACCAACAGCTGTATTTAGTAGTTAGTAGTAACGTAGTTACGACTTTCTAAAGTAGTTACGACTTTCGGCCTACCGGCTTTCGGCCTAATGATCCAGCACCCACTGAAATTTATTAAATGATTTTGGTTATTAATCGAATAAGATATATCTAACCTAAAGATTGCTTACCAAAGCTTATTAGTCAAAGTGGAAAATTCGGGGTTTGATAGATTAAAATTCATTGGCGAATTGTACGCTCTTGAAAAAAATTTCATTTTCAATATCACCGACAACCGTCCGATTGGTTCAATAGATATTGCTCCGTTATAATGTACACCATGAAACAATTTTGTTTTTAAAACGCTCTCGGAGATCCACGGTCACTTAATCAATTTGAAATAGTTTGCAATGAAAATTAATGAACATATTGCATAAATGCTGCATTAAAATATGTAAATTGACTGAATATCTTAGCACTCTGAATCGCCAGAAAAAGCATACTTTAAGTCCTATCTCATTCCTCCCCCTACTACAACTATAACAATTGAGACTTTAATTGTAATCAGCGACCTAAAATTACCCGATATTACCCAAGTAAAGTTATACCACAGATAACAGACGTTTAGGCTAGAACAAACTTTCTTCAAAAACCTGTGTAAACTTTCAAATTGATATACGTTGAAAATCCGTGTTTCACTATTGCCATCTGCGCAACTGTTTGCTACACGTGTTTGACAGTTGCACTCTAAATGCATTGTAGTGATCACTGCGCCATCTGCAAACGTTTGCCAAACATGTTTCAGATGTCTGATTTATTCGGAATTTCAGCAGCGGGTATTTACACACGATTCAAATCGAGCCTAAACGTCTGTTATCTGTGGTTATACATACAGGTTCAAAATCAGGGATAAAATCGCTTGCGAAATGTACCCCTTGCGAATAACAATCTGATGGATGTTTTCTGCTAGACCATCGTAATCTCATGAAAATGGGAGAGAACTGAGCTGTATAGTAGGCCTCTCTTATCGGCAAAAAATTTCTCTGAATGATGTTGCTTCACGGCTCAATAGCGCCTTCGAAGCATTGCACAGCAGATGGCTTCAAAGGAATATATATTCATCATATATACACATTCATGAAGGTAAAAAATAGCCGAATACAGACTACACACGATGGATGGTTTTGAGAGCAGTGGTAAGCATGCATACACTCGTGAGTGTTTGAGAGAATGAACTATGCCTGCTTCTATTCAGTGCTTCGATTTCCAAGCCCCTAAATTAGTACCCAGTAAAAAATTCTTGAGTAATACTTCGAAGATTTGTGATTCACACGGTATAGCGCACACAGCATATCCGCCAAGTCAACACCTCCCATGAACTTATTACACACTGATACTACAGCTGATTGAGGTTAATATACTTCTTAGTTTTATTGTTCCATCGACTGCATTCAACTACGGGTTCTACACCGCATATAGTCATACCAGTTGACCAAAACTTGGTTATGAGAACTTTCAACACGATAATCGTAAGACCTACGCCCGGTTTCTTTAAGTTTTTTGTTGGATTTCTATATCACACTTTCCACGTCGGTTTGACCGTATGGCACCTGTACATAGTATTCCTTTTTCCTTCAAAGATATCATCGAGTGAATTGAAGTAAACTAATTAACAAAATATAGCTTGAAATTTTCGTTATGAGATAGTTTCAGCCAATTGAACAACTATATCCCTAATCCATACATTGGTCAAGTTCCATCACCTACGTACATCGCGAAATCATAAACTATAACGGACTGTCCTGCTCTTGTAAACATTTTGAAACCCCATTTATTGGGTTTCTTTGGGTTATCTTGCTTCATATCATGTCTTCCTCTAAACGAAAAAATTTGCTCATGGATCGCTTGATGCTCCTCTGGAGGCACCTTCCAGCAATTTTGCCTCAACTCTGCAAGTATTGGTATGATATTGTAAAGTTAAAGTTCAAACCCATTTCTGTTCATGACGTTAGCAATTAGTGGTATACGGAGTTCTTCAGATCAAATCATGCTCATTTCAGGTAGTTTCAATATCCCCATATAAACTAAAATTCCTAGATACTGTTCTAACTCCTTAATTGTTGCATTCAACGCTGTAAAGTTTTGCGTCGCGAAAAGTTTTTTTCCACTACATGTGAAATCATCGCATCATCAAAAAACATCTTGAAGTACTGTAAAGGTGTTAGTATAACACTTGGTTGATCAAGTGATCTTCTCCATTTATCGTCGATTGAACGAATTTTTTTCTTCGTCTACTGTACATCTTTCAGATTTACTTTTCGTGGTCTTTTATTTTCAGATTCATCTGGATATTCTTGCGATGCTTGTTCATCTATGAATTCGATCTCTGCTTCATCAACTTTCGTAACTTTGATCTAGTAAATTCTGAAAATCAGCTTCATTCACATCTTGACATATGTGGTTATCAGTACTATTCGTTCATCGAGAAACGATAGGTAATAAATAGTGTGAGGAATGTCACAAATTTGTCTATCAGACGAAGAAAGTTTCCTACGTTCTCCTGCCTCAGTGATGGAAAATGACGGTGCTCAAATCCAAGGCCACCGAAAACTCTAAGCGTCCATCTAGCTCTCCTACCAAAAATTTGGACAAAAGACAGAAACAACGTAATGCAAACAAGTTAAAAATTGTATTAAATGCGTGGATGCAGATGTGTTTTAATAAATTGAGTGACAAGTTATTGCATATCCAGCTAAACGTAGCTCCTTATAACTTGTAGCCCGCGTTTGATGGCTCTGGTCATAATCAGGGAGCTGGATGGTTCAACTCACGCGATACATTCAGCTTAAACTGGCTGACTGACTCGTTGGATTCTATTGCTAAAAGGAAGATGTTACCTGAATTCATACTACGTTCACACTACGAGTTAAAACGTGTTTTAACGCTATCTTGATGACATTTTTCATGTTGCTAATTATTATAACGTGTTTTAACTCTGTAGTGTGAACGTAGTATTACCGTACACACGCATATCACCGCTTCATCGTTTGATTTTTTCGACACCCATGGTCACGCCTTTCGGAAAAAAACGGGGCTGATACAATACTGAAAACAATTGCGCGCCTAAATAAAAACTTGTCTACTAAGTATTGGAAGGTAAACAAAATTCAACCACCGGAATTTGGAAAATATACCATTATCCTGGGAGTAGATGGAAATTCGATCGTTGCTCTAAAGAAACAGGGTAACCGAATTTTCTATGCCCTAAGCCAAATTTTCGTCAAAATTTACCCTGAATCAGATTCGGCTATCTAACCTTGATGAAATAAGCATTTTTAATACAAATTGGAATTGAATTGAAATAAATATGATTGTAGTCTTATATTCGTTATTTCTTTCAAATAAGTATTTTCTATGTTAAGTACCTATATGGATTGCCCTTGGTGGCTGTTCTCACTTCTACGATCTATTCGGTGAAATTACACAGAAGTAAAGCTTCGTGCACATAACCTCAACAAATCGTTCGTAATTGGGACCAGAAATCTCTATGATGACACAAGTGATTTCTGCCTTTCGCTTGGTGCACAATTATCGTTTAAAATCCTGTTGGTGATTACCATAGAGATTTCCGGTTAAAAAGTCCCACTTAAAAGTAGACAAGCTACATGCTACATCGGGATAACGATGATTGTTCCAGGAGGTTTGTTTGAGCACAAAGGACCCATCCACGAGGTCCACGTTCGTGTACTGGTATATCTATACCAGTGTCTACTACTTAAACTGAATCCTGAATAATAATAGATTGTATGTTTTGGTCTTATTTCGAGCGGAGGGAAATGGTATGTCTTTCGCCCAAATTCAATCCGAAATATCACTTTTGATACTAGTTTGATTTTTTTCTCTTCTCAAAAAGGCATAAAACACCTACTAGTTTGATTATAACAATCTACAAACTCATTGTGGAGGGATTCGTATAAGCTTTCTGGTGATATACAAAACATTCATAAATAATGTCATATCATCTAAAAAACTGTAACAAAGTAAGGGACGGTGGAGAGTTGTGAACCATGGGGAGTTGTGAACACCGCTAAGCTATAAATAATAAAAATGTGGTAACTACTGTTAAATGTTTCTACTGTCATGACTTCACTTTCTCATTAGCAATTTTATCCGAAGAACAGGATTATACCACAATTTTAATCGTTCCAACATTCAAATGTTAATTCGACTCGAAACCCCGAACTACCGCACTACCGCGCGGTTGTGATGCGGTAAGTGCAGTGCGGTTGCGGTATGCGATATGCGGCGCGGTTTTGAAATTTTCTTTGCGGTTGCTGTGTCGTATATCCATTTATCACCAATATCCGCACCGCGACGAACTCTGGGTTTGTCAACATGATCTGTTTTTTCTGAGTAAGCATTTGTACCTTAAAGTAAAGATAACCCTTCTTAAGCGCTTGTTGACGTGCCTTAAATAACCCAAAAGAAAACTTAACACGAACATCCGAGGTGTGAAACAAAAGAAAATTCTACTCCAAAAAGTTAAACCGTTCTCCATCATTTTGCGTGTAGTATACCTCCGAGACAAAAAAAACCATAACGACAAACTTGCCCTGATACAGAAGGAGTCTGAGAAAATGAAAAACATTCCTGCATGTATCTACTTCAATCATGACCAAACTTATCCGGATAGAAAAAAAGGTGAATAAATATTCAAATTAAATTTACTTTGCTTATGCTCTGCGTACAACTTCTAACAACACCCGAAGTTGGTACCGGTTCTAGCAAAAAAGTAAGTAAAGAGTTAGCTTACTGCCAAGGATAGATCATCGAGATGTCGAAATCGACCTTTTCGTTGTCAGCTCTACTCGGGGCAAACCATGCTCTAGTTATGGTGTGATAAGCGATGACGACGGTGATGAGAACTCAGCTCTAGGAGAGTAGATTAGCAAACTACTTTTGCATAATTGTTAATTTATTTTTCGATATGCTCGTCTCTGGCATAGTAGCAATTTGAAGAGTTTATCCAGCTACAATTCGTGGGAACCAACTGGCCGTAGGATATAGATGGGGTCTCAGTAAATGCATTCACCAGAGCGGCACACTGTGACTTAAATGTCTGGCAATGAAGGACAAAACTCAAGCACGTGATTTAATCATTTTTACACATAGATGTATGGGTTAAGGTTTCCAACCAATTTCAAAATTCTCAAATTTGGGTCAAGCTAGGACTTTACAAATTTATAATTCTCAAGTGCTCGAACAGATCGGCTTCAGGGGGCGAATAAATCAAGCAAAATTAATCATTTTCTTGCTGGCCATTGGCGCATGTGATATTTAATGAAACTTTTTAAATGGCCTGGAAAAACAGCGATAAATAAAGCCATACCACAATCTTATTATATTACATTGATTCAATTTGTAGATAAGTGTTTGCTTAAATAGGATACTTTTTGGATTTTTTTGGATTATCTGTCAAAATTGACAACGTACACGCTTTGCATAGCCTATGAAAAAACCCTCCCTACAAGCTATAGATTGTTACAATAGCTAATTATTAAGAGATACTAGCTGTCCCGGCAAACGTTGTCCTGCCTATGATTATTTATTGAAAAATATAACGGAAGCAAATTTAGCAATGCTTGTGGATCAAAATTTTATTAATTTCAATTCCAGTGAAGTGATTCCAATGTTAAAACATATTACAAAAACTCCTATAATATACGTATGATTAATAATGCTTTTATTGGGCCTCTCTCTATAAACAGGAACAATGTTGATGCTTTACTAATACCTGAACAAGACCACTTTCCACAGCAAATAACGCAAAAATCAAAGAAATCCGTCATGTCGTTCTTATGTTATGCGATAACACACGGAAACCATTTAATTTTTGTATATAGAGATTTTTTTTATTCATTTCGTTCATTTGATAGGCACAAATGCGTTACCTTGGCGGTGCCAAACTCTTTTGTTTTTACATTTTGGATATTTTAAAATTAGAAGGTTACAATGTTGAAATATTTTTTTTTAAATAGAAAAATTTTACAGCTATCTTAAGATTAGAAATAAGATTCTATATACAAGGGAGGGGGCAAAAGATTTTTTTTATGAACAATTTTAAAACAAGGAATTCAATAGTAATAGTTTTTTAGGAAATATTTACAGTTATCTTAAAATTAACAATATAGTTTGGTATACAAAAGGGGGAACAAATATATATGAAAAATTTCACAGGTGTTTTAAAACTAGGGATACAATTCTATTTACAAGATTAAATTCGGACAAAAGTTTTTCATCATTTTCCCATAGCTAGAAATAAAACCAAAAGTCTTGCAATCCAAAATCACATCAATACAATCAAAACAAATAAATTGACAGATCCAACGAATTACACAAAAACCAAAAAATATTAAACAAAATGACAAAATATGGCAAAGTGGCATTTTAGAACGAAAAAAATGGGTTTCATTTCGAAATAAGAATACTGCTAAACATGCAAAAATATAAAATATATAGAAAAACATACATTAGAGAAATAAATGGCTGGTGCACAAAAAGGGCTAACGCACATTTTGCATTTTTACAGGAAGTGAAAAGAATTTCCGTATTTACAAATTAGCATTGTTTTTATTGTAAAAATACACGTTTTTATTAGGAGTTCATTGACTCATGTTCTCTAGAAAAAAAAGTACATGTACTACTTTTCAATTCACGAGCATATTGGTAATTTGGAGGGGTGGGTTTAAACCCGAGCGTACCTAGCGTACAAAAGAGGTTAACCCACAATCCACTCGTCATTTCCTTATCTTTCGTTTTAGAGTTATGGCGTCTTTGGCAAAGTTGTTTGTGTGACATCTAGCGCTTTATTTGATCATTTCATATTAGTACGGAATTCATTTGCTAGGGCGGCGATGTTATCAACTTTTTAATGGAATGAGATAGAAAGATGGTGTCTTCGACAAAGTTATATGCCAGTTAATTATAAATATATCTTCTGAAGAGAATAATTTCGTAAGTCCTACATGATCTTTAAGCAAGGTCATCTTTCAATGAAGAGACATGATACTTTCACTTAAATTATCGAAAAAATACGAGCAAAAATATACATTTGTGCAAGAATATATATTAGATAAAAAAATACCCATACGTAGAAAGTATGTGAGCGGCCCTCACCTTCAGGGACGACTGTTTAGGCCGAAACGTTAAAGTACAATGCAATCCAACTGAAAACAGTATTATATCTAGTTCACCGATATGTGAGTTACAACATAAAATTTACTGATTGCGAGTCGATAGACTAGGGGAAAGAGGGTAACAATGAAACACATTTTTCTACAATTTAATTTTGATGATAATACTTATTTGTGTAACCAAAAGTGATACATAGTGCCACTCTGTTGTTACCTAATACATATATTTTTTCCAGTTGGTAAAATTCACGGGAAATAACATTTTTTGGATAATAAACAGTCGGTGGTAAAATGAATCAGTGTGCCCTATGGGTAGGAACTATGAAACACGATGTCGTCTATAGTGAAATATTCTTCTTATAAATTTTATTCTTTTGTTTTGATGAAGAATGATCCTAACGCTTTAAATTAAAGTTATATTGAGGCGAAAATCGTTTGTTTACGAAAAATCCACTATATCATCGCGTAACATCGAACCACCAGATATGTATATTAGCTGCAAATTTACTAATTTTGAGTAGTATTTACTGTGGAAAATCGGAATCCATTCACATTTTCAGACAGACCACAAAAACAAAAAAAATCACAGTTACCCAATGGGTCTATTCATGAAAATTGTGAAATTACACAGAACTACGAGAAGTTACCAAAAAACTTTGGTCGCGGCAAATGTTGAGTATAAAATTTGCTATAAATAGCAATAGACTAAACATTTATTCAATGAATGTAATTCATGAAGATGGAATAATGTTTTTCATTGCAAATTTACTCTGGCTATCACAAAACAAACAAATATCCATTAAAAGAGATAGAGTTATCAGATCTCTTCCAAAATATAACAACACTTGTAAAGAATTAGAAATCGTGAAATATGAGGGAATGAGATGATTCTGATCATGCATTATGATTTTATTGCGAATGTTTCATAATTCCTGCTGATCCACTGTTACCCCCTCTCCCCTACTTTTTCTTAAAACCTCGGAAAACGAACGAGAAATCTTGAATTTCCATAAGACTCAATGTGGGGTCAGCCTCTTTAGGACGCCAGCTAATACTGGGGTTTCCTCCATAATCAACTTTGACTGCTAATATCGAAAAATCTAAAAATAATTTTCAAATTTCTTAACTGGAAATACACGTGGATTACTTGAAACAATAAAAAGAATGCAAAAATGTCGATTTCGGAAAAATGTGGATTAGACTCTTTTGGACGCCAGCCATTCTAATGTACAATTTGAATTAATGGAACAAATCAATAAATTGAAAAAACCGGAACAAATGAAAATGTAGTAAATGTAAAACATGAACCAAAAGAAAAACGCTTTTAATCCACCTAACAGTGCACTATGGTCCAAATGCCGCATTTAGGAAGACGCACAAACGGTTATTTTTAGACATTTGGTGTCTTCGGCAAACTTTCTTAACACATTCTTATTAGGAAATGTTTGTTTAATGGGTTATACTACAGTAGAGTTTAAAAAAAAAAATTTTTTTGCCTAAAATATGCACTAGGCTCTTAAAAGGGATATGTCAAAATATGGAAGGTGGCTATAATTAGAAATGTCCATGTTTTCAATTTTGCCGCAAAGCATCTTATATATACCCAACGTATTACAAAACTATAGCTGCGTTTTTCTCGAAACCACATTTTTTGCGGTGGCCGGAAATATAACTCGAACAAATGTTTTTTATCATTCCGAAATTTACAACGTTTTTCTATTAAAAAGTGTGTCATTTGCGAAAAATTAAGAAATAGATATCCGTCGTGTGTCGCTTTTTATTGTTCTATGGAATCGAAAACAACTTTTTTTACGGGAGATCAGAGTTAAAAATAATCAAAACTCTTGTTGACAGCTGAAAATGGATCTGATGCGAAAAAATATCCGTTCAAATTTGCATGTTATTCATTATGTTGAATATCGTACAATAATATTCATTTCCTAAATTATTTAGGCAGATGTTTTCAAATGCAGGTAAAGCATATTAAACAACAATAATCATCGCTTACATTGTGACAGGACATACTTCGATGCGTTTGATTCGTTTCTGCACGTTCGCTTCGTGTAATAATCGGAGAGGAATGAAAATCTGCATGGATGAATGGGCGGTTTGTTCAAAGCGGACCACTAAGTTTTGGATGGTATGCCTTATTATTAGCACGACGGCAAAATAACTATTTAAGTAACTTTGTATTTTAAATACCAGTAATGCTGTTTTTAGGTGAATCGAGCTTTCATACAATGTGTAACCTTTTTTCAGCATAATAAAAATTTCAATAATTTGATTGGGGCATATATTCCCATTGTTGTGAGGCATACTCACTAGACCGGCACAAAAAATGAATCGTTTCGGAACACCGCTCAATCGACTGATGGTTGGCTCCAGAAGTCCTATTCCCAATACAAACTTTTTTGGATGCTTCTGGGTTACTAACAAGAATTTTTAAATTGTTTGTGAAAATATATGAAATGTCGGCAATGGAAACAATAAATTCAGTAAAAAGCCATCATCATTTTATGTATCCTAAAATCGGACAATATATATATATATTCTAAAATGTGTTATGCTGTCTCTCTTTCTCGCATATGCTTAGAATAGGATATTTTAAAAAATTAATCTTTGAAGTTAAATAAATTTGTCCGGTGGCCACCAATCATTAAGCAACTTTCAACAAAGTTGTTCGTTATTAAAAAAGCTACAATATCTGAAGTTTTGGGATATGTATGGTGGAAATTTCTAAACTCTAATACTCCTCCATTGCTGTGCGGCATACAGTCCTTTTGTTGTGGGGCATATTACGCTATAGCTGGGCCATTTTGCCCTGGGTGAAAGAAGAAACTAGAATTTTGTCTTCTTTTTTAGTTGATATTTTTCGGTGATAATTTATTGAAAAACACAGTTTACCGTTAACGTTTCAACGCACTTTTTATTTCCTTTCAGCCATCCTCAGAATTATTAACCAATCGCGTCTTGCCATCGGGGAGGAGGGGGACAAATTTAAATTCGAATTTGAGCATCTTTGAAAAACGTGTAATAATACTTGCATTAGGATGTTTCTAATAAAAACGACGCAGGCACTAATTTCTAGCTAACAGAGTAATAATTCGGAGTAGGTGATAAGGAGATCATAGTGGCTAACGTTGAAATATAGCTATGGTTGCTTAATGGCGAAGTGCTAGACCTGTTTGCCCTATCCAGAGTTTGGACTCGACCCGTACCGCGGTTAGGGCGTGATGGGCGAGGATTGCAAAAAAACACTTTCATTGTTGTAGTACATTTAGAAGATTGAAGGTGATACTTTTCCGCGTAATTTTTCGTACTTCTTGGATTTTTTCAGTGCGAAGAACGTAAGGAAAACGCAATTGCAATTTTAAAATTTATTCAAAGTACTATTATTTACACAAGTAGGCGGTAAATATATTTATATAGGATAATGTAAACATCATTCAATAAGTGTGAAAAATTTCATGCACGTATCTAAAAGCTTCCTTTGTAAAAAACATCTGTCATATCTTATCCTAGGTGAAAGCGTGGGAAAATATCGCGATGCAACAGCAGTGCATATCATACGAAGTTTGTCGAACTGATGGATCAAGTTTCACTACCGAATGTATTTGGAAGATTTTGCTTTCGGGCAGCTATTATTTAACACATTTTTTGGTCTTGTGAAGCTGATTGCGAAACATAGTTAACTTTTTCTGATTACTTAGAAATTTCATCACCGTCTTCAGTAACTAATCAGCTTTACGGATTTCATGTGTGATCTGCAACACTTTGAATATTTACGAATAATCTAATAACTAAAAATATTGAAGAATTCGACAATTATTATTTCTGAAAATTTTTCGTTGAAATGTATTTCCTTCAAAGCGCGGAAAGAACGCATGGCTTACAAACTTGTGTTTTTATAGTTATTTCATTAGGCTACTGACTGGCTAGGAAGATTCTTCACACTTGAAAAATGTTCGTCTCAATGTTGTCCTAGAAAGATGTCGAGAATAGAGCAAAATTCAATTTGAATTGAATTAGATTTAGGCAAAATTAACGAACCAAATATTTTGATGCAAATGGTGACTACATTTGGCGCATGAATATTTAATACATATATGTATTATAATTCAAACATGTATTAACTTGGCATGGTAGAATACAAATGTTGAATTTTTCATTTTTGTCCAAGAACCCGCTGCACTGTGCGTTGGCGATGTAGGGAAAAGAACTTCGTCAGACGTTGTTGATTGGTCGTTAAAATTTCGCTTGAAGCTGGTGAGTACTCGAGTCACTCCATGCATAGTCAATGTCAACTCTTGTCGCATGCGTTGACGGTGGTCAGAGTGGAGCGAATGGTGAGCTTTAGATTAAAATAGATGCTGCTTGGCATCGGTGACCTAATAGCACTGGCAAACGAAGAACCAAGTAAAGGATGTGAGTTGTTGAATAATTACTCCTTCTATGCGAATTCGCCGAAAAACAATGCATGAAATTTTCTACGACCTGTATATGAAAAAAAAAAAATCATATCTCTTTTACGTGATTTAGGTTAATGTTTTACTTCTTATTTCCAACGGTTATTATAAAATCAACAATATCTGGATAACAGTGAATTTTGTTATGGCTGTACAATCCACTATAAAAATTTGGATATAATGGGCTGTGCTATTCATTTTTAAGCTTTTACCATGTTTTTCGGTTATTGGTAGTATCTCCCGGAGTAACAGATTGAAATATTCATGTGATTTTTTTCGATAATTAGGGGGAAGCGGACCATATCTGACCGCAGTTTCTCAGCTATGGTAATATTATGAAAAGCGACTTTATCATTTACATGGTTGTCATGTAGCTCTGTTCTATTTCACAAAATTTAGCTGTTCTCAATTTTCGTGTTTATTTCTATTGTAAAAAATCGATAAGAAATGGGTGGTCCAAATTGGAACAGGGCTGGGGTAAGTCGTACTTTTCATGTACTTAACGGATACAGAACCATTTATACACAATACGGTAAAAGATCGGCAAAAATGTGCACAATTGCTCAGGTTTTCAGGAAAAAGTATTTATTTGTGAATCGGTTGACACGTGAATGTATTTTGCCTTTTTTGCCAGAGTTTTCGTATCGAACAGACGACAGCGATCGACGTATGATGGTAGCTCTGTTGGGTTACGCCACGGCAAAGTTCTAAGAACAAAACGGAGAAATCTTGCTTATACTCTATTTGCCCGTGCTATAACGTGTGAGTAATGGTTTCTGAATGTCATTTGCGAGTCCAGGAGTACACCAAGGTCTCTGATATCTGACACCCTCTCTAATGATTGGCCGGCGATGTTGTAGCTCCAGAGAATTGGTTTTTTTATACGTGTGAAAGATATTATAGAGCATTTGGACACACTGAGAGCCAACAAGTTGCTATTACACCAGTTACAGAAAGCATATAGATGTCGCTAAAGTTCGATACAGTCCTCTATTGACCGCACAATGAGAAAGAATTTGAGATCAGCAGCGTATATAAGTTTGCACCCTGGGGGTATAACATAGCAAACGTCATTGAAGAATAAAGAAAAAAGCAACGGTCCGAGATTGCTCCCTTGAGGTACACCCAACAAGTAGATGAAGTTATATGACACGTTACTTCCTAATTTCACATATAGAGAATTATCTACGAGATATGATTTAAGCCACCCTGTAAAATTTGATGGAGCGCCCAGCTGTTCAATCTTCGCCAGAGATGCACACAATGTGCGCTAGCGCATCTTTTCAGTATAATGGAAGAAATCCCATCTGGACCCACCGATACAGAGGACTTAAACTTACCTATGGTAGCTAGAATGTCTTCGTCGGTAATTTGATTGTTACCAAAATTGATTACATCGCGAGGGGTATCTTGAAGGCCACAGTCCACCTGAGTTGAGTTAGCCAATTCATTTTTAATCACACTCGTTAAATGTTTTGCGAACAAGTATTAGACTGGGAGTAGTAGACGTTAATTTGCGAGGAACATACTGGAAGGAAGTCCATTTTCTTTACGTTTCCCATTTACAAAAGACCAAAAGTGGTTTGGGTTTCATTTTAGGTTGGATTGCATTTGCGCTACGCTTCTTAAGTAACGAAAGCGGATATATGTTTTGTAGCTGTTACTGACTAGAGTGAACTCTTTTTTGTAATAGGGTTTCGTTGCCTGGTGTAGTGTCGGAGCGCAGCTGCTCGCAATCTTTTCAGTTTACGTGACTCCCAGTTAGACCATGCTGGTTTTGGTCCAGATCCAGCTGCCGATAAATCTACGTTACTAGAAGTGGAGGATGATGTGCATCTACAGCAACTAACGACTCAAGTGCTTCTGAAACGCTGCAGTTCATTGAAGCTTCGTCATTTATTTAGAATTCGATTTAGCCTATTATTCACTGTAGATATCTGCCGCATGTTCAGTACATACATTCCGTCCAGTAAGATAGTACTCGCCCTCGAAAAGGTTGAACCAGAAGGGTTTGGAAAGGCATACCCGGAGAGGGTATTTTTCCAAAGAAGTCCAGGTTGGTTATAATCACCAAATAGTAGATGTGTCGTGTTGGGTTCAATGGAAGTTACGTTGTCAATTGCGTAGTGTATGTGCTTCTGAACAATTTCTACATCACTTGCGGAATCGGGGGGAATATATACTACACCCACACAGAAATAAGAATAGGGGACACAAATATTTACCCAAAGTTATTAGAGATTGTGAGTATCTCTTTTGTGTTTGAATGAGAGTCGGTTAGAGACAGCAATGAGCACACCACCACCACGTACCTGCACTATTAGGATCGCGATTGGTACGATAAATCGAGTACCTTGAGCTAAATATTTGTAGCGAGTTGATTTGATCATTCAGCCACGCTTCGGTCAGAATAATAATATCATAATCAACATCGATGAACAGGTCATCAATTTTTGGGCGTAGACCTCTTACGTTCTGATAGTAGATTTAAAGATGTCCCTGCATGTTGCCTCCTGACGGTTGAACGGTGGTAGATCGAGTGGTGGCGGAAGAAAACGCTTGTAATTGGGGGGATTTTCAACGGGAACAGCATCTGTATGTCCCTCTTCGGAAGAACATATACATCCATTGTATTTACCTGGTTAAACGGATACAGGAGTTTCATGTCCTTAGAATTGGTCTGACTTGTTTAGAGAGTTTTTATCTGGCCGGAAAAGGTCGCTGTCTTGTACTTCAAGTTCTGTGGTAGACGGATGGTTGTCGGTGATGGAGTCGACCTGATTACGTCTGTTGGCAGGCTGCAATAACGGATCATGCTCAGGGTGCGCTGCATCTCGAGTGGCTTTGGGAGGACATATACCCTCCTTAGCTTTACCTGACCGGGAAAGGTCGCCACCATAAGATCAAATTTCCGTGGCAAACAGATGGGCGTCGGTGATGGAATCAAGCTGATTACGTTAGTTGGCAAACTGCAATTGTTGACCAAATTCAGGGTGCGCAGTATCTCGAGTAGCTTTGGGAGAACATATAGCCTCCTTAGCTTTATCTAACCCGGAAAGGTCGCCACCATAATATCCAAGTTCCGTGACAATATTTGGATTTGGATTTCGATTTGGATTTGAATTTAGGTTTGGATTTGGATTTGGATTTGGATTTGGATTTGGATTTGGATTTGGATTTGGATTTGGATTTGGATTTGGATTTGGATTTGGATTAGGATTTGGAATTGGATTTCGATTTGGATTTCGATTTGGAGTTCGATTTGGATTTCGATTTGGATTTCGATTTGGATTTCGATTTGGATTTCGATTTGGATTTCGATTTGGATTTCGATTTGGATTTCGATTTGGATTTCGATTTGGATTTCGATTTGGATTTCGATTTGGATTTCGATTTGGATTTCGATTTGGATTTCGATTTGGATTTCGATTTGGATTTCGATTTGGATTTCGATTTGGATTTCGATTTGGATTTCGATTTGGATTTCGATTTGGATTTCGATTTGGATTTCGATTTGGATTTCGATTTGGATTTCGATTTGGATTTCGATTTGGATTTCGATTTGGATTTCGATTTGGATTTCGATTTGGATTTCGATTTGGATTTCGATTTGGATTTCGATTTGGATTTCGATTTGGATTTCGATTTGGATTTCGATTTGGATTTCGATTTGGATTTCGATTTGGATTACGATTTGGATTTCGATTTGGATTTCGATTTGGATTTCGATTTGGATTTCGATTTGGATTTCGATTTGGATTTCGATTTGGATTTCGATTTGGATTTCGATTTGGATTTCGATTTGGATTTCGATTTGGATTTCGATTTGGATTTCGATTTGGATTTCGATTTGGATTTCGATTTGGACTTCGATTTGGATTTCGATTTGGATTTCGATTTGGATTTCGATTTGGATTTCGATTTGGATTTGGATTTGTATTTGATCACATCGGTTGGCAAACTGCGCGGCTTCGTTGAATTTCATTAATTGCTATGTACTGTAGTCGATGATGCGGCGTGACTGCCTTAGTTGAGTTGGATACAAGGGGCGCTCAGAGCTTCAGGAAGCATGATCAGTTTGCATTAGCTCTTCAGAACTTCTCGTCGTATTGGCATTGTGACAATTAATGCATTTTCGGATGTCTCTTCGGCGTAAATCGGACAGTTTGGGGATTTCTGGTATGTGTCAGCTTTATGGCCGTACTCCGAGCACCGATAGCAGCGGAGCACATTTGCACATTCAGAGATCTTGCACGGCATCCAACCTAAGTTGGCATGGTTTAGTTGCATTAGCTTTTCGAATGTTTTGGCATTAGTTTCAATAATAGCAGACATCACCGTTAGGTTAGTAGACTTAGAAGGATTATTTTTCTTTTTCAATTTTTCCACGAAATTCTCCACAGTGATATCGTCAATGAAACCAGCAAGTTTTACGCTGGGTTTCAGAGCTTTCTGGACGTCGGCGTTGTACTTCTCAGACAGATTTGCTTTCTCTGTACGGAGCAATCTAAGAGCTGATTCACGGGAATCATATCTAACGTTCCATTTAAGCCAATATATTCTGATTCCTGAAAAATTCAGTTTATAATAAAATTTTATTATAGTAATATACATTTTACTTTTTTTTAATTTGATCTTCTTGAAATTGATTTTTGACAACACCGATTTTTGCGAATTAAAAATCGATTTTATTTCAAACTGCTCAAGATGCGGGGTGGTCTACACTGGCTTGGACGACGTCAGCATATGAACAAACATTTGTGTTTTCATCGGAGTTAACAATCACGGAGGCTTGTCTACTAGACTGAAAAAGGTCCGCCAGTTGCTGCTTTATCCCGCTTTCGACTTTACACACGCATTCATTCAACAACTTGCAATTCAGCGAGCGCGTACTGTAGTTCCTCACATTTTTTCAGCACATCATTCAGCCAAGACTGTTTTTTTTTTTTGATTATCAAAACGCACATATCGTACCGCATTATTACTTTTGAGAGCACTTGTACTAGCGGTATTGAGATCGGCACATTTCTCATGCAGAATGTAATCGCAGCCGCCGAAACAGTACACACGATCACGATGCTGAAGAAAATTTATAGGCATACGCACTGCACAACACCGTAGGCATCCTTGAAATATCGTTGGATTTACAGTACTGCTATCGCCTTTCATCTCCAGCTCTAAACATGTGTACATCTATCGATAACAACAAGCGACGAAGTTGAGTTAATGAGCTGAACTGAGATACGAAAATACTCTCCATGAAATTTTACTATTCTGTGAAATCGATGCCGAATGACAAACAATTTTCTTACATAGTTACAAAATTGTTAAAAACAGTTTTATTTTAATAGCTATACAATTCCCACAAATTACTAGAAACGTTCTAATTCGTCCTTCGACTCAGGAAACGAAGCAGCTGGCAATATTGGCTCCATTAATCGGTGTCTGGCTTAAAATTAGTACTGGTAGCGTGTGAATTTAATGCGCGCCCTCGAGATATACCGCAAAAGGACGGCTCGCTGCTTTTTGCTACATTCTGGTAAAAACATGCCACTTGTATGGAACTATCGACTATGGAATCGGAGAGTGCACATAATCAGCCGACCTTCGATTCACCCGATAAACGGATAGACAGTTATATGTTGGCAGTTATAAAAAAATTACAAATAAGCTGCCCAAATCAGGCGCTGTTGTTAAACAAATTTTTATCGGCTGCCATATGCCGCTTTGCCGCGGGACGATTTGTGGGGTGCGGTTGTTTGCCAATTCAATGATGTGTACTTTGAAAACAGATGTTAGACAAGGTTCGAATCGATTAGAAATGCCCATTCACCTTTTATTATACAAACTTGATCCTGGTTGCAAGAAGCACTTTTGTTTCCTCGTAAAATCGGAATTTAGAAGCACGTGCTATAGTACCTTACACATTCGGCTAAAGGTTTTCTTGAAGCAAGGACTCTCCACGGGAGGTGATTAAAGTCTACATCCTTCAAAGTTTTGTTTCGAAGAACACGCACGGTTTCAAACCAGGAGTCCGTCGTAAATAAATAGTTGAATCAAATTGATATTTCTGCTACCTCATTGCTATTCATTACACTGGATTGCTTCTGAGCCTTCTGTTAGGCAGCGTTGTAAATGTTTATTGCAGTGCTACTTACCGCCTATCGTGTCCTGTCATACTAGGAGTAGTACATTTCTCCGCTAAGCTGGCAATATCCAACAGTTTGTATTTATCAAACATTCAGAACTGTTTTCTGGAAAAAAAATTTCTCTAAGACCCAATTTTACAACTTAATTTGTGTTTACGATAGGGTTCTTCCGAAGCCGCATGAGCCACCATCAGGTAGGAGATAACTACGACTGTACAATTCGAGAGAAAGAAATCAAATTGAAAAAAAGGAAAAACAATTTTGGGAAGGATAAGATCAGATGATAAAATAAAAATTCTATTTCAGCATCATAAACTTTTTCAACTGTTTTATTTGTTTACGACTTGAACGACCCTTGGGCGAGCTGGAGGTAGTTGCTAGCGATCGGCCCTCCCATCGTGATTGAAAAACATTGGAATGCTGTAGGATGACGTGAATCCTTAATGGTCAAAAGAAATGGCCACGATGATTATTTTATCGAACAGTAGCTTTCTCCTTGCTACTGTTGCTGGATAAGTTACCGGTTGGACATTTCCTAAAACAAAACATTCCCGAAATCAGAAAAATTTTACGACCCACGCAGCTAGGCTGGCGCGTGATTTATCTCTTTTGATCCCTACCTTACGTGTTATAAGTATGAATTGGTACCTCCCACACAAACTTTAATGTTTTGGTGGATAATATTGTTTTCTATGGCTATTTCTCAAGTTCGAATCTTCTACTGTTCGTCTAGTTATAACTTTTACTGTTCGGCTAAAAAGATGAAGTTGTTTGCAATACAAACGATTTTTTTATGTATCCATAGAATATTTATGTACACAAAATTCATATCACTGAACAAATTTATGTTCGTAAATTAAAATAAATTCGCTCTTTCCAAAAATATTCACACTAAGTACAGTAACATTCATTCACGAGAAAAAGTTTCGTCATCGACGACAACTTTCATGCTTCGTTTACCAAAAATATATAAAAGACCGAAAATTTTCGTGCCTCATGTCGCCATTTTCTTAGTTTTTTAAATGAACAAAACCGACCATTAACAATGCACGAAAATGCTTCGTTGCAGAAAACAACGAAAGATTTCGTGCATTATATGATCATTTTCGTTCTATTTACGAATTTATTTTGCCAGTGTGCAAGTGAAAAACGACTTTTTAGAGTAGGGTAGCCCGGGGCTAGTTGGCGTTTGGGGTAAGTTGGCGGAATCCCTTTTTCTATGTTTCTATTAGACTTATAGCGCTGCCTCTTCTTGTGTACCTCAAGTTATATGAAACCCGATATCCAATGTGTTTTTGTTGCAAAACGATTTGTTTTGTGGAAATTGTGGGTGATATTGTGTTTTCGAGCATACCAAGTAAATTTTCTAAATTTTAAATACTTTGTGTTATTTGGGGTGATTTTCAATCTACTTCCCGAATGGTTATATTTTTCGATACCGCATGAAAAGAGCTTTCAGTATCCGTATAGATATTACATCTATCCACACACAAAAGTTATTTTTTAAATAGTTTTTAATAAAATATGCGGTTGGGGTAAGTTGGCGGTGCTGCACGTGGGGCAAGTTGGCGCTACTATTTACAGTGCAAAAAAGTCATCAAAATTTTTATTTCTGGAATTCACTCCAAAGTAAGAAAATCTTTTCCTTGTGTATCTCGCTAATGTAGGAGATATTTATTCCGGCCAAATGCATGAAGATTTTCGCAAATTTGCTTTTGAATAGGGAGTACTAGTCAAAATGCCGGGGTATTGAAACTGAAATATAATAGCAAATGTCGGTTAATATACAGTTTTCTCGAAAAGACATTCAACACTTTCCAAAAGGACCCTTGAAGTAATTGCATCTCCATTTGATTGCTTAGTTTTTGGCGTATCTTCACATACCGCCAACTTACCCCGGGGCCGGGGTAAGTTGGCGGGTTTTCCGCGTTACATATTTTTTTCTCTAAAAATAGAGACAATGCATCAAACACTTTTCAAAATATCAGAGAAATTGCCAACAGTCTGCTCTTTCATGCCGCGTGTTTTATTTTGCAAGATCTACCTATATCAAAGCACTATAAATTGAAAACTGAAAACACCGCCAACTAGCACCGGTCTCCCCTACTTTTTAACACCTGATTTATACTGATTTTTTTCGAATATTCATTAGTTCTTCGAATATTCATTTAGTAGTGTACCGCCTCAAAGGTGTGAGCTGAACGATTTATCTAGATGATAATTAATGTTTTGACTCGTGATAAAACCAGTTAACAAAAAAACGAACATGTTCAATTTGCAGACATAGCCTTTCCTTCAAAATAACATAACGAGAATATTCCGCCTACAACCAGAGTCCATCGAAAAAAATTCCAATCCGGGAAGATGCTTGATAGAATCGGGAATTGAACCTAATAGCTCTCATTTTCAATAATACTCTGTAAGACCTGCTCTCGCCTGGCCAAGACTTTGGTACTAGCGCCTGCTAAAGTTGACTTGGAAGAGATGAGCCTACCCGATCAGAAACACATAAGAAAAAGATTTCAAAACTATATCTCGCGTTGTTACTTGTTACAATTTTCTGTTATTTTAACTACTAACGAGACCAAATTTATAAAGCAATCTGTTACGAAAATTGTATTGTGTTATAATCTTGTTATTTCATTTTGATCTGGTAGTGCTAGTGCAGAGTCCAATCGAGTTGTATCATCCACATCGGACCCCTTTTTTGAATGTTGCATACTACAACCCAAGGCAATCAAGGGATATTCCTACCCGTGAACATTCTAAATTGATATGGAATTAAATCCGATATCTTGTTATATCAGAATGAGTTATCAAGCCCCATACTGAACGAACTATCTTCGTTATTACCACTATCGCAGCAATAACAGATATTAACCCTATTGTCGCGCAAAGCCAGCAAAACTCCATCATCAAATCAGACCATGATCACAACAAAAGTCTGAATGCTTCGATTCAACTTGATAAGCGCTTAATCCTGGTCACCATGTTCGATTTCAAGTTAGTCTCTATCTGCTTAGCAGGCGCGGCGCAGACTTCTGCGAACACATTATTTTTTAATAACTTTAATAAACAAGTAACAAAAATCCATCATTATGCTAGAGAATATAGTAACTTAGTAAATAATAGAGAAGAGAAAAAAAGTATTATTCAAATAACCCTAAAATATAAAATCCAAAAAAATCTGTCTACAAATCAGTGTAAATGTATAGTGTTTTGAACTACGTTAATGTTGACGCACGTTTAATATGTCTAGGCATCAAATTAAAAACGTATTTCTTTGTACAACATGGAGTTCTGTGACCTACTAAATAAAAAGTTGGTGTTCTTGCATCGGACGCGTTTCTAGTCTTTTGTATCTATACACATCAGTTCCTTTTCCATTTCGATTGCACAAATATTGAGGCAGTATTGCATTCATAATTTTAAAAATGAAAACCATTGTCAAGTAATAAATTCTTTGCTTCACAGAGAGCCTCTGCAATGCGCACAGCATGAAATTAGAGGAAGTGTATCTGTTACATTTCAAAATTAATTGCTAGATTCTATTTGCAATCGCTGTAACTTCAATATTTGTGTATATTTGAAATAATATAAAAACAATTTTCAAATGGATGGGAAGAAGTCGTTCTGTGGTGAAATCATAAATTTATAGATGGAAGTCTTTTTATGCGACTTTTTATACGGATTTTCCAAGTTATGTGGGTTTTTTATACGGTAGGTATCCCCGGCATAATAAAAAACTTCAGTGTATAATAAAATTTTACTATTGTAACGTACATATTACTTTTTTAATTTGACCTTTTAGAATCGATGTTGAATCGATTTTTGCGAATGAAAAGATCGATCTGGCAAAATCGATTTTATTTCAAACTGCTCACCACTATTTAGTACTAGAATGATTACGGGTATTTTGTGAATGTAACATTCACGAAAAATGTTTATGAAAGTTAGATGCACTTTTATAATAACTATTTTTTGTGAATAATTATCGTGGGGGTTTCTTGGTAGAAATCGTGAATAACACAAAATAAATTTCTTGGCACTATGTTATACCCTTAGTAGAAAAATTGAGTAAACACCAAAATTTCTCACAAGGGCGAAAATTTTTTTCGGTAAAGCCAGTCTTTGCACATGAAGGGCACAAATCCTAACTTATTAAAGTCATGGGTACGTTTCGACTTCGTCTGATCAGAAACCAACACCAATTTTTTGTCGGAATAGATTAGCGCTGGCTTGACGCTAAATCCCTAAAACTAAAACACACTTTGTGTTTCAATCGAACGACTGGTCAAACGTTCGATTGAAACACAAAGTGTGTTTTAGTTTTAAGGATTAAGCGTCAACCCGACGCTAATCTATTATAGAGAAATATAGCATAGTGCATACTTGTTACTCGAACATGCGGAATCTCTTCCTAATCGACCTTTTTTTAATGTTCGAGTAAATTTGATAATTTTTTTTTTTCATTACAGAAACCATTTCAAAGTATTTTAGAAACTTGTCACAATTGATAAAAATGATTTCATCAAATATTTATGTGCATCATCTCTCCCCAAATTACCTGTCTTGTGTAAGGGTACCTTTACGTAGTGATGGAGATTTTGAAAAACATCGATTTTGCCTTATCGATATTTCAATTTGCGGAAGAGTAAATCGATTCTTGGAGGTAAAAAGATAAACACAAAACATTCGACAGGAATGATTCCTTCTGTTGGATGGCGGCTGGTTGTTGTAAGCAGGAGAGAATGGGAGTGTGCATTTGGTTTGGTAAGCAGGAGAGAATGGGGTGGTGCATTCGGAATTCCTACTATGCTGCTTTCTAAGTGACTTCTACAAATACATAGGGTTCAAAATAATGAAACCTATCTCGTTGAGGTTACTTCTTACGACCCTCACACTCCAATCAAAGCCCTTTCTTCGCCGGGATGTCGATCCTCGGAAGGTATGCCAAGAGAAGATATAAAAAACCACAAAATGCTAGCGATTCAACGAACCTCCACATCGGTCATGCTAATTCCAACAAATGAGAAAATTGTATCTGATAAATATTGAGAAGAATTCGCAGATTATCCAGGGGTTGATTGCCTACTAGTCGCTTGAAGAACAACATCGGAATGGAGTACCCATGTATGCTGTGGCAGGGAGGCCCATGAGATCATAACAAAAACGATGGCTCACCCGAAACCAGAGAACTTTATCATTAGTTGAAAGATATGATACGAGCTCGGTTTCTTTGTCAATTATACCGGAAGGGAGAAAAACTCAAACTTATTGGTACAAAACCAACGTACAGTTCGTGATGGTTCAACTAAACCCGATCGAGTCCGTACTGCACCGGGTTCTGGATTAACTGGAAGTGAAAGAGGTTCGGGAAATCTTCCATAAACCGGCGGACATGACTATTTAAACATCGTGATGATCAGAATTATCTGACGTAAAGCAAAAACGACACCATATTCTACCTCTATTGAATTGAAACATTGCATATTGAAACCGATTCGTAATAATGCAACGAAGATCGGTTCGTGGTTTTTACGAAAAACTGGTATTAAAAATAAAAGTGTTTCAATACAACTACGAATGATTCATCATATTTACGAAAAATTCGTATATTAACCAACGATCAAGAGAAAGGAAGTTTTCGTTCATATGCGCCACGGACTCATGTTTATTCTTAGTTGCAATCAACAGAACAGCAAATAAATTCATGTCACAAAATCGTAATATTCTGCTCATATCATACATGATAAATAAAATATGACTGAATAGGAATAATAAAATTAAACCAGAGTCAAAATCTTGCGGTACCCCACGCGGTTTGCCGAGAGATGTAGATACAAAATCGTTAAAAATAATTTTCTAAGTATACCACAGAAATAGTTTTCACATGTGCTATCCCTCCGATATCAAATCGCTCTAAAGTTTGCAACAGTAAAAGTCTCCAAATTAGCTCGAAAGCGCGTTTCAGATCTAGAAATACAGCCTCTTAAATCTCGATCTTTTCTTTCCAATTCGCTAAAACTAGATTCAAAGCGGTGTAGCAAGAATGTTCCTCTCGCTATCCCGATTACTCCGGAATCAGAAAATTATTTCTATACAAATATTTCATCCGCAGGTCCTTAACAAATATTTCTAAACTTTTCTCTAATATGTGCAACATATTAATGGGGCGTTTGTCTTCGGCAGAAGTTCAAATATTCAAATTCATTGAATGAAAATTGACCAAATTCAGCCGCATTCATTTTCAATCTTCAGTGACGCAGCTGAAAACGTCAAACGAACAAACCAGATTTTCATTTGCCTCCGATTAATACACGAAGCGAACGTGCAGCAACGAATCAAACGCATCACAGTAGACCCTGGCACAATGTAAGCGATGATAATTGTTTTGTTTTACATGCTTTATCGACATTTGAAAACATTTACCTAGATAATTAGTCAAATGAGTATTATTGTACGATATTCAACTGAATGAATTACATGACATAAAGGCATTCGTGTATCACTTTTGCGTTAGAATTATCGATACCAGCCGATCTTCCCAAAGAAATCATCCTTCTTCTGTTTAAAAGGAATTGGGTAAAATCCGTTAAATCTACAGTTAATATTAATCGGGTGTGTTACTTTGATTTATTAGAAGCTCACTGCTAATTAAATAACTTCAATATTTCAGCTTTTATTTGTTCAGATTGCTCTTCTACCTCGGTTAAGTTTTTTTCGTGGAACTAGGTTTAGGTTTAATTATATTCTTTAGGATTTTCCATAACCCTTTGCTGTTGTTTTAATGTTGATCGATCTTCCTTTGGATATATTTATATTTGGTCTTTTTCAATGCTCGTGAATAATTAGTTTGCGCGTGTTCCAAATGTGTTCACGATTAGTTCTGTTGAATTTATTGTACTTTTATCCCTTTTCGTTTTAAGCGCAAAAGATCTAAAGAGTACCAGCTGTTCCAGTTATTTATATTAATATACTTTTGAGAAACCAAACAATTTGCACACTCTTTCAACAAGTTAGTTTGAACAGCTGCTTTGTTTAATAAGTTTCCGATCAATTCCGTAAAATCCAGGCTAAATTTTGCGTTTGATTAAACTTTATTAACATTTTTTTTTTACATTTCAACGACATTCAACTAGGTAAAGATTAGTACTGGGTAGGGAAAGTTATGAAAATTAGAGCCATAGTACTCATGTCAGAGCAAGGATGTGAAGTATACAGATCGGAAAACTAGAAGTGGAAGGGTCATTAGAACAAGCTTAATATCTTACGGGCTTAACTTTTGTCATCTGTTGATAAGGGTCGAGCTTAGCAAGCATAACTACGAATCACTCGAGTTCACCAGCATGTCTCTTGGCAAAGACAGATTATTCCCTCTTTACCATGAGAACTGACGAAAGAAAAGCCAAGCAAGACCACTACTGAAAATCTGTAGCATTAATTTACAAACATTTTGGCTTATGAAACAATGTTGTAAGTCCTATATTTCCGGACAAAATAATGATTAATCGCGTTGCGGAAAAAAAGAAACGCCGCATTAGCAGTAATGAGTGCACGACGGCTTTGGGAAAACGCATTCCAGCGATGGTGATGCCCAGGCCTAAGTTTGTTTATCCAAAGAAATATTCCATATAAACTAGAATCTCGCCTTAACGCAAAGTATAAACAAATAAATAAATATCTGTGTATGCTTTAGGTTATTTATTATGTGAGCGTTTATTGAAACATGCTGATTATAGAATTTGCCAAAAATGACAAAAAACTTTTGCGAAGCTTATTCCTCTGACTTTCACTTCGTGACGTTAATGGTTGAACTACCAGACCCCTTCAACTTACAATGTTCATTTTTTTTTCAATTTAAATCGAAATCGTTTCAAGCTTTAATAAGTGTCGTATTACTTTATAATGAACAAACAATTCTGTGTTTTTGCTTTTGATATTAAAAATAAAAATTGCGAGCGTTCTTCTGTCCTGTAAAAAATTGGCAATGGCGGTTATGCGACCTTGAATATCCACCCTTCAAATATTCTGCTGTGTCTGGAAATTCTTGTAGACTCACTAACCATTTGCTCAAATTCTTGCTTAATTCAATGGATTCGAGTTTTGATCGCTGAGCCAATCAATATTTAAATTATTACATTTAGTTTGCTTATATCAAATTAAAGTTAATTTCCATCTCCCAAATTAACGAATATATTTTAACAATATTTTTTTGAATATTTATAATAATGTCTTCAAAATAAAAAAACCTGTTTTAATCCACCTAGAGGTGCAATTGTGCCTTTCTCATTTCTCCAAACTATGATTTAATAGCTGGTTCGTACAATATAACTTTATGGAAATGTCTTTCATTCTTATTACACTTGGTAAGTATATATAAGAGCACCTTTTTGCATTCATCGCGGTATCGGTTTGAATCGGAGTTTTCTATGTGATCGACCTCCACAACTCGTAACTCCGGTGCTGGAAGTCGGATGGAGATGGAATTTAATATCAGTTTCTGGGGACGCAACACCTTTCATTTGAGACTAAGTTGAGCAAATCTAGCCATTTTCGAGAAACCAATATAACCGTTATTCTGACTTTGGATGCTTCCGGATCCGTCGATGGTGGCCAGTGTGGCCAAAGAGACTTTGAATGACTGTTGGGGACCTAGATCTACAAATTCAACAGTTGTGTTTACATTTTGGAAAAAAATCACCTTTTTACATTCATCGCAGAATTCGTTAGAATCGGGATTTGCTGCGTGATCGTACGTATCACCCTGTAATTCAGGAACCAGAACTCGGATCCACACAAAATTCAACAGCAGCTGATGGACCTTTCATTTAAAATTAAGTTTGTCAAAATCGGTTCAAAAAAAACCGAGAAACCGATTTGGAAAAATCAACAAATTTTGTTTTGTAACCATACTTTTCAACTCGTAAATCGGAACAAGATATCGGTTGAAAATGAAATTCAATAGCAACCTATGGGAATATTATACCTTTCATTTGAATCTTAGTTTGTAAAAATCGGTTCAGCCATCTCCGAGTAACCGATGTGGACATTTTGTTAACAAATCCGCACATACACACACATACATACACACATACACATACACACATACATACATACACACATACATACACACAGATATTTTGCGATCTCGGCGAACTGAGTCGAATGTTATATGAGACTCGGCCCTCCGGGCCTCGGTTAGAAAGTCGGTTTTTGGAGCAATTGCATAACCTTTCTATATAAGAAAGGCAAAAGAATAATATTTAATTAGCTTAATAAGCATGAGTTCAATGTTATCTTCATGTGATTATAATTTGCAAAGGTTGGTGGAATGCGTTTGAACGTGTAGGGAATGGGGGTTTAGTAGAGTGGGTGTGGAGGATGCGTCAGAAATCCTTCATCTTATTTCGGTATACGGGGTGGATGAAGGAAATCTGGGCGTGAGGGTGATCCAAGAAGAGGGGAGTGATGAAGGAGGAAGGTGTAAGGGCAAGGTGGGGAGGGGGGGAAGGGGCGGCTACGCAATACTCAACTGCATATTTTGCCTTCCATTTGAGACTTGGTTTGAGAAAATCGGTTCAGTCATCACCGATGAACCGATGTGACTTTAATTGTGGAATATGCCCGGAATTCCGGACTTCCGGAATCGTCGATAGTGGACAATATATTCAAAGAATGTTTGATTGGCAATCAGTGATCTAGATCTACGATTAGAAGTAATTTGGTGACCATTTCAATAGTTTTTAGCCTCTGAGGTATTACGATTGTACCGATTTATATGGGAAATTCCAGTGTATCCTTACTAACACCCCTGTAACTCCGGAAGCAAGAGTCAGAACCGAATGAAATTCAGCAGCAGTCAATGGCATTACTGTATCTTTCATTTGAAATCAAGTTTGTAAAAATCGGCAGAGAATTCGTTGTGGAATGGGTGTGATATTAGCTTAGGAACTTGGCGGGTTCCCCGGGGGCGTCATGAACCGTCATAGGTGGCCAATGTGGTCAAAGCTGCTTTGATTGATCATTAGTGATCCAGACCCGCAAACTAGAGTAATGTTACATCAATTTTAATATGTTTTACATCATTTGAACATTATGGTGGTACCAGTTTATATGGGAATTTGCTGTGTGACCGCACTCTTCAACCCGTAACTCCGGAACCGGAAGTCGGATCAACTAAAAATTCAATAGCAGCTTATGGGAGCGTTATACCTTTCATATGAAACTAAGTTTGCGAAAATCGGTTCAGCCATCTCTGAGAAAATTGTGTGAGTTTAAATGACACACACACACACACATACACACACACATACACACACACATACACACACACACACACATACATACACACACACAGACATTTGCCGATCTCGACGAACTGAATCGAATGGTGTATGATACTCGGCCCTCCGGGCCTCGGTTAAAAAGTCGATTTTTACAGTGATTGCATAGCCTTTCTTTATATGAGAAAGGCAAAAAAGTTTAAACCGTTAACATGGATACTTTTTTTTGACCACACGCAAATATTCAGTATGATTTTGACCGTTGATCCCCCATAAAGGATCGAATCATTTATAAAAATAATTTCATAAAACATTTAAGGACCTAATATCACACTTTCTACGATCCTAGAATCTCACGCTGCCCCTATTGGGTGCATTGAGGGAGTATCAAATCTTCGTAAATGATAATTTTTAATCTACCTAGACGCTAAAGGGTGGTGCACTACATACGGCACTGATAGAACCGATGCCATAAACCAAAGGAAAGTTCGAAACGAACCAACACGTCCGCTCAGAATGGCACGGCATGGCAGCGCGGTCTGAATCAAATTGGATTACATCTCAATATAATAAGTGTGGCGAATTCTGAAATTGAAAAAAAGATTACATATTTCTTAATAAGGTCTTTCATTTTGCTTCTTCGGAACACTGATGAGTGCTTCGCATTGAGCATTTCGTTCACTGTCTGTTATGGTGGGTTACTCCGACGGTCGAAGATACGTCTTTAAATGAGGAATAAAGATTTCAAATCCAGTGATTCGCTTATATATTTCTTCTTGGTATAGCGCAGTCGAACCATTTGGTAAGTGCTGATATATTGTCAAGGATTTTTTTCCTTCCCGCGAATCAAAGCAACACCAGCTCACGATGGTGCCCCACAAAATGCTGGTGTGGCGTTGGGAACCATTGTTGGTCGTATTATTGGAAGCACTGCGGAGCATGGAATCTGAACCGTTGAATAAGCTGGGCCTCTTAACTTCTCAATTAGTCCATCAATTATGGACCTAATCGAACTCGTAAATTACCGCTAATATCATCGTTTTCTAATCTGTTTCCATTATTACTCTGGGCGCCAACACCGTTGGCCGTTGTTATTGTTGTTATTGTTACTGATGTTGGACCACGCAGTAGTAGGGAAAATGATTCGGTTTGGCTGTGAATAGGAGGATTAACTTGAAATTGTAGTCTCGTGGGACCATTACGGCAATTTCGTTCTGTGTTGTTACAAACAGAGAGCGCTTTGCTTAAATTGGCTCAAAACATTTCGATTTGGGATTACTCCATGAAAACCATTTATAGTTGCACGAGTTCTAGTAATTTCGCTATTGATTTACTTGATTTGTCGCTTTTAATCCACCTAACAGTGTGATGAGACATTTCTTATAACTCTTATCACTCTCTTGGGTTATTATATCGACTGAGAACATTTAGAACTTGTTGCTTCGCGGTGTTTTGATAACACATACTACATGAGACAGTGGCAGGACTCAGAGAAACGCTCAAATCAACGTAGGGTAACAGTGCTAGAAATCTCAAAGGCTAAACCAAATCATTGGAAAAGCAGCAAAAAGGGCCCACGAAATAGACACAACGAAATATTGTATCGATTTTGTTGGCTATTTTCGGCAAATTTGAGACTAAGAGAAACGAAAGCAATGAAATTGAAAGACGGATAGGTATTCTAGAGCGAATCAGTTATAAACTTAGAACGGAAAACTAGAACTAGGCAGGCTCATATGGGCATGATCGAAAGGAAATGTGAAGAATTCTTTGCCTTATGCAGAGTAGGAGTTGGGCGTTGCACCCAAGTCTACCGCATGGTCTATGGGAGAACATAACTCATCATCATGTTTTACCGCCGACGCCGGCCGGTAAAACATGATGATGAGTTATGTTCTACCATAGACCATGCGGTAGACTTGGGTGCAACGCCCAACTCCTACTCTGCATAAGGCAAAGAATTCTTCACATTTCCTTTCGATCATGCCCATATGAGCCTGCCTAGTTCTAGTTTTCCGTTCTAAGTTTAAAACTGATTCGCTCTAGAATACCTATCCGTCTTTCAATTTCATTGCTTTCGTTTCTCTTAGTCTCAAATTTGCCGAAAATAGCCAACAAAATCGATACAGTAGAACCTTGCGGTAATTAAAACATAGTAACACAACGAAATATTGTTAATGCTCTGTTAAGGGGTTACATACCTTTTTGTGCGAAAACTGTCAAGAAAGTATGAATTTACGTAATTTCATGCGATCGAACTTATAGTATTTCAGTAGTACATTCTTCAGTGAAATAAACAAACATAAGCTTATAAAAATATATTGATAATTGACGGAGTTATGGCTTTTCTCCGAACCCTTTTTTATTTAGGAGGTTTGCAAGCATCACGATTAAAAACCAATAGATTCACTAAAATCCCAAAACTCAAAAAAATCCATTAGTATTCCCCGTACCTTAACGATTAGTTGAATGAATAATGATTTTTTCCTGCATTCAGGAACGTTTTTCTTGAAAAATCACTGTTTTAAGCTTTAAAAATTGTATTAAAAAATGGTCATCTACGAAAAAAATTGATGCATAAAATGGAATCGTTAAGGTACGAGAAAAATCAATTACGATCAATAGAAAAAAATGAAAAAAAATCGGCTAAGTGATTTTTCGGCCATCGTGATCACGGAAAAGACATTTTTGGAAAAAACGACATTTTGAGAAAATCGAGTTCAAAATTACAAAACTACAAAATTGCTCTTGGTAGACGAAGCGCGCTGTAATTTTCAATCTAATTCTTGGATCTCTAAAAAATTTTGGAAAATACTCTCAAGGAGTTGTACTGTCAGATAAAGTAATAAAAAAATCGATTTTTTGAAAAATAAAAAGGTTGAAAGGTTAATAACATATCCAAATTCTTCAATCAATGCATTTTGTAGGGAAAGCTGAATTTTCCTAAAGGGGTTATATGTTGTGCTGAACCAAAAAAAAATCGATTTTCTTTAATCAATTTGAAGTTCATACTCTCAATAGCGTTTATTCAAATTTCCAATGCGACCGAGACCTAAGAACTGAAATTGCAGCTCTTGATATCACGCCACCTCTGAAGCGCATGCGTGCATAATTCAAACTTTACTTCGACATCGACTTTTTCTAAAAGGCACTTCCCAGTAATAGCTTTGATTTGAATTATTATATATGTGTAGAGTTCAAATTGCTGTAGCTTAGTAAAAAAGTAAATCACTCACGATGGCCGGCAATCCAGAGTTTAAACACAAGAAAAACACTACTAAATATCTTTGTGATCTGAGTGTACGTGTACTCGGAGACTAACCATCCCACCGTATAGAACCTTCATTTCGTGGTCGCATTGCCTGCTAGCTGCAAATCCTAGACCTGTATCTGTCCTCCAATCCAACTCCGTAATAGTTATGGAAGTGTCGCCGAGTCGGTGGCATTCCTTAAGTAGGTATTGCATCAACATTTCCTATCCTATCCTAAATATCAGCGAAGATGGTCGTGGCCAGCAATGACGATTTTCATGCTATCGGTTCATTGAACTCAAAACAGACAAAGTTCATTCCCGATCATTTATCTCATAAGCAAGATGAGTGAAACTACCTATAGGCAACATGATCATCGTTAGTATGCAATCTACGAATGGCACCGTGCTTCGCAACGCGCAACGCAACGCAACGCAATAATTTATCAAACTTACATAAAATTTGAACATGGTAATGTGGTGATTTAAATCGATGCAGAAAGATCAACGCCGACCTCGGAGCTTATTGAATATGAACAAACGGTCAGACGGATTGTGTGTATTACCATAAACACTCTTTCAAATATATTATATGGCAAATATTCTCTTCAAATCACCAAAACCACACTTCGTAAAAGTCTCGCAGCCTTGTACTTCCTTGAGACCAATTTGCTGAGTGGTCCCGCGTTACAGCGTACGATTTCCTTCTCTTCGCGTTTGATATCTCAATTGGCTGTTAAGAAGATTAATATAAAGACGTGTAACTTTTAATGCTACTAATATTTTTGCTTTATTACAATTTCATATCGAATTAATAGTTATTATACTTTGCTTTGGCACGATGTATCGCAGCTTTGGGGCGTGCTTCGTTTCGCTAGAGATGCAGTGGGTGAGCGCTCGCGTCTTGCGACCGCCATCCAACGAGGTTGTTCATATGGAGGCATGGAAGAAGCGGGATTCACATCATTGTGCTTCAGCCACCAGTTGGAATCCAAACTGCTGCGAGAGTCGTTATACAACAGGCTGAAGGTTGTTACAGGTGCTGGTAAATCTCTTTGACTACATACCCGAGTCAGTTGAGAGTAGTCGCATATCACACCACCGACATCGCCATTAGCCATGGAAAAAGCTTTAGAGATCTGATCGATTCCGACGTGGCTAAGCGAATATTGCCTGCCGAAATGCAGTAATAAAAAATGGTGCTCTAGAATATAGCGATTAGGCTCGATTTCTGTAGTTATTACCCATGAAAAATAGCTCGCTATCGTCAATCGAAGTCAGTCGTGAGCATCTAGAGCGTTGCTAATTAACTAGGGGATGGCAGCAGCGGCCATTAACATTTGACTTTGCCTTAAGGGTGGGTCGGTGTCTTAGTAGCGATTTACAGTCGCTTCATTCAACTACACTATAAAACATAGGTATCTTCTCCTAGTGTATAAGTAGTGACATTTTTAAGATTTTTCTTAAAAACAATACTATTTTTGTCGCGAATATACACTATACTGTCCAAGTTCAAGTGTCCAGTTCTGTTTCAAAATGTTTGCAAAGTGCAAAGAAACACATTTGTGCAAATCCGATAAGGCAACTTCAGACCGACTGAGCCAAAGGTTGACTTGAAACAAACAGAAACTATGCTCAATTGACAGGCCCGTAGCGTGCGGTTGGCCAAGGATGCCAACCTTAGGGGGGCGCTGAAATCTTGATCTGCTTTCCAAAATAATTCAGGATTTTCAGCTAGGGGAGAGGGGTTACAGTGAAACACACATTTTTACGGTTTATTGTCGAATAATCAAAATTTCACTTAAACTTCTACTACAACTACTATTCCGAAAATAATTTTCCGTTTTTTGCTGTAAAAATCATACATATTTAGAAATTGAATATACACTGGATAAATTTTTTCCGACCGATATGTTATTGTCGCACTTATAATAAAATCTCACACGGAGGGCGTCTGAAACGCGTATCAAATGTAGCCGTTCCGCAAGGCGTTTTCAATATAACCAATAGACAGTGGAACAGTTTAAGGTAAGCGAACTGTAGAAGTGATCAGCAGTCTCTATTTTAATCGTCTCTTATTTCCCCGACAGCAGTGCGATTTTCGAAGAAAAATTTTCTTTATTCTTATCGAATTCGTACAATTATATTGCAAGCGAATATCCTGCAATGAACAATAGTTCTACTCAATTTGCCATCGATATATTTCGCCATCGTTCCAGGAAATAGCAAGTTTGGGGGTCTGAAAGGGGACTCAATGCCAACGGATCTTTTACCGAAACTGCCTTGTCAAGTCAGCAAAACTTCTTATGTGTTTAGTTATGAATGAGAAAACAGCAGCTGTATTGTAACTGAATTTGTATTGGTACTCTTATTTCGCGAATCAACGTGATGCGATTGTTGAGAAAGACCTGCTCATTCAGTTTGTGTAAGTGGAATGTTATACAATTTTTGTAATATTCACAATATTATCTTAACTTCATATTCAGCGCGGCATAATCACTGACAATGGGTTGACAAATACCCCCAAGGGGCACAAAACTGGGACTCCACCATGGGCGCCAGAAGGCCACGCTACGGCCCTGGCAATTGCTTCCAGTCGGTCTTCGACTTAAAATTGAAAATGTTGCTCCGTTCCGTTCTCACTGCGCTTATCAGGAATTCTCCAGCACCATCACCAAGAACTGAAAAAAGAATGCGAAATTTATGTTTATTTATTTTTAAAACCGGTAATTACCAGCCCTGACAATGTTCTTTATTGCCGATTAAGCACTTTTCGCGTAGGTGGCGGCCGTTGGACGACGACGCGACGGCACCGAAGATGATAAAACGCGTGTGATTACGCGTCGTTCACGACAGGTCTACCATGCATCGTCACAGAGTTACAGTCGCGATCTTCGAAATACATTCAAACGATGGCGTAAAGCGAAATCGCTAGAACTGTATCTGCAATTGGAGTGTGGACTGTGGAGTGAATAGCATTCTACGGGCGCTTTCTTTCTGGTAGCCTCTGTTTGTATGACACTTATCGCAGTATTTTCAACAATTTTTAAGGGAACCGGGGACTGATTGGTATTGTTTTTAATATTTTAGACTGTTATCACCACACCTAGAAAAAATCGTGTAAATTTACGTTTCCTGGCCCTGACATATACGAGCATAAAAAATGACATAGTTTTACGTTTGATTTTAATTTTACACGACGTTGAATTTCGAAAATAACGTAATTTTACTTCAGACATACACAGAAAAAAATATTTTGTAATTTTAAGTTTATTTTCATGCACATAATTGGAGCATGAATATAAATGTAAAATTAAGTTCCACCACAAATACACACGACTTGTCGTGCTTTCTTCAACGAATTTAATTAGAATTTTACACGTGGATTGAAAATTACAGTTTCTTTAAACGGAAAACCAATGCCCTTCAATGTATTTTTACTCGAAAACTGCTGTAAAATGAGTGACATGTAATATTACACGAATGAAAGTGTAAAATTGTATGCTGTTTGATGCTAAAATTGATTTTAACGTAATTTTCAATCAAATTTTTGATTCAATCGTTGTATGTTTACATTTGTATTGATTTACATGTCGTTTAAATTTCGTTATTTTTTGGTGTGTAGCGTTTGTTCTAGAGGGCAGCAAGTGTAATTTTATGTCATTGCGCATGTAAAATAAATGTATCATGTAAAATTAAACGAAACACGGTTACGGGTTATTAAATTTGCAATTACGTCATATTTGCAATTACGTCAACGATAAAATTCATATTTTTGCTGTGATTCTAATTTAGGATGATATTAAAGTATAAACGACATAACATTATGAAGCATAATGTTTTCCACGAAGAATTTGATAGAAGTGCGCAATCTAACCCTAGAACGTTTCACTAGGGTACAAATGTACCCCACGCCGTATTTGGAACCGTGTGTAAACGAGAATTCTTACCGGCATTTTTGTTAAATAAAATTTTGTAACATTGTGTAGAAAAAAAGTTAAAAATTTCTGTATTTTCTGAATCCGCAACATATAAACCCTTAAGTAAACCAATTAATTTAGGATACCCTGTTAACATAAACTATCGCACGAATGGGAATAGGTTCGCCAAATTTTGAAAGAATCATAAGCAAAAGCATAAGAGATCGCCAGCAGTTGCTACTCCATTATTGACCGGATCCATTGGAGATTGTAAAATGTTCATTGGAATAACATACTTGGGAATAACATGATGAGCTACATTGTTCAATCTATATTGATCCTTGCATGCTGATCAATACCGACGCCGGACACGTCCGAATGCAGATGTCCTGGGAAAGGAAGGAATGTTACTCCGATACATGTAGCTCCTAGAGACCGAGGAATCCTCTGCATTTCCACATGTATCACGGGAAGGTGAGAGTTGTTAGTAAGTGCGAATAGCGATATCATGTAATAATTGCTCTGGGCAGCCGGCTGCAGAGAAAATTTATCATATGTCGTAACACGATACGTAATGTCGTAATACGATAAAGAAATAAAGAACTTGAGCTCCGGATAACTGACTAGGAGGAGGATTTATATATTAATAAATCGATAACGTTCATTTTGGTATCATGCACGAATTTTTCGTGGTTTCTATCACGTCGGTGCTGATTTTACCCGCGATAGTTTGAATGAAAGGCGGAACCTTGTACAAGATGTGTTTGCGCGTCTTAATTTTTTCTTGTAGCAGGTACTATTGTTTAGATAGTTGAAATTGCACATGTGTAATGGTTTCGTAGTAGAAGGGCTTTTATTAATATTAAACTACAAAATTATATGACAACCGAAATGGAAATCTGAGTTATTTCCGAAGCAATAGTATAACAGAATGCAGATTCTTAGTATTCACATCTGCGCGTGATTTATTTATTGTTATGAAAACTACTGGTTATTGCAAGTATTTACTAATGAAGTATAAATACTTAAAATAGTTGACAGTACTACAGTTCTGAGTGAAGATATAGAATACAGTTAATTCAAACGTTATTCATACAGAAGACAAACCAGCAAAAGGAAAAGCAACCAAAAATCTCAAATAGAATAAAACAAGAGTGGAACCTGGGACCACAACTTACAAAAGCGACAGTTTTCGCAACAAGGATATGAAAGAATTTCTTCGCGCTGTTATAACTGCGGGACATCGACAACTGGCCTTCGATCCCTATCGCGAATGGACAATTCGCAATCCTCATACATGGCTAAATTCATCACTCCACTTAGACAAGACCATGCGCCCTCCCCACGAACACCTAATGCTCCGTGGATTAATTGTCTACTTGGTCAAACAAGCACCAAATAATCGTAGAAATTAGTCGGCTCAGTCTTAAGCAATGTCAGCCCGACAGGCATCACCAGGCGGATACGACCTCCCTTGTTATGCCATCAAAACAACGAACATTTAAAATTGCATACAACAAAATATGTGCAATTTTTAAAAGAATAAAATGAAAACTACTGCTTATTTGTAACAAAATGAGAGTGGAATAAGACAGTTCCATAAACAACTTTTAGGTTCGCCAAATTCTGAAAGAAAACGATAAAATAACCCCTTGAAAACTATAAAAAATGGTTTAGTTTGATGCAATTGAAAAAAATATCCTCAAAAAATGGGATGTACCTATTAATGTGGGACACAGTGATTTTAAATACTCTAAAGACCCGTTTTTAACAACCCCATTGTGTTTAAATGGGGAGATTGACTAAATCGGGACATATTTTTTTCACTCTTTATAATGAACTGAAGCTGTTAAAATATTCTCTTTCTTTGAGGAAGTCTGATGATTATTTCTGATCATTTAATATAAATTTACCTTAAAGGGGTCTTCTAGCCTAAAATTTAAAAAAATGAATTTTTAATTTTTGCATATTTGCATCTTTAAGATAAGGAAAACATGCTCAAGAAATGATATACTCGAATTCAGGCTTGTTCGCCTGCTAGAGCCCATCAAAAATATTTTCATATAAGGCTGACAAAATCGGGAGCTGATCAAATCAGGTCTTCAATTTATTATAATCAATAGGCAGCATTCGAAGTTTTTTGTGGAAGAGTGTAGAACGACTTTGTTTCTACTTACTTGTTATTATGTTTTAATTGCCGCAAGGTTCTACTGTATCGATTTTGTTGGCTATTTTCGGCAAATTTGAGACTAAGAGAAACGAAAGCAAGGAAATTGAAAGACGGATAGGTATTCTAGAGCGATAGGTATTACCGAACGGAAAACTAGAACTAGGCAGGCTCATATGGGCATGATCGAAAGGAAATGTGAAGAATTCTTTGCCTTCTGCAGCGTAGGAGTTGGGCGTTGCACCCAAGTCTACCGCATGGTCTATGGTAGATGGTCTACTTACTTGGAGTCATCGGCGTAGCCAGAATTTCGGTTTGGTGGAGGTTTAGTGAAAATCGAACTTACTGTCTAAATGGCATAATGGCGAAACAGTCATCTTTGAAGTTTTAAAATTATCAAGAATTAACTTGTGTCTTAAGCGAATTTGTTGACACTACCATTTAAAACTACTTTATTGCAGGCATGAATACTACGTGTAGCTAGTATATCGAGCTATAAAATGATATTTACGAAATGTTCTTAAAATAATTTCTTTTCTGAAATAAGTTTCTATTGTGAGCAAACTCAAACTTTGGATAAAATGTAAATTTTATTGTTTGTAAACAGTAGAAGAGATTTATCATAAACAATGAACACCCGACGGGTTTCGGGTCGGGTTCTGTAAATTGAAATTTATCGGGTTCGGATCGGATTCCGGGTTTTCAAATTTGAAATTCGCGGGTTCGAGTCGGGTCTGGGTTTTTGAAATTATAAACTTTCGGATTCAGGTCGGGCTCGGGTTTTTCAAAATTGGAATTATCGGGGTGGGGTCGGATTCGGGTTTTGAACAAATCAACCCAACCATTTCTTAACGCTGCTTGTGTCTGTACACAAAACCCAGTCTCTTTTTGTAATAATGATACGAATTGATGACATATATGACCGTACTAAATGTTAGCACTTTTGAATCGCTAGAATTATTTTCTGATGCTGAAATATTGTATTTTTTCATTCTTGTACAAACTATCTTCTCTTCAGATTCGCAAACTGCCTGAATTATTTTATTTTTTAAACGAATATTCATGAGAGAGCATTCATCAAAATGTGTTTCAGATCTAAAATCTCTCTTCGCTTTATTTGTTATGTTAATTATTATAATTATAATCCAAATCAAATGAAATTTATCGGAAAATATTGGTTATGGAATATAAATTTCTACATACTTTAAAACCAATACTTATGCCGCGGTCGGAGTAAATGCGTGGAACTCGGCTAAAGCGTACAGCAAATCATATCTACAGCAAAGCGAGTAGAAATCTACGGTAGCTAGAGACAATAAGAAACTACCTATTGATCCGCCACTAATTGGTCGTTTTGCTCTGAATAGTTTTGCTACATATTGAATTATAATTGTCCATTAATATTTAACTATGTATATTGTTAACAGAAACATGAATTAAAATGATGATTAATTTAGTATTTGTATATTTTTAGCATAGTTGCGATCAACGTAATGCTTTTAAACCATTGGCTACAAAGGCCGTTGCAGCCCGGGTGCAATTAAACAATTCCCATATATTGAACTCACAAATTTGGTGTTACTTTGGTGGCATAATAGCGGCTCAAATTTCAAAAAGGCGCATCGTTTTATTTATTTTTTTAAAAGCAGATAGTTTAAGCAAAATTTGTTTTCTAGAGACTACCTTTGTTCCATCAGACAGAAAACATAGCAGATTCCATTAAAAAAATCGCCAGGTTTTGTTGTTCATGACACTCATATAGTGATGGTATACTAGCGCCACTATCAAATCGGTGGTACATATACACGGCAAAAATCCGTTCATAAACTCATGAACAAAAGGTCACGATTTCGTGAACTGAACGATTTACGAAAACCGTGACCAAGTTCCTGAAATTATGAATAATAAACCTTGTATTCATGAAACTATTTGTGTTTTCTAAAAACTAGTTCGCCCCGAATATATACATGGCGTTTCATTAGAATGGTTGATTGGGTTACTGTTGTTGTCCCTGGACATGTTTAGTTTTTGTTGTGATTCTTGTTCATGATTTGGGAATACACAGTCGACAGTCAAACGTTGTTCATGATTTCAAGAGCTTATTCGCGATTCTTGTGAATTCTCATGACGTTAGCGGGATTAAAATTCATGATTTCAAGATCTAAGTCGCAATGTTCATAATTTCCATTCACGTTATCGTGATATTTTAGTCATGAGTAGAGTGCTTCATGTTCCTGATTTTAGGATCTTTGTCACAATTTTAAATATTTTTGTCAAGAGTTGTGTGATTTAAGTTCATGATTTCAGGATCTTGGGCACGATTGTAGATGCTTTTGTCACTAGCTGTGTGATTTGTGTTCATGATTTCAGGATCTTGTCACGATTTTCGTAATTTCTGTTCATGTTATTATGATATTTTATTTTAGAGCTTTCAAAGAGTAATGTAACTAATGTTCATGATATCAGCAGTTTTATCATGATATTCGTAAATTCTCTTCGCTTATCGTGATCTATTACTTTTTGGTTATTAATGGTTTTTTTTACTCGGAATAACGTGACAATATGTACTGGATCATTAAAATAAGACTCATTCGCGATATCTGGTTCTGTGAACTATATCACGAACACTATTTTGGGTTCTCAGTACAGTTTTTGTTTTCTGTCCGGGCTGTGATACCTGTTCACTGTGATACCTTATCAAATAAATAACGATGTTCGAGGTTCTAATAGTTTTTTTATATCCACTGCTCGTACCTATTACTGCTCGTTAGCAGCTGGGTATTTCATAAATAGTGCATGGAACAAAAATGATTCCACGAGTAATACTCCAACTTTTGTGATAGAGTTCACGTAAAAATTTCGTGAACTATTTTACGAGCATGGATATTGGATCGTAGAGCTAATATATTAGGAATCATGAACCAGTTCACGAATGCATAAATAATATTTGATGATTTTGTGACCCATTTCACGAGCACTGATATTGGAACGTGACTAATATATAAGGGATCATGAATTAGTGCAAGAGGATTGAATGGATTCATGGATAAAATTCCAAATTTCGTGAAATATTTCACGAAAAAATAACCAGAATATTTTGATTTTGTGAACTATTGTTGCTATAACTATGTAAAAAATCATGAGTCAACCTTTGGTTTTATGAATAATGTTCATAAAGTTGTGAACTAGTTCTTGGTGGAAACCGTGACACAAAACAAAATCAAATATTTCCTCTAATGAAAGCGTTCTGCATAATGAACATAATTATAAAAGCCATAATTTTTGATCATGGTCCTGTTTTCGTAACGTAAAAACGTGATTGTTCCAGAATTCATAGCAATTTATTCACGATTTTGGGAACAATTTTTTTCCGTATATGAAACAAGCACCTTCTGTCAGATTGTCACTGGGTTGGGCCGTTGCATGTTTCGGATTTCTTAATGAAAATACATGAAGTTTCACGATCTCACGGAATTAATCGCAAAAATATTATGTGTTCTGTTGATAATGGCGGATTTTTAAATGTTTGTAATCGGAGATGTCGAAGCATCTTTGCTGGCATGTAATAAATTATACAAATTTGCCTTGCAGTAATGGTTAATGACAAAAAGTTTGAAATTTTCGTTTGGCAAGGATGTTTGAAACTGTCACCATTAAGCATTTTACTTCCCCCGCCGATTTAACCTATTTTCCGGTTAAGATATCGACGGCTTATAAGTTTCTCAGAACATTAAAAATCCAACATTCAATAATAGTAAATATAAATGCGAATTCTATTCGCCAGTGATTCGATTTGCCATAGGCAGTTATAACTCACACACTAAACCAGCCAAAAGTTGTTCAGTAATTTCTTTTGACGACATGAACCGTAAAGTGATATTTTTACGGAGCTATCAGCAAATTGTTTAAAAAATTGCGGTAAAGTTTTCACTTTTTAGCGATTTTCAGTAACTTTTCGAATAATTTGCTGAAACCCGCGATATTTTTCACTGAATTTATCAGCACTTCTGTTTTTTTCGGTGCATAAACATTATCCAGTAAAATACTGACTGATTGTTCGGCAAAATTGTACCAACATTACCGAACCTCGGCAAAAACTTACAAAACAGGTACAGCAAATCATCTGTCAAGTAGCCATTTTCAGAGGAAACTGCTGACTGACCAGTATTTTTTGACGTTTGGAGAGAACCGATTGCGGAGAGTTTGGTAACCGAATTGTTTTACTGAATTGATTACCGAACGATTTGCTGTTCAAAACCCCAGCAAAATTTTACTGTACCCAGTAATTCAAATTAAGTGTGCAACGCGTGTGGAGCTCAAGGTTGAAAAATTGTGATAACCCTGGATATAACGGAAAATAAACATAACAGAATTTTGTTTTTAGGTTTTATTTGCGACTTTTATTTTTTTCTGCGTTTTTCTTATGAGGTAAAATGATATAATGCCAGAATTGTTTTGCACATAAATTAAATGTTTTTAGTTTGGTTCTTAAAAAAAACTATTTTTCGGGACTTTCGGTACTAAAATATTTTCTACGCAGTCATTTTCAACCAAATTTAGTTTTTTGAGTGTTCTGGAAATAAAAATAAATGTTCTTTCTAACGGTTTGCTACATTATGTTCTTTTGTTAAAAAATACTATGCGCTTTTGAGACAACAATATGAATACAGCCATCTTTTTGCGATTTTTTAATGAAACATATGAAAATTGCTCAACATTTTTTATAAAGAAGCGTCTTCGTTTTATTAAAAATTTGAAGAGAATATTGAGTATCTAACAACTTGCCTATTATGAAAATCGATTAAAAACTAACAGCGCTATTTATTTTTTTTTTTCAAATTAAAAACTTGCTAGCGTGAACTCTTAAGAGGTTAGCGAGGCAATGTAGCGCACTGTCGGCATTCTATAATTCTTTCATTTTTTTATTCAACTTCAATGATCACACACATTCTTTTAAATGTATACGTAATCGATATTTTTTGAAAATTTTATATGTGACCGTCCCCTCAACCAATTTTGATGATGAATAGATGGTTGGATGCGGAATTAAATATCTAAAGATTTTCACTAAAACAAAGAAGAATTGATCAAGTTTCACATTTTCACATATTCATATGAAAAAATCGCAAATTAGTGGTTATTTTCATATTGTAGTCCTAAAACCATCCTATCCTATGCAAATCCCCAAAGGGAAAATTTTGGACGATGCCAAATTTTTTTGTGCATAAGGGCACATACCTTACATAAAGTACGGTTTTTTGTTTTAGTGTTTCGGATTCTCCTCGTCAGTAACTAGCACCAACTGGGTGTCTAGTTAGACGATGTATCTAAGCTAGTACCCAAATTAGCACTAGTTAGACACTAAAATCCAAAAAGTCACACGTCTTGTGTGAACACTAAACAACTGGCTTATACCGAGTGATGTCTCGATAGTAAGCACAGAAGTTGGTGCTAGTTACTGACGAGGAGAATCCGAAACACTAAAACAAAAAACCGTACTTTATGTAAGGTATGTGCCCTTATGCACAAAAAAATTTGGCATCGTCCAAAATTTTCCCTTTGGGGATTTGCATAATTTCAGGCGTTTGGGTCTTCAAACCACAAGACAGTTTCGGTTCATATTCTTCGTCGGCAAACAGAACTTCTTGCTTACTATCGAGACATCACTCGGTATAAGCCAGTTGTTTAGTGTTCACACAAGACGTGTGACTTTTTGGATTTTAGTGTCTAACTAGTGCTAATTTGGGTACTAGCTTAGATACATCGTCTAACTAGACACCCAGTTGGTGCTAGTTACTGACGAGGAGAATCCGAAACACTAAAACAAAAAACCGTACATCCTATCCTATTTTTTGGCAAAAGAACATAATATAGCATACCATTGGATAGACCATTTATTTAGTTTTCGAACGCTCCAATCATTGAAATTTTTTTCAAAAATGAACGCGTACAATTTTTTAAGTGCCGACTAACCAGCAAAATAGTTTTTTTTGCTATAATCCAAAATGTTGAGGGTAAATTAAATTAATCAAACATGGTGTTGTGTTGTATTTACACAGACCTACAGCCTTTAACAGATCAGAAGAAAAGTACATTCAACTCATTTTATTTTGTTGCACAGTGTTATTATCGAGGAACATATCAACATCGTTATTTTCCACTATAGTAGATATACTTAATTTTTTGTAGAAACTATGCATAACGGGGTAAAAGCTGCTTCAGGTCTTTTATCTCTCACTATAACTAAAAGGAAAAACGGCCCAATTCGATTTGCGCCGCTCTTCTTTTTGAATTTTTGATGATTTTTTCGAATTCCAAACAATTTTTTTTGAATCCCAAGCAATATTTTGTTCAAATAAATAACTCCAAATAAATAACTACATAATAACATACAATATTTTGTGATTAACCCCCTTTTGATATTTTTTGATTTGAAGCGTTCTTGCACTGAGCCCTTCATATATCTGTGAAAATTAGGTTCAGACAAACTTGATGACCAAACTTGATATTACTTTGTAGAAGATGTAACAATATTAAAATAATTTGTTTCACAGTTTATCGAAACTTTAGGGGAACATGGGGAGACTTGACCAGGTTTTCAGCTAAAACTGCATAAATCTCTAAAAAAGCCTTCAATCCCCCAAAAATCATTCAGATATAATGCGCAAAGTTATTGCGCGTCTTCATGATTTTTTACAGAATTTTTAATATAATTTTTGAAAAGTTACAAAAAAATTTCTGTGATCGTTTTTTCTGGTCAAGTCTCCCCATTGCGGGGAGACTTGACCAAGGCGTGGGGAGACTTGACCAAGAGAATTTTGAAAAATCATAACAAAAAATAATGACATAAAACATACTGTAATTATTTTTTCCCTATTGTCGAGATCCTTAGGTAGCAGTAAAAAATATAAAAGAGTTGCATTTGATAAATTTTGATTTTTTTAAATGCATTTCTTTTTAAGGATTAACTGTACTGCTTGCATTGCATGTTCACACGTCACGAAATCAGTCCTACTATTGCTAACTTTGCTTACAAATTTTAAAATATAAAGACTTATGTTTGGGGTGGGATTTTTTTATGGCGTGATTAACATTAACAGTAGATACCAAAGCATAATAAATATTAGGAATTTTGCATCTTTCTTCAGCTGATCGCCACTTGGTCAAGTCTCCCCATAAAATCTTGGTCAAGTCTCCCCAACATTAGTTATTGCGTTCAATTTCATGCGAATTCCAGTAATAACTATTCCAATGTTCCAGTTTATGTAAAATCTTTTCACTGCTTCACAAGGATTAAGATGGCATACTAGTCCTTTAATAGTAATTAGTAGTCGAGTAGATATGTCCATACAAAGTTTGATAAAAAATTCATTTATCGAAAAGTTAATAATCACGTAACATTTTCTGCAAGGAAAGGATTTTTTACTCCAAACTTTCAAAATTACCTTAAGGGATCGAAACAAGTATAAAAATATTTTTGAAAAAAAATTAAGAATCGAATAGAAGACGCCATAGCTGAAAATAGAATTTTGCGCTTGGTCAAGTCTCCCCATGTTCCCCTATACGTTGCGATAGATTGAGTAAGAATTATCCAGACTGAACAATTTAAATCTTTCTATGTACATAAAAACCTTGAGCTACACACGCTATGCCAAAAACATTTTCTAAACCAAGTGAAATTTCCTATGCTAATACAGTGAAGACCCGATTTTATCAGCTTCCGATTTTATCAGCCCCCGATTTTATCTATCCCTGATTTTATCAGCTTTTTGACCCGATTTTATCAGCCTCATATGAAAATTTATAGTTGGTAGTTTGATGGACTCTAGCAGACGAACCAAGTTGAATTCGAGTAAATCCTTTCTTGAGCATATTTTTCTTATTTTAGAGAACCGAAATATGCAAAAAAAATTTTTTTTAATTTTGCGCTAGCAGACCCCCATTAAGGGAAATTTAAAGCTAAATAATCAAGAAAGGTTGTGAGGCTATATCTAGAGACTGAAGAAGAATATTTTAAGGGATTCGGTTACTTAAAAAGAAAGAAAAATATATGTCCCGATTTTGTCAATGTCCCCTTTTTATCAGCCTAAAATTCACCAAGGGGCTGATAAAAACGGGTCTCCACTGTATAACCGATATTTTGAACCAAGAACGCTACTCATCTGCAGACAGGAAAAGGCAAATGCACCGACTAAGTGATGGTGGGACTGATGATGGTGGTGTCAGCACAACAGATCATTCTTTTATACATACGCATAATGCCATGTTCTGCCAATAGTAATAACTACAGTAATAAAATGTACCGAGTTTCTTCCTTCACTTTTTGAATGATACTCTTCAGTTGGAAATTGTGGCTATGGGCGGGGAGCAAAATGTCTGCAAAGCACCGCATTAAAATGCACTCGTGCATTTATATACCTAACCACGGAAATGTGCGACTTCGTCATTGAACTGATTTGAATTTTCCCCTTATATCTGACTTGCGTGGATGGCGAAGACAAATAAAGCCTGTCATCAGTGCGTTGGTCGGTATATTATAGGAATGGGAAGCGCCTAAGTGTCTGGAACGTGCAGCTCAGGGCTACCGTCATTCAATGGGTTAAGAATGTTATGGGATCACGTACTAGTAGGTAGGTATCGGTTGGGAATGACGAGCGGTTTAAGTTTCTGTGGACAAGTGTTTCTAAATTTAAAAAGATTATTTTGATTATTGTTGCTAAATTTCGTCATTACCAAAGTATATGCGAGCCTGAATAATTATCCGTAATCGATTCGTATAAATCAAGCTTTAGGAATAAAACAACCATTGTATAATTATCAGTAATAAATGCTAAGCGATAATTTTTGCACCAAGAACAATAAGAACGTAAATAAGTCGCAGACCGTTCATTGCATTAAATATTTCTTAAATTCCAAAAACTGTCGGTCAATATTTAATTTAATAAAATTTCATCATATCATTGATATTTATGAATATTTATTTTATAAAGCGAAATCCCGAGTGGATATGTATGCCTCTAAAACTGTTTTAAGTTTTGAACGCCAACCGTCGTTTTATCCATTCTTGGAAGCATTGCCGCAGGCTGCAAAACCTCTGAGTGTTATCAAAAATGCATAAAATACAGATTTTCTCTCGAACCTATACCATACTGGGAATTTGCTCGGCACACCCAACCGCTGTATAATCATAAAATATGTAACGATTTCCGTGCACCGGTTCAGACCAGATAAGCGCCAGAATTTGAAATCGATACCACCCCGTCGCCGGATGAACCCTGACTGGTGGTTTGAGCAGGGGTTATTCGCAACACCGCAGTACGGAAGCAGCTCCCGACACATCCAATCGGGCGGCTTCTGTTGTGGAGTGGGTTGGATTCCATTGCATACGGGATCGACTGGGATGCTATGTTGGTTTATTGTGACAGCCAGTTCTCTCTCTCTAAGCTTTAGCAGTTTCATGTTGTGACCGATCGACGCCCTTTCGCTGCGACCACATTCGTTGGGGACCCTTTTGGTCCCTGGCCCTATCTCCAATCCGTGCCGGTGTTATTGAAACATCCTTGAACGTACATATTTCTGTTTTACATGGTATTTTTTCAAATAGTTCTTTTCACCTTCCGGTACAAGCACAATCTATCGAACTTATCTGACGGGCAATAAATTTTACATTTTATCAGTTACCAAACGGTTGGAAATTTTAATTCCGTTGTCACCGATTGAGCCGCCTGTGTCTGATACTTGGGTGATAGATTAAATGTTTGTGTAAAATGTAAATCCTCTTTGCTCAACAGAGTTTTCATGTGTTGTCGGAGGCTGTCTGACAGAAGGACATTTCCAGTGTTGATTTTTGGATTTTGATTGATTTTTGGATTTTAAGTGATGATCCTACATACTCCTACATACAATGCTTAGCATTTTGTTTGAACACAAAGATCTTATCACCTCATCACCAAGGCTCACGAAAATCCAAGTTTTACCAGTTATCATCATGAATGGGTGCAGTGGCGTAGCCAGAAATTTGGTTTGGAGGGAGTTTTGACGAAAATCTTCGATTTTTCAAAAATGTTGGCGGGTCTATTGATGACATTTAATCTGTAGGCCGCGATCGACTGGGTACTACTGTGTTCTGCACTAATAGCGAAATGGGATGGTGTGAGCGGGCATGAGCGCTATAACCCTACCGTAGGCAGAACTAAATACCTGTCGCAGGTGTCAGTTATGTTGGGTGTCGGACTACGAGACAGATTAGGTCAAGTTCAACGAGTAGTTCAAAAGCACCACTTTACTAACAATCAAGCAGAAAAGGATGAGTTGAAAATTCGCAACTTCGAAACCGTAGCATTGGAAGAGCTTTGATAGACGGGGCAGAAGGTGTGGAAATGCGGGGATCGAGCGACGGCACAAGAGCTGGGCAAAATGCGCCAACGCGTGATCAAGTGGCAGGCGATCAGCGAAAGGATATGTGTAGTGTGGATCAAAGGCCATTTCTTCGACTACAGCATTATCAATGTACACTGACCTCACGAAACCGAGAAAGATGCAGCTGGAGCATGTCTATGATAGCTGCCTATGGCGGAATGTTAAGCTCGTCATCGTTGACATAAACATTCTGATAGGCCGGGGCATTGTATAAACCGGTTATCGCACAGGATAGTCTGTAAACCTTATAAATAATGTGCAGAAATTCTCATGATTGATAAGTATATTATGACGAACACCTAAATAGCGAAGCAGAAGACGACAAGAGTATTGCAAGAATCAGCTGGGACACTCGTGCAGTCGACGACAGATTCCGGATCTACCTAAGATTCATGAAAAAATAGGACGGTTGAATCACTGGCAATGATCAACTGTCATGTGAGCTACTCAAACACAGAGTAGAGGAATTGGCTAGAACACTCCACTGGGTGCTTTTGAAGATCTGAAAGGAGGATATTTTACCGAAGTATAGGATATAGGGAGTAGTATGTCCCATCTATGAAAATGGTGTTAAGCGGGAACTAATTACCGATTAATCACATTACTGAACTGCCCTTGTATGCAAAGGTGACGTAAATGCCATTTGAAGAAATCAATTTTCAAATCTTGCATGGTGCGGGTAAAAGCATGCTTTCTCCACTTTGATTTTCGTATTTCAACAGGTTATTTTTAATTTTTATTTGAAGTCGTTTGCACTGAAAGATACGAATTTTCATAGTGAACTTGAAAATACGAAAAAGTTAAATTTTACCAAAGTGGCGTTGAAGTCACTTTTGCATACTAGAATAGTAAATGTCATCTACAAGGTGTTCTCCCAAATTCTTTGTTGCCGCCTATCTTCAAGCAAGCTATTTGCAATAACATTCTTGAAAACTTTGCTGAAGACACTAAGTCTCGAACTAAATTTGATTGGAATTAGTAATGTATCCAACTGGAAAAGTCAATCAACAAAATTATGCTGCTAAATACTAAACCTCCAAAAGCTGATAGTTTCCAAATTATGGAATCTTGGCGCCATTCAATTCGATTCCCAAATGTACACCATAAATAGCGAAAAACGTGAAAAATTTTCATTTTTTTTTATTACCAATCTTAGCTAGTGGAACTTTATATAAGTGATAACCCAAAAAAAATCAAATGCGCATAAAAACCAATTCTGACCTGTTAGAGCCAAGCGTAAAGTGCCATTATTCATCAGTTTCTATGTAGGCGTTTTCATTGAGCTATTTTGATTGATATTTACATGATTTATCAACTATAGGATCCTCACTAAAATATTAGTTACAAGATCCCATTCTCACAATTTACAAAAAGTCCCCATAACGTTTAAAACATTAGGTTCTCAATGTAATGAACAGATAATAAACTTTAAATTATTATTTAAATATTTAGTAAACTAGTCAGCATCAAACTTTTTTTCTGCAATTGAAATATTTTGGTTTGGAGGGGGTTTAACCCCCAAAACCCCCCCTTGGCTACGCCACTGAATGGGTGAACTTCTTTTAGCATTTAAATGAAAAATATAATAACGTCCTAATAATGCATGAAGCTTGAGAGTTCTTGGTTTTTATTTCAATGTTGTACATGTAACGAATCGTTCTCTATTACGATATTTCGAGTATAATATTCTCTACTCAGCAATTTCCACTTAATTAACCATCCGCATACCAGGTGGGGTCGGATACGACCCTATGTCTAACTGTTGTAAGCTAGTGCATATACCCGTCCAGGAGAAAATAACTAGCTGATAACCCGTACATACTATTTTTAGTTACATACCAAAACCTGGGAATAATTGATTATTATACATCATTGAGGTATTAAACCGGTATTGAAGAAACATTCTTCAATATGTATTCCAGGGATTATAACAAATAGCAAACCAATATCTTACTGCAATGTGTTTTATGGCATGAATACATGAACTAGTTTTTTTTTATTATTATTGTATACCTCCATATAGTATATTTTGTTATTGGAAGGTTGAAAAATGTTGTATTATTATTCAGGTGAATCGTTTCATTATCAACTAGTTAGTCGTAGAACATTTCGGTGTTATTATTTTTCGTATTTTACTTCTTTTATAGAGTTTATTAACACCATAAGGTGATATTCAGTCATTGGTATGCAGAGAGTTGTATGCTTTCAAATGCCAATAACTGCATCTCTACGTTTTCAACGGGAAGTTTTTGTTAGTGGGATGGGGCAAAGAGTTACGTGATACGATGCAACTCTCAGAAGTGTGATTATGTGTTTATTACTCTGAGCATCCAACTGCCGAGAATTTATAATAGATTTACCTTTTGTTGAATTAATTCGAAAATGCTCGACTTGTACAAAATGTAACTTCAACTCCGTACAGCCGAATGTTAGCAGTTTTTCGTATGTTTAATTGAATCAAACGTCATGTAAACGATTTTTTATTCCTAGTTTCAAGATTTCAGCTAAACATCACATTCCGAGAACATTATTATTATTATTAGCTTTACTGTCTCGAGACATTTGCCGGAATTGATATGCTAATACCTAAAGATTTCTTAATACAAGTAATATTTATCGAAAATAAAATGACAATTATGTTTGCCATTCTCAAATAGAAACATCTGTGTGTATATATGTATGTGTGTATGTGGCAAATAAGGCCAACTCTGTTTCTCAGAGCAGGCTGGACTGATTTGTACTTGCTTAGTCTCACATGAAAGGTACAATCTTCCCATCGGTTGCCATTGAATTTTTTTAATGATCGGACTTCTGGTTCGTGAGCTACTGGTTGAAGAGTGCAGTCATACAACAAATTCCCATATCAGCTTGTATGGCCAAATGATGTCATGCATATTAAAATATTTGCAACATTACTTGGATTTGCGTCTAAATCACTAATGACTAATCAAAGCCGCTTTGACCACATTGGCCTCTTATGGTGGTTCTTGATCATGCCTTCGGGGAACTTACCAAGCTCCAATTTAATATCATACCTATTTCTCAGGGAATTCTTGACCGATTTTAACCCTCAAAAAGGCAAAAGGCAAATTGTGACTTCTTGAAGCATCGCTCCCAAGACCCAATGAAATCAAAAGCAACTTTTTTGTCGTTTTATCAGTGAGAGATACGAAACCCCGAAAACGATCAACTATTTTCATTTAGCTCAATATGGAAAAACGCGTTAGATAAATCAATTTTCGAAAACCACTGTGCGCCGTTTAGGTCTGCTAAAATTGCCTCCAAGCATGGCATAGCAAATGGAGTTCTTGTTATATAACTGTTGGGACCTCTTAGATCGATAACTAGCCTTATATCATCCTTTCCTTTGGGAATCGCTAACATAGAGGAGCAAAACGAAGAATCCATATTGTCTGTCACTCGCTCAATGATATCCGCTGATAAGAGCTGTTGCAATCTCTGTTCAACAATAGGCTTGAGAGCTATCGGAATATTCATGAAAATATTTCGACACGGTAACCTTGTTCTGTCGTAATTATTCTGTACCGGGGGTATGTTAAATTGAGGAAATACAACATTTGCTATCGTTATCGATGCGATTTCACCCGCTTCATACCATGCATTAGATGTTTTATTTGTTATCACAGGTACATCCAGACCTAATAGCAAAACACTGTATCGGGTTGCCGTCGCTCGACCCAGCAAGAAGCGGGATTCCTTAACGACATAGAATTTCTCTAACAGGGTTGGACGATCTTTCGAAACATACAAAAACGCTTCAAAGGTAGACATAACAGGAATCTCCTTTGCTGTAGCATATGCCTTGAAAGGACGATCTGTACTGCACTGGCTGTTGAACATTCTCTTTCGATATTTCTCGTTATCGCATAGTATTTTATATCGTTGTTCGGTGAGCGTATTGACCTGTGCACCAGAGTCGATGAGGAACTCACATGCTAATCCTGCTACTTCCGCCACAATTATACCATCCACCTTCGCTGTCAGTGGGTGTAATAATGCTGCGATATTCGTCTGCAAAACATACATATACTGCATTTTTTTTATGACTAGGAGGCATCATCGTAGGTACCATTAATACAAAGAAAAAAAATCTATGACTGGATTTATTGAATTCAACAAAGTTTAACAGTTCCAAAAAATTCAAATTTCATTGCATGTCAGGTATCCTGAAGATGATACAGGAAAATTAAATGGGGTTTCCTTCACCTACATTTTCTTCCGAACGATGCTCCTCTGCATTTGTACCGGTGTCCATTTGGATCGATGCAACCTTGCTAGTCGATCCCTCGCCTTCTGCGGTTCGTGGATTATCCAACAGCTTCATTGAACGGCAAGCTCGTTAAATATGGCCTTTACGCCCACAGTTAATACAAATCTTATCCCTTGCGTAACAATCGTCGGGTTTATGGTAGACACTGTTACACCTGAAGCAACGATCCAGTGCATCATAACGTAGCTTAACTGGTCCTTTTCTGAACGGAGGCATACGAGCGCGAGACGCACTATATCGATTATATGGTTGATTCGATCTTCCACTTGCAGCAGATCTTCTGTAATATTCTCGTGAGGAGCCTGCTGTTGGATAAGTACCACCAATCGCAGCAATCATTTGATCTGACTTACCGTGCTTCAGATGATAGTATTGTTCGTTCATATTCACGGCCTCTATTTCACGGACTTTATCCACCAAGTCTGTGAAAGTTCCTTGTCGGCTCAACATCTTTAATGCCACTGCACGTATCTCTTTATTCCTCGCATGCTCGGCGACGGAACTCACTATTTCCTCGAACTCCTTCCCTTCCGAAAAGTCGCAAAGTCGGGCAATCGCACCCACTCGCACGATAAACGACAAGTCAGATTCCTCTGAACGCTAAACCATCAGTGCTAGCTTACGACGTTGAAGCATGATGTCCGATGCGGATCCGAAATACGTTTTTAGTCGAAATAAAGCATTTGAAAATGGAAAGTTATCTGCATCCGGAGCCTCGAATGACGATTTCGTGTTTTTGTATATTTATAGGAGTGTTGGACCTGCCTTCACTTAGAAAATAATGAACTGCGTGGCCTCGTCGCCTACACCAGCTAGCTTCAGTGAATCAATTAAGGTCTTTCCATGCCTCAAAATCACGCCTTCCAATTTGTTCCCCCTCCACGGTAGACTTGCACTCCGGCACGTTGATGGAGGAAACAGACATTTGATTAACGGAAGACATAAATCTCGACACTTCATCCCCAGTCTCGTTGGGTGCTCGAAGGACCCGGGCATTCATCGAATGCTACTCTGTCCACCTCTGTGGTGTGAAAATCAGGTGAACGTAAGCTCGTCTGGAGTGACATAATTGTTTCCTCAGCTAACTTCAGCTTCTTACTCAATTCGGCGTTCTCAGCTCTCATTTCAGCTATTTCTTTGCTAGCTGAATCCGTTTTGGAATGTTTCTTTCTGGACTTTCTATAAATCAGAAATAAAACCATTTCATTAACCAATTGATAATGCAAAATTCATATTTATACGGAACTATACCCAATTCATATTTACACAAAATCTTTACTAATTTTTATGTTCACATAATCTATATTTTAGTCAAATTCGTTTATGGAGTCCTTTCGATCCAATATAGTATGCGACCTCTCGCTCAATAATTCCAACGGAGTCCTTTCGCTCCGATAGATTGAGTCCTCTCGCTCAATTGTGAATTTGTACACATTTTTTTCATAATTATTTCAATAGAGACCTCTCGCTCGTGACTAATATTTTCATTTTTTTTTTTGCTAGAATTTTTTTTTCTCGGAACTTCCATAGATTGTATAACTTCTCACGCTATTTTTTCTCTATTTTTTTGCCAAATATATGCACATAACTGCCTTAAATCTCAGTTATATTCTATCGATTCAACGATATTCTGATTTTAATAATCAGAACACTTTGTTTTACATTTATTTTCGCCATTTGCCGGAGCGTCCACTGCGCCATTGTCGTGACCTTTCCCTTCTCGAATGGATGCCATCTCGCCAAAACACGTGCAATCACGGTAACAATAGTCAACAGAATGAAAACCTAAAATCTCGTTCGCCTTTGTGGAACCTTCGAGATTACAATCCATGCTCGCGTAACTCTTCCGATGTTCAACCTCTCTCTTTCACACGATTACATTCCTCACTCTTTTATTCTCATATGCTAGCCTAAGCGAACATGAACCCCCACTGCTGATCATCACTTCTCCGAACATTTCCGAGCGTCACCTTCGACCCGATGGACGAAACGATTACTCTCTTTCTCTATCTCCGGGATTATTTCTTCGTCAAGCAGGCTGTCTTCCGGTAAAACTATCTGCGTTTCAAAATGTGCGTTCGTTTTACTGGTTACGTCTAATCTACCTAATACACTGAGAAATATGTTACGCTTTTTTTGCATTATTATTATTTTGAATCTGGGTAATTCATGTTATGCTGATTATATCTACTACAATTTGTATTTTAAATTACAAGTTCATTGAAACAAGAGAATTGCAACTAGCCAGGCCTCTGAGACTCCTTGCCTTTTTGAGGGTTAAGAAACTTGATTTCAAATGAAAGATACAGTATTCTCAATGAATGCTATTGAATTTCATTCAAAGCTGACTTTTGGTTCCGGAGTAGTAAGGTAACACAGGAATTTCACATATAAACAGAGATCATGAAATTTGACTTCAATATTTCAATTATCCTTGTATATATAGGGATCATGATTTTAGCGTTGCCACAAACAAGCATGTGTTTTCTACGAGATGAATCCTTTCGCCTGGGCTCATACTGGATGAAGGAAGCTTCTTTAAACCGATGCGGCATTTCAGTAGATGTTCCAAATTACGAATATTCGGTCTTATGCAAAAACGATTTTATGGTCACCGCAACATATTTATTTCATCGACTTGTTGACTTTTCTCAGTGAAAATGAAAACAGCAAATTTTACCATTATTACATGTAACGTTTCGGCTTACTGTTACTTACTGGCTTACTGTTCATCAGCCATCGTCCAACACTGTCGAAGCTTGGTGACCAGACCATCATACGTTGTGCAGAACGTTCCACATTCTCTTTGTAAGTTCACTGTTTTTTCTTCGCCAAGAATTTTGATGTGAAACATCTCTGCAGTTAGTCTGCTCTCCTTGTTTTCGATTCTTTCCAGTATCCGGGTGTTGGCGAAATCAAAGATGTGTCCTTCTTGCACACATACTTACAAGCAGTGCACACATGTTGCACACTGCAGTGTTGAACTCAATCCGGAGCCACCCTGCCATTCCACATAACAGATCGTATGTCCGCGATTCGAACCTGTCACACTTCTGTATTCGTTCGTGTATGAGGGTTAAACAGCTTGGTGAAGAGCGTACGATGGACTTCGTACACAGCGGGGAGACGTGTACAAGTGGTACTGGCACCCGAAAGGCTCGTACATGGTTTGGTTGTGTGCGGGTTAATGCCGCCACTGCCGAAAGTCCATAGCGTCTATCGCTTGCTCTACCGTCCGAACGATACAGTCATTATGCTGCTCGGTTGCAATGCGAGCAACAATCAGACACGCGGCACCTAGTACTTTTCAATTTTCACAGCGCTAATACTTGAAATTATTTTAAACCGGATTAGGCGGCCAGTACTGGATTTGAAGACCTTGTCCCGCGTGGTTAGACATCCTAGAAAGTGTCCCGCATTTCCCAATTTGCTAGTTTTTCTTGCAGAAACATACCGAAAGCTTGCTCGTCATGCCTCAAAAACGTTGATATTGTACAAAGCACCCAGAAATTATTTTGAATCGAGGTATCTAATTAAGAATTACGTGTATAATGTGCAAATTGAGTCAATTTAGTATAGTTTCAGCGACATCTTTGTCAACTACCAGTATGAGAAAGCTCATAAATCTTTGCAAATGGTTTCTTAGTCTTATAACACTTGTACATACCCTGAAAATGGACTTCCTTGATAGGATTCTTTAACACATACAGCATTTAAACCAAAAACATCTGGTAACTTTATTTTAAAACATTCTGCAACAATGCAACTGATATGTTGCGCATGAGAGAAACAGCGTATGAAAAACGGAACGCTCCATCAAAAAGGCTAAAAGCAATAAATGAAATCAGACCCGGCAATTTGTTTCCGTGCTAACTCACGATTCGCCATGGCAGAGGTGTGAAGAACGCGCGCCGCCATTCGCCGATGCCGGGAGATTTTCCTGTGCTACCATCATTGTCTTCCCCTTGTTATGCATAAGTTCCCTTGATTCCTCTAGAACCATGTCCCGTGCTTTTTGCAGAACAGAAGGATATATTTCAGATTTAACTTGGGGCGGTAGAAAATCACAGTGTAATAATTTTCCTTATAAATAATATCAGACTAACTCGGTTCAACTGGCTGGCTCTGTAACTGGTCGACTCCATGGATATGACCCAGAATGTAGTCAACAGCTCGAACGGGACTGGAAGTTCGAGGGTATACAGGTATAATTTGGATGCATTTCTCGTTATAACCATGATCAGGGTTAAAGATGCCCTCTTTCTTCCGAACAGTTCCTATGTAATGTAGCAATGGCCGTCCGTCGGTCGTACATGTATTTCTTTGCCGGCACCTCTATACGAGTGTGTATATCGCTTCGGTTGATTATAATGAATGAGTATAGTAAAAGTTGCGCCGCCGAATCTGCCATGGCTGAAGCCGGAAGGTACAGGACAATTTTCCATTTGAGCAGCACGGTAAAACTACGCCACTGGGACGTAGTGATGCAAAAGTTCGTGTGAAAAATGGGAAAAATATACTCATAATTACGATGCAGCGCGCAAAATAAATCGAAGGAGAAACGGTTCTCTGCTCATAATTCGTGCGCTTGCGATGCTTGATAACGACGCGGTGAGTTTGATATTGTTGTAGCTTGGCAAGTGGGTGTGCAAAGGTCAGCATTAGGATTCTGGTTCTTGGGGGAAGTTCAGTCCTGTGCCAACCACTGCATATTATTCGGTTACCATAAATTCTCTTGAGCATAAAACACGGGAAATATTTTCTGTCTAACGTCAAAAGTAACCAAAAACTGAGCTATCATGAATTAGTTGAAATAAAGTTATAAAAACGTGTTTGAGTTACGCATTATCATTTTTTCGATTTTGTGAGTTGTTATGCTTGAATGATTTGGTTGATCCAGTATTTAAACTGAAGGTTGAAAAGTTTTCCTGGCCCTACTGAGAAATTAGAAATTAAATTAACTCTTGATATCGCGCTACCTATGAAGTACATCGAATTTTTCGAAAAGTGACCTCATAGTAAGCACATTTTCGGATACCGTTGAGCCAAGCGATTTGAAATACCTCAGAATTATCTTTGGTTTGAATTATTATTAATAATTCTATTTCCAACGAACAAATTTAAAAACTCTGAAAACCCGTTGGAGACAATCATCGTCATTTATTTTTTAGTTATTTTTATGCCTTAATATAAACTAAAAACATAGTATTTTTTCCTATAGCATTTCGGTGTATCTCAAATTAGTAATTATTTCAATATTTGCAAATCGCTGGGAATTTGTGGATCGGACAAGTCCGGAAGAGTTCAAGTGTTTTTTGGATAGCTGAAATCATATTTTGTAATACTGCTTCAACAACTTTGCCGTATAATGTAACTTTTTTATCATTCAAATTTGGAATAAAATGTTTAAAAAAGGTATTTTTTAAATTGGTGCAATAAACAGCAAGTCTACTATTTTCAGTTGGTTTTAGGCTGAAGTTATTCAAACGGTTGTGTTGCACTACGTTTGTAATAATATTGTATTATTTAATACAGGCATCATTACTAGAAAGCGATATTGCTGGATATATAAAATGATTAAAAAAACCCTTAAAATATCACCATTTGGCATCCACGCAAAAATTCTTTAACAATTTTTGCCATACTCTTAATGTTGTCATGTTATACAGTAGATTTTTAGGTATGTAAAAAAAATATAACGAAATAAAAAATCGAAAAAAAAATATTTTGGTTATTGACCAAGAATTTGTCCTAGTTACTCCTCTGTGAGGCGTTCAAATGTATTCCAACCTTTTCATATATTTAGGACAAAAGCAAACATCGATCAATAATGGTTTTCACATTGATTTTTGTCTACTACTGTTCAAATCAGTTAGAATCAATTCAAGGGAATTTAAAATCAAAATATTTTCTACGAAATACCAGACTTGTATATCGAATTTTATAAATAACTTACAGTTTTGAGAAAGGTTTCCGTTTTAATTTCACTATACTATCAGTTAGACTTGTGCGAATACCCTGTAATATGCAATATAATATAAGTGTAAATTTAAATTGCTTTCAAATATTTGTATAGCGGAATACTTCTTTTTAAAGTAAATCACTTTAAAATATTTCAAATTCATATTGCTATAACTAAATCAAGTTTAGCCGAAACTTGATTTAATTATAGCAATATGACTACTTGCACCAACAGTGTAGAACTGATAAACTAGCAAGTACTTTTTGAGCATTAGGTTGTGCATTAAAAATTAACCCATTATAACCCAGCTGAGTTAAAACTTTTGGTAATTTATAAATTACTTCGTGAGCCCTCATATTATGCCGAATAAGGTGTAGGAAAAATTTAATATCCACTTTGGAACGTTTTGTTGCGAAAAAAATAACGTATGAAATTTCATACGCTGGGCTGATAGGGTACCAAAATCATTACATAGAAAATTCGGCTAAAATCTTTATATTTAGCATAAAATCGAACAATATCTTCAATCTTGCGAGATCATTCATTTAGCAGCTTTTTAGAAACATTTTAACACTTCTCTCCTCTTTCGTGCCGTTTGGTCTCATGATTGGTTCGTTGCATCAAACTTTGTAATTATTTTAAGAAAAAGAACATTTTTTATGGAAATTTACATAAAAAATATTCTGGGTAGAACCAGGCATGATTTGCAACGTATTATGCATTTGTTAGCCTTGAATGCACTTATTCAACGTTAAAATTAGCGAGAAAATTGTGAATCCTCTCCTGGTCCGAAACAGGAAATAATTTTGCCTTAGGAAAAAAGATATCGGCTCAGCCTAGCGTATGAAATTTCATACCTTGAACTACCAGCAGAATTTTCGCAATTATTTCACCAATTTCTTCTATTTTTTCGCACTGAGCCACATCTTTCACACCTCTCATGACCATTCGTTTATAAACCGAAACAAGAATTAGCGATTAAGAAGAGAAAATTAATTATATGTATTGTTCATATTTTGATTTGAATTTTGTCCAACTTTGACATTCGAAAACACAATGGAATTGTATAAAAAAGATTATTATAAACTATAGGGTATTAATTAACGTTCACAGAAGACCAGAAGTTTGAAAACGCCTTTATTGTATAACAAGTATGATCCTGAAATGTGTTGTTTTTGCGTATGAAATTTCATACGCTAGGACATAATGGGTTAATAAACTTTGGAAAACAATTTGAAATTATGCTGTCGAAATTTAGTAGTGAGTGCACGCTGCTCTGAAAATCTAGCCAAATCGTCTTAGAGCAGCTGCGGCTACTCGTTCAGTGAGTCATTAGCGCGACTTCCGGAGGGATATCTAGTCGGAAATATTAAACCAAACATTTCACTTTTAGTGAACAAATTTCAATATTCCCAATATAATCAGATAATCTAAGTTGCCTTATTCGATTAAGGGGACGAAGCTATCCAAATATTTCTAAAGATATCTGTTTTTCTAATGTAATTAGTAATCATATCACATGAGAATATTATAGATAAACTCCGAATATGTATTCAGTAGAACCAGTTTGTACAGAGTTGCGCTGAGTAAAGACATAAAATTTAACGGGCGTTTAAAGATTTTGAGATCAGTTTAAATGATTGCAAGAGAAATTTCAAACTGATTAACCTGAGTAAACGCTTTGTTATAGAAATTTAACTACGCTGCTGAACCACCGAAATAATGAAATAAAAACATTTAAAACACTAATCCACTTATTGTTAAAAATCGGGCGATTTCTTGTATCTTGGTGGTTCTAATGCTTAACTTTGACCATTTTTAAACTTTTAATAGCTCATTCATTTAATGGTCCATGCATATCTGCTAAAGTGCTAACTAGTGGTGTCTCAGATAATAATTCACGACTGTAGGATTTTCATGGTCAAAATTTTTCGCGGAGAGGAATGTTGGATCTTTATAACTGTCATTTTGTGTTATTCCTAGATTGTTTTCATGAGACCAAAACTATATTTAAATATACGCAATGATGGCATAGATGGCGCCAACACTAACTTTTCAACGGAGAGAGATAGAATATCGAGATGTTTGGCAAAATTACTGAAAAAATCTTGTTCTACAACTTTGTAGAAGACACCTAATTTCTATCTCTCTCCGTTGAAAAGTTAGTGTTGGCGCCATCTATGCGGTCACAGCTGGAACTAAAGTTTTCTAACCAAAACATAACTCGTATTATGTACTACAATTCTTCCGAACACACTAGTGAGCTAAATCTAACCATTATTCCATAAAAATGTTTAGTTTGTTAGAACCTAGTACTGATACACTACCATGCACTGCTAGACCCCATGCAAAACTGACTCAGACATCACTTCGTTATAAATTTAATAACTTTTCTTGTTCGAGTCGGATCGCTTTGCAGTCTTCAACAAAGTTGTAGATAATAAAATTATCTTCCTAAGTTTCACTTTTAGTGATAATCTGAAGTATACAGTGCCCCCTAGCGGTGAAAATGTTCGCAAGTGGGTTTTCTCCATGTAAATTGTCGAAAAATCCCATACAAACTTCAAGCACGTTGGTCCGGTAGCTAGACTTGTTCGATTTGGCTCAAATTTGGAGCAGACACTCCTGGTGGGACTAGGAATCGACTCAGGGGTGGGCCGATGGGGGTCATTTTTTTCTGTCACTCTAGTGTCGGGTTGTTGTTTTGTTTAAAAAATTTCAAGTGTTTCTTTTATTAGGTAAGAGTTGTGATATGTGTTTAAACTCTCAAATATTTTTAAACATTGAAATTTTTAAGCGATTTCATGTTAAAAAATTCTTTTACCGTCTTTGTATTCTTTTTAAAAGAAATGCATAGCATTCGCTTTAACGTATAAGGTTTAAGATTCTTATATACCAAACGACTCAGATCGACGATTTGCAACAATATCTGTATGCTTCTGTGTGTATGTATGTGGCAAACCCCCCTCTTGTTTCTCAGCAATGGCTGAATTGATCATACCCAAACTTCATTCAAATGAATGTCCTAACACTCAGACAGAACGCAATTAGTTTATTTTTGATTCTAATGTTTAACTTCCAAGATATGAAGTTTTTTTAAATGACCTGTCGAAATTGAAAACAGAGATAAACACTTTTGAACAAGCTATTGTTCGTGGAAATCAGACTATTATCAAAAGAAATATTCAACATTAAATACGGCCGAATGATTTCTACCGTTTTCCAATATATACAAATAAGACCAAAACATGCAACCAACTCGTAACGCCAATACGGCTAAATTGAGGTCAATAGTATTTTCAGAGAATTTATTGGATGAGTATGCTTTTTCTATTAATATTGTGTTTTCACAGATTAATCACCCCATAAGGGGCCGTCCATGTACCACGTGGACAGTTTAGGGGAGGGTAGGGGGTATGAAAAAGTCCACATTTGTCCACGGTGGGAGAGGGGAGAGGGGAGGGTAGAGGTACGAGAATTGTCCACGTGGACTTTTGACATTTTTTTTTTCTTTTTTAGAATGTAGAACAAATTTGCCTTTTCCCAGAATGTAGTAAGAAACGGTTAAATTGCATAAATTCAGCTACTGACATCATACCATTTTGATCCAATTTTTTGTCAACTCCCATATTTTTTTGGATTTGATAACCTGTTTTACGCCCCAATTCAAGAACTCATACGTTACTTTCATTTTTCGTTATTATGATGAATTCAAAATGTGTCTTTAAGAAACAAGAATTTTAAATACTCTTATATCGATTTTATTAAAAATTAGATAATTTAACTGAATTAAAAAATAAACAAAATCTGTGAACAAAGTTTACATGACGGCGCCGGTGGTTGAGTGACCGCCACTCATTCCAGTTGGCCTGGGTTCAATTCCAGCCGAAGTCGTTGAGATTTTTCTGAGGTGAAAGAATCTGTGGTCCCGTCTTCCTTTGGAAAGGAAGTAAAGCCGTTGGTCCCCGGTCCATGAAATTCGTGGATCGAAGGTAGTGGAATCACTTCTCTGGCGTCGGTAAAGAAGAAGTATATCTAACTTCTATACTTTACTAACAAAAATATCCTCCTCCCGTTATACTTGTGGAGTGCGCAGTAGTATATACAGCCACGGTGTTCCTAAAACCGTTATTAACTAAAAAAATGACCATAAATTTGGCATACGGCATTCGAAAGATACAGTATCTAAGCATCTTCTCAGTGAATTTCAAAATGATCCATCGAGGGATTCGAGAGATATGGCGATTTGAAGTTTTATGATACGTTTCATAAGGCTACCAGCAAACACCCACGGGTTTGGTCCAATCTCTATGAACAAAAAAATATTTGTCTACTTATTTAGTACATGGCATTCAAAAGATATAGTAATCAAGTATATCAAGTATATTTATACGTGTCGCGATTTTTAAAGGAAACCCTTGCGATTTAATTACATAAATATAATGTACAAATGGTGTTATTTATATGGTGAAAAAATAAATATGAAAATAGGGTTGTCTACCAAACGTTAAATATAATGTGTAATTTTAAAAAAATAGATGAAAGTTGGAATGTTCACTTCAAAAGGCCATATCTCAATGGTATGTTGACTGATTCTAATTATTTTTTCATTATTGAACAGGTAGACGTTTCATCATTAATTTTCATCAAGAAGAATATAAAATAGAGTTGTCTACATAAATAAATAGACAATATAATTGGTCTCAACTATATGTATTATAATTATTTAGTGATTATGAAACGTATCATAAAACTTCAAATCGCCATATCTCTCGAATCCCTCGATGGATCATTTTGAAATTCACTGAGAAGATGCTTAGATACTGTATCTTTCGAATGCCGTATGCCAAATTTATGGTCATTTTTTTTAGTTAATAACGGTTTTAGGAACACCGTGACAGCCTCTAGCAAAAGCAAGTATCGGACTAACAATTCCTTCCCTTTCCTTCCGCGATCTACGTTCGGGCCTGGCCAGCGCCGGTATTGATCAGAAACACTTTAGAATTACTAGGAGTTGCACATTGAAAGATGTTTCGCTACTCCCAGGCAAAAATATCTACTGATTTCCTGTGCAACTTCAGCCAGACCCGATCGATAACGGAGTAGCAGCCAGGGGTGGTCGCACAAGCTCAAGCAAGCTCTATGAACAAAGTTTACACGTTTGATTTAAGGACAACATTCAAAATTTGTTTGTTTTAAGGACAACATTCAAATTCACAGAAGTCCAAAGCATTGGAAAAATCCATAACTTCTTGGAATATAAAACTAAATAAACAAATGTACACTGAACAAAACAATGGGAAATGTCCACGTGGACTTCGTGGGTAAGGGGGTAGCGGTACAAAGATTGTCCACGCTTGACCACGAAGGAGGAGGAGGGGGTCAAAAACCAAGGAATTTCTGTCTACGTGGTATATGAACGGCCCCTAAGTGCGTAAAGCTGGTGACACAAAGTGTCTATCGTGTATGCTGTAAAAGTTATAGCATGATATTTATTGTTCAATATAATAATGGTACTTTTAAATACGACAGCTAAATTTTGCTTCAATAAAACGGAAAAGGATGATACCAGGACATATTTTGTAATTCATTTTTCTATCTACCACCGCTTGAAATAACCACCGGACAATTTCAAGTTGTCTGGATGTGAGAAAGCAAACTTTCATTTGCCAGAACCTTCTAAGAGCTAATTTTCTAATTTACGACCTTCGAATCGTTCTGAAGCATATCTCGGAAAACAAGAATCGAAATAAATTACTCCAAGTAAGTAGCAACAAAGTCATTATAAACTCGTGCACAAGAAACTTCGAATACTTCCTACTTGAGGATTATTTTTGAGGACATATTTTTCTATTGCATCAAACTACACCAAATTTTTATTAAATTCTTAAAAAATTAATTTACCGGTTACTTCCAAAATATAACGTTCGTTTGTTTGAAATATCTTAAATTAATAGGTACACTTGAGGGGGTACACTGCTTTAGGAGACATAAAAGAAGTATATTTTCGTGATATTTGGAAGTGGAAAGAAAAGTTCTCGATATTTGAAAATTTATATATATTTGCATACACATTTGAAAAGTTAAAAAGAAAATTTTCCCTAAAAAACTTTACAAAATGGTGGAGTTAAGAACTGTTTTGTTACTGTAATACCTAATTAGCGGGAAAATTACAGCTCGTTATTCTGATTGAAATCAATGAAACAACGATTTACATAAATACACTCAGGTTTTTTTTACGCGGGGGATACAGGCCGCGTAAATGAAAACCGCGTAAATTTCAAAATCCGCGTAAATGAAAACCGCGTAAATTTCAAAATCCGCGTAAATGAAAACCGCGTAAATTTCAAAATCCGCGTAAATGAAGACCGCTTGAATTTAAGAATCCGCATTAAAAAGAACCTCGTTGATGGATACCGCGTAAATTCCAAAATCCGCGTAAATGAAAACCGCGTAAATTTCAAAAACCGCGTAAATGAAAACCGCGTAAATTTCAAAATCCGCGTAAATGAAAACCGCGTAAATTTCAAAATCCGCGTAAATGAAAACCACGTAAATTTCAAAACCCGTAAAAAAACGCGTAAAAAATACCGCGCAAAAAAAAACCGCGTATAAAAAACTTGAGTGTATACATTCCATTTGATTTCCGGTACCTTTTGTCGCAGTTTCTTATAAATGACGTACTTTTGGTATGAAATTTTTGATTTTAACGTGCTACAGAAATGATTGAAATCAGTATTCTGGTAATATTATTTTGTAGAATCTTTAAAAAAGCTATATGAAGATTATTGTGATATATTTTTCGATTTATTTATTGACGTAAGCCCCCTTTTGGACGCCAGCCATTCAATTATCAACGCTATAATTATTGAACAATATAACGACGCGGATCGATTTTCAAAGTTTTAGCTTTACACCTATCTTCAGCCCCATCTAATTGAGTACATTATTTTAAATACTAAGAAATCTACAAAATGATATCTTAAACATCATTATTGGTTAAAAGTGTGACAACTGTACTGCAAATACATTGGGAGAAACCAGAATGAATCATATGTGTTTCAGTATTAATCAGACTGAATTTTTCACTTAAAATGTATATTGAACAGAAGACGTCAATTCAACTTTAAAAACTAAACTAAAAAGGCATAAGGAAATAGAAAAAAATTCAAATTCAAATAAATTCTCGCGCTTCGGTTGAGCAATAAGGTCACTACTTTCAAGCACAATTTTTACGACAGCCACAGATATTTCACAGTAACCAAGTTTAGGACAAATTTAATGAAGTCCCTTTCCAATTTTTCACCGCTTGGCAGAACAACGTTTCCGCTCTGCCTGTCTAAAAGCCATCGAAATAACTGGGTATGGGTAAATGTCGAGGCAAACATCGTTGAGGAAGTTCTCTTCACTGACGCTGATGTCAGGATAATGAAGTCGACGATGACGATGCTGGAAAATAAATTTTCTCCGCAAGCGGGTCAACAAGTTAAGCAATCGCACGGGAAGCCTTTCGAATTAAAAGTGTACGTAAAACTTGACGTTACGATAAGATCACGAAAAATCGATGGAAATTACGCTGAATCTGGTGTTCTCTACTTAATGTAAATGACTAAATTTAAATCTACTCTGGCACGTTCGCGTAAATTCAGTCAACTAGAAAGTGCGATACGTCATTTCGGTCCGCAGCTCCGATAGGCCAGGTCGAACCTACCTGGTTGATAAAAGGGATCGATTGCGCACTAGCTATGTACAAAATTCATTTGGGTCTTTACTTAAAAAAAACTCGGCCACCGAAGCCCCGTTAATGGTAGATTATTAATTAATTTTATTTCCTTCTCGATGAATTTTAAGAGGTAATTTCTCTTCGTGGGGACAGTTATCGACAGAGATGCTTTTGAAAATAAAGTAAGCATGAAAGCGTACCTGATTAGACTTTGCGATACGATTTGGGAGGCATTTGGTTGTGTATGATTTCGCCAAATACATAATGCGATTAGCTTTTAACCTTCTGTGTCGTTCAGATAAATTTTATCTGGGAGAATCACTGTATTAATAACTAGTCGAAAAGTTTTCCAAAATACGAGAGAGTCAGTTGTGCCAGTTTATAACTCCATCGTAAATTAGCAGCAAGGGTACCATATATCAGACGCAGGCTACGTTATTTTCGCTCATATGAATCCATTACATTGGAAATAAATTGTCATTTTTACATGAAAAATAATATCATCAACATTTAAATATCTCCTGTGAAGCCACCTATCCATTTGTCTAGATAAATAAAACAGTTTTTATTTATTACACAGAGATGTTTCACTTCCAGAGATTTTTGCTTGGTGTATGGACGGCTTTCATAACACGCACGATGTAGTACATGTTCGATCTTCAATAATTTACTAGTTTATTAGGGGTAGTGGTTAGTAAATCGGACAATTTGGGTGTATTCAACACTGTGAATATGTTCTACACTGTTTTTTTTATTTATTCACATTAATTAAAATATAAAACGAAAAAAACAATTTCTCAGGTTCCTTACGCGCGACTTGCATTGCGCGAGGAGACCTCATTTGCGGCTGGAAAATATTTGTTTTCTCTCCAACTTTATCCTAGGGGGGTCATTCATGCCAATCTCGTTGTCGTACACGTGCGTATCATCATAGTGATTAGAAGAATATGGGGTAAAACGCACCCTCTAATGAAATATGATCATAGCTTAGCTATAGAACATTAACTGGGAAGTGTTTGTCATAAAATAGCATAACAGCGACGAACTGTTTGTGGTATTGAAGACTGTTTGTTGATCTTTGTTTTCGTAGATTTTTCTTAACGGTTTCTGTGCAGGGTTGTTAAGAAAGCACGTCTATTCACAGAACGATATCTGCAAAGAGTTATCTGTGTAATGCGTGATGCGAAATTTCATTTTCAAAAATCAATCAACAGGCCGACGAGGGTACCCACAAATTGAAATGCTCATAACTATGGCTTTCTTTAACCGATTTAGACACTTTGTGGTGTTTTTAATCCAGGAACTCTTCCATTTTTTGATTCATTGAATTTGGACTGGATGAATGGTTCTGGTTCTTTGTAATCCGAATTTTTCGGAGTAATGTTTCAGTACTAGGGTATGATTTGAAAATTGAATAACTTTAGTTCTACGGATATTTCTTGTAACTATCACCGCTCAAATAAACGGTGATACTCACAATTATTAGTTTTACTTTTTTGTGAGGAAATCTTGTCTAACCCCAAAATTATAGCTAGTTCAGAGGTCATTGGGCGCCATTTTTTAAAAAAAAGTACCCGTGGGATGTCTCAGTATAGAACTGAATTAAATTGGAGTTGATGTAGTTTTCGGTTTTTGGTCATATGACTCTCCTTAGTGCAACGTTACGAAGGAATAGCCCCTCATCTTCAGTGGAAAGCAGGGTTTAAACATAAATTATAGTTTGCTCATAATACAAATATTTTGCAAATTTTGCCAGGATCGCAAATATTTTCTTTTTCAAGTAGAATGTAATATTTAGTTTGTTTCCGCAAGTGGCTCTGTTCTACACTAAAATGGAAAACTATTTATAGGGAAACAGAAGACAAAAATAGGTTTGTTTTCTTTAACCTGAACAAATAAACCTCGCAAGGGTAAATTAGCTTGGATACTAACAAATATTTCAGATTAGTTGAAGATCTTATGACACATCTTAGAAATGGGTTTGGAAATATCAGGATAGATCTGAGTCGTGACAGTTGCCACGAACACTAATGGGGGGGTGATCGGGGGTGGAGAGAATCGACAAGTGAAGAATGGTAAATGATGGTTAGTGCTGTGACATTATTTTTGCATAAAAGGGCGAAATTTTGATTCCTTACATCTTTATTATACATAAAGCAACTGATAGTTTTTACGCCATAATTAGTATAACATAAATCTTGCAAAACAAGATAAACTTTCACTAGAATTTTGTTATTCAAAACACAATTGCTCTAGGCGATGCTACGAGTATAATATGAATATGAATTATGTTAGAAATCAAATATTCTCACTACTAGCTGGATTACTTGGTGATCTGTGCATTCATATACCATCCAACGTCTATCTCACGACTGAACGCAATGCTTAATCCAACAGATAAATACATCAACTCTGGACAAATTTTCACTTTGAGTTAATTTATACATTGTTTTGTTTTTTAAAGTAAACTTGCGCATTAATTTTTGAGAAAGAGTTAATTAATTATTAAGTAAATTCACAAAATGCGGAATCGAATTCCTTGAATCAAGCAGATGTGTTTTCATACCCCGATATTCAAAATCGGTTTAGTTTTGCCCCTAAAACACCCGTCAAGCAATACTCTGTATGTACAGATCTCATTTTTAGTTAGTGAAAATTGTTAAGCGAGGAATAAAAATACGAAATGTTTAGTATCTCCGCCGTTCGTAAATGGATTTTGACAATCTAAAGCTTGTTCGAAAGGTATTTTTTCTTATTATCTGTACGCCTACACTGCTTTGTCCGGCAGTTATTTGCTTTAAACCCTTTGTGTTTTAGCAAAATCATTCATATCTCAGAGAGTAAAAAACATATCGAAAAATAAAAATAATAGTGTCAAATGGCAACGTTTGGCCTTTCACTTGAAACAAATTTCGTTAAGATCGGTTCAGCGGTTGCTGAGATAATTACATGACATTAGTGCACACACACACATTGTCTCGATTTGTCGAGCTGAGTCGATTGGTATATGAGTGGAGGCCGGGCCTAGGAAAAAGTTTTCAAAGTTAGAGCGAATCCTATACATTTCTTTTGTAAGAAATGTAAAAATGCAGACCTTGTATCTTCAAACATCCATAATACCCAGTTGAATCTAATATTTTTCTGAGATAGCAAGAATCTCCTTTAATTATTGTGTATCAAAACGCTCTCTCTGTATAGAATTGAATTACATTGGAGTCGATGTAGTTTTCGATTTTTGGTCACCTGCCTCTCCATAGTGCAATGTTTCGAAGGATCATTTGAAAATAATGATAGTTTTCTCTTAATACAAATATTTTACAAATTTTCTCAGGACTACAAATATTTTCTTTGACAAGAAGGATGTAATATTTAATTTGCAAAGAACTATTTATAGGGTAGACACAAGCAGACAACAAAAAGTTTTGCCTTTTCAAACCTGCACAATTACATTGCACACATAAGCAGGAGATCTTATCACACAATTTAGAAATGGATAGAGAAATAGTAAGATTGATGTAAGTCGTGACAGTTGCCACGAACAGGAAGAGACAGAGAGAGAGAGAATTTGTTTAGTTTTACCCCTAAAACACCAGTAAAGCAATACTCTTTATGTAACGGTCTAATTTCTAATTGTTGAAAACTGGTAAGTAAAGAATGAAAATATAAAATATTAAAAAGTCGCTCGTGAACAGATTTTGAAATCTGTTCAAAACCCTTGTTCGAAAGGTATTTTTATAAGCTTCCTTACTATATGCACATAGTGCGAACAAAGTGATTTGCTTGAAATTTATATGCTTAAAACATGCCGTGTTTTGACAAAATCACCCAAATCTCAGAAGCAAACAACATATCCAAAAACAAAAAAAAAATAGAGTCAAATTGTCGTTAAGCCTTTCATGTGCAACTATTTTAATTAAGGGGTTACACCTAGGGTTCGTCGCGGTTGCGGTAATTACCGCAACCGCGCGGTATTTACCGCACCCGCACCGCAAAATCTGCGGTGCGGTGAGACACTTTTTCCCGCAGATGCGGTGCGGGAAAGAGCTTTTACCGCGCGGTTTTACCGCAACCGCACCGCAAAACAAAATAATTGATAAAGTGATAATTTTGATTATTCTAAATTGATAAACAGAATGCTATTACAAAAGAAAATCTAGTTGCGCCCGAAATATTTTGACGCCATTCTTTTTACGACATATTTTGGACTAGTTATTTGATACTTCTAAGTAAAAATTCACAAACTAACCATTTCAAATACATAAAATGCAAGATCCAAATAGAGACAAAATTATTAGATCATTTAAAAACAATAAATTTGTACTCTTAAATCCAATTTAAAAGTGCATCACTTCTCCCGATTTCTGTTAGTAATCTTGGAATTATGAATCGTTTTCGATATCAATTTTTCAATTGCGAATTTTGACTAATTTAAAGGAATTAGAGATGAACTAATTATGCTGGGACTGAAACACAACCCAAAGAATATAATTATCTTCGTCAAACCAAACGAATTTGCAATAATTTGCAATAATTCACAGTAAAGGATACAAATGTATGAAAGCGTTCAAAATAAGGAGGGGTCCAAATTTGGATGATTATTCTATCATTCGTTCATCAGCATCGCATTTCTATCTTCTTTGATTGCTGTGTAAATTCAATGTGAATTTTTCTACAGTCAATTTTAATGGACTCTTTCTCAAAAAGAATGCTACATAACTTTTTTTCGCGTACTTCCATTCAAATTTACTATATTTTTCTACCAAATTAAGTCCTAATATTTTTCAGTTAAGACTATTTTGTAGCTTTTTTGAAGCTTTTTTTTTCCCAAATACCACATAGTTTGACTCCCGTTCACTGCAATTGAAGTTTTTGCCTTTGGCTTATTGGCAAAATATTAGAGGAAAATACATTAAATGCTAGAACTTTCGAACTAGCCTTAGGAAAATTACACTTCATACATTTTCAAAGGGAGCAATCTTAGTTGTTGAATGAGAATACATCTGTTTCTTGAAGCATGCGGAAATTAGTGTTTTGAGATATATTGTCCGTAAAACCCCCTATTTTTAAAAATCATTTGCTACAAATCATACATTTTTTGCAGTTTTTCTAATGTTCAATAATTCTGTACCGGTTGAGACCGGACACCTGATTAGATGTAATGTATAGAGCAATTTTTTCGTCAAATATGGCGTCGTTCTTATTGATGAAATACAATATGTTTTTATTTCACTGTATTGGAATATATGCGCTACTATATAGAAGTACTGGTATTTCGACTTTAAATTTTTGTTGGTGAAATTCCTTTAAGAATGAAAGGTGGTTTTACTACGTAAATGCGTAAATCATACATTTTATTTTCATATGTCAAAAGCATTGAAAATATGAAAATTTAAAGAAAAAAATATGCAACTTCATTTCTTATTACATTTTTATTCCCCTTTTTTCAATTAACTGAAGGGTTGCTAAAATAAAAGTTTTCCTGTTACTGCAGTACAACGTTTTTGAATGTATAATGTTTGCCTTAAAATGAACGGAGTTTTATTAATAGAAAATGAAAAAGTTGATTTTTTCATAAACAATATATTCTGAGGAGTCTCTTAAAGTTAAATTTCGTGTGAATAAAAATAACATTTAATTATATACTGTTACACAAATGAACAATTTTCCAACACTATTTTTTAAAAATATAAAAATTTTACCGCATTTACCGCATTACCGCGTGGTGCGGTGCAGTAAATAAAGTGCGGTTGCGGTAAGCGGTGCGGTTTTATTATTTTTTTGCGGTTGCGGTGCGGACAATCCATTTGCCGCCCACATCCGCACCGCGACGAACCCTAGTTACACCGCTGTAGGGCATGAAAAATAACCATTTTTTGTGAGTTTTTCTTGGCGTAATAAAGAGGTGAATCGAGATCTTTTCAGATAGGATTTATAACATAAGTATTGAATAACACGAAATATTTTTTTCGAGCAATTTCATCACAAGATGGCGGCTAGGAAGTTTGTTTCCCTAAGCGCGGTTTTTTTGAAAGGGGTCCGCCGCCGGAAATGAATCTCCCGTATTTTTTTATCTAAAGCCAAAAACTAATGTTTTTCTGATTTCTTATGCCAATAGCAAGCGACGTATGTAGAATTTTTTCGATATTTTGATTTTACGCGAGATGACGCAATTTTGAGTGAAATGAATATGAATAAAATGATTGGAATGAATGAAAAGAATAAAACTAATTAAAGAGTAAATGAATTGAATAAAATGAATAAATAAAACAAGCGAATCAAATAAACGAAACGAATAGAATTTATGAAATGAATAAAAAGAAGAAGAAAATGAATTGATTAAAATGAAAAATAAGGCGTTGTTAAAAAGTTATAAATTAATTGAAAAAATTAAATTGTGCAAATAAATAATGTGGATGAAATGAATAAATCTAAAAAATAGTCAAATTATTAAAATGAAGAAACTAAAAATATGGATGAACGGGGAAAAACAAAGAGAATGCATAGAAGGAAAACAATGAATAAAATAACTTAAATGCATGATATTAATAACATTTATAAAAAAATAAACTGATCGTAGTGAATCCAAAGAATGAAACGAATAAAATAGATTAAATGAACGCAAATGAACAAAATGAATAAAAAGAATGCTGAATGCAATAAATAATTAAAATGCAAAAATCATATACTTAAAACTAGTCAAATATTAAAAATGAATAAAATAAACAAGACGAATAAAATCCATGAAATGAAGAAACTGAAAAAATTTACTATTTAGAATGAAATAATAACATTGATGTAAATAGTATGAAGTTTCTAGGCTATGTCGATAGCACAAAAACCGTGCATTTAGTAGATAATAATGTGCTCTCTTTCCAGTCATCCTTATAGCGTGTATATTGTTTCGTTCGGAATTCTCGTTCAGGTAATATGAATAAATGAGTCCTATACAAACCAATATTACGAAAAAGAAATGGTTCAAATTTTCAGGAGTATTTAATTTGTTGGAAACGCAAACGCCATCGAAAGTGTCACTTGATATAAAACTGCTCTAGATGGATAGGCACGCTTGACATTACAAGTCTTAATTGTCTGCGAATAAATACGTTTCTTCGAGTTCATTTGTTGTTACACAGTAATGTGTATGACAAAAATGTAGATCAAACGTTTCAGTACACAGTACATCCAACGCATCTCTACTAATTGTGACTGAAACATCAATTTATTTACTTAGTATAGAGCAAAAATGGACAACGATAAGTTAAAAGAACCATTGTACTTGTATCACCCATCGAGAATGGATTCTTTAGGAGACTTATTTTCCCGGATCTAATTCGTGGATATTTTTGGGCTTTGATCCGTTATTCTTCATAATAGCTCGTACCAATGCAATGAATATATATTTTCAATAATATCATCACAAAAAAGATATTCTCACTTTTCACATGACATATTTGAGCAATTCAGATACGAAAAGTTTAAATAACGCATGTGGAACGTCTCTTCTTAAAGTTTTCATCTTCAAACATCCATATTACCTAGTTAAATTAAATATTTTTCTAGAGAGCCATGAATTTCCTTAATTATAGTGTATATAAAAGCTCTGAATAGAACTGAATTAAAATGGAGTTGATGTAGTTTTCGAATTTTGGTCGCCTGCCAAGCCATAGTTCAACATTTCGGAGGGATACACATTTCATCTTGAGGGTGTGAACATTTGGAAATAGTTATAGTTTACTCATTATACAAACATTTTACAAATTTTCTCAGGACTATAAAATAATTTACTTACCAAGTAGGATGTAATATTAGGCTCTTTTCATACAATAAAATGTAAAAATCTATTTACAGAGTAACGGCAGACAAAAATAGTATTGTCTTCTCAAACCTTCACAATTACATCGCACACATGATTGGACATCAATAAATGTTTCAGGTTATCAGAAGATCTTATCACACAACTAAGAAATGGGTTGAGAAACAGTAAGAAATATGTGAGTCGTGACAGTTACCAGGAACACGAAGGAAGGGAGAGAGAGTGAGAAAGGGAGAGGGGGCGCGTGAGAAATAGAAAATGATGTTTAGTGCCGTGACCTTATATTTAAAGGTATATTATGCAATATATTGATTCCTTACATCCTTATTATAAATAATGTAAGCAGTAATTTATACGCAATGACCAGTATAAAGAATTTAAATTTTGAAAAAGAGCTAAATTTTCGCTAGAGTTTTGGGATTCAAAAATGCAATTGCTTTCGGTGATGCCGTGAGCATAATTATATGAGAAATCTTTTATCTCACTACTAGGTGAATTACTTGATGATCTGTGTATTGATATACCATCAACATTTACCTCACAATTGAATGCAACGCCTAATCCAAGTGATAAATACATGAACTCTAGAAAAAAATTCACTATGAACACATTATTTTGTCTTTGAAATGAACTTAAATATTAATTTTTGAGAAATAGTTCATTTATTATAGAGGTAATTCACAAATTTTTTTTAAAGTCGAATTCCTTGAATCGCGTAGATGTGTTTTCATACCCCGATATTCAAAATCGGCTTAGTTTTGCCCCTAAAACATCAGTAAAGCAATACTCTGTATGAAAAGGTCTCCTTTTTAATTAGTGAAAATTAGTAAGGGAGGAATAAAAATACAAAATGTTTAATATCTCCGCCGCTCATAAACGGATTTTGACAATGTATAGCTTGTTAGAAAGGTATTTTCATAAGATTTTTACTTCTATGTAGTTTGTGCGATGTAATCGCTTTGTTCGAAAGTTAATCGCTTAAAACCCGTCTTGTTTTAACAAGATCATATCTCATATCTCAGAAAGTAAACAACATATCGAAAAACAAAAATAATAGTGTCAAATGGTAACGTTAGGTCTTTCATTTGAGACTAGTTTCGTTAAGATCGGTTCAGCCATTGCTGAGATAATTACATGACATTTTGTACATACATACATACAAACATACAGACATTGTCTCAATTTGTCGAGCTGAATCGATTGGTATATGAGACTCGGCCTTCCGGGCCTCGGAAAAAGTTTTCAAAGTTTGAGTGAATCCTATACATTTCTTTTGTAAGAAATGTAAAACGCCGAAAATGTCATAAAAATCGACAAAATATAGTTAATTTAAAAAAAAAAGTTAAGCGATAAAAAAATAGAATCCTACGTACGATGCTGGAGAAATCAATTTCGAATATACTATGAAAATTTCAAAGCGATCAAAAATCATTTGTTCGAGTTATGTTTCCGACCAGCTCAAAAAAAAGTGGTTTCGAGAAAAACGCGGTTAAAGTTTTTAGTATACACGGGGTATACATAAGAGGCGTTGCGGCAAAATTGAAAATTTGAAAATTAATGTATCGTTTTCATCTTCCATGTTTTGGGACATCATTGTTAACATCCTAAAGCACATTTTAAACTAATAAATAGGAAATTGATTATTTTTTTAAAATTCTACAGTGAGAGAGCGGTTCAGCCATTAAGATAATTACATGACATTAGTGCACATACATACATACATACATACAGATGATCGGTGTTAAGTCGGACCGAACTAAATCGTAAAACATCAAAAAATGAGATGATAATGGCACACGATAGAAAATTTGTTCTGCTACATTGAATTTTTGCAAGATTTGAAATATGTAACACTAAACAAGAATTGTAGCAAAAATTAAAAGCAAATTATAACGTAAGGGATGCTGCGGTTCAAACTTTAAACTCGTTTTCTCGAAATCAATATATTGTCACTTAGTCCGATCTGACTTAATACCGACCAGATATTGTCCCAACCTTTCGAGCTTAGTCGATTGGTATACGAGGTTTCAAAATTTGAGCGAATTCTTTTGTAACAAAAGTAAAAATAGAATAGAGAAACAAGTGAGAAAACAGAGCAATTCCTTCGCAGAATTTCGGAATGCCGTACCGGCAATATTCGCACAACTGATCAAATTTCCAGCGGACAGTATGACTGCAGAGCTAGTAGTACATTTAATTATTCTTGGGCATCCAACGACTTACTTGAGACCAGTCCCTCTCATTATGTATCGCTAGAACAGGTCACCATGAATTTTCAGACTGCATGAGAAATCGACAATAATATTATTGCTTAGATTATGGAAGGTTTTCCAATTCAGCTTTTATTTCAGTTACCTACCGTATATTTTCAACTCGCAATATTGAATCTCTCAGAAAGCGCCAATAAACTGCTCGTATCGAAATGGTTAATTGATTCCATTGAAAAATTCGAGCCGAAACAACAAAAAGGTTCGAGACATGCATAAATATTTTTACACTACAGATTTCGTTTTGAGATGAGGCGATAAAATCTACCAACAGAAATATCTTCAAAATAGAATGAAGAAATAAACAGGCATCCGTCACTGAGAAAACCTCAGCTTGCGGCTCAGCTAGAAATATGATATTCAAAGCGAGCGTAAAAAGATGACAAAAAATGAAATAGTTTCTTTATTTTATTTCATTCCATGCTCGGTGGCGAACCTTGGAAGATCCGTGTACGATAGCAGCGTTTACCAGGGATGGAAAAGATCTGAGCTCCCCGATGTGACCAAAACGTACCTACACCCGTTCTATATCGGGAATACGGAATGGGTGGAAAAAGATTGTGGCATGTTATGTCGGGGCGACATCTCGTGCGCTTTTGTATAGCAAGTGTCCGTGGCAGCAGAGGCGAGGCGGTCGGTATGGTGAACTCACAATCAGTTCATCTCAGGAAAAGGGACAGAAGCGACATGAACGTGTCACAAACGGGAACGAGTTCTCGAAATTGGTGTAAAATGATGGCAGAAGAGGAACGAAAATATGAGAAACCTGACTGCCTTGTCGAGATAAGAGAAGTATAAAAAATGACATTTATGGGGTCTTTTCATAACATTTTTTTTGAGATGCTTAGATGCTGATATTTTGACAACAGTTGTCATCAACAAGACTCATAATTATTGGATCATGCTACATGTGGAAAGGACAAGATTGTTTTCCCGCAGAAGGAAGCTAAACCGTTTGAAGGCGTTTCGCCGAACTTTTATCAAAAGAAATATAAAAATTCAAGGCCGGGTAGGTTTTGCCATCCGAGATGTATAAATATTTTTTGCCGGCATAATCTGATAAAGCTCAATTTCAGACCATTTATCAAAGAAGTCAACTTCGTTGAGACGCCCACTATGATTTTCACCTCATAAAGTGACCTAGGGAGAATCTCGCTTCACAATCGACATGACAGTGATTTCTAACACCTCATGTATGTTAAATGTTACGAATACCGTCAGTTGCAGAAAATTTGATTTGATACAAACAATATTGAACAGCTCCCAAGCCTATCTTAGCATTTTATGCATTATCTTCGTATATCTCAAACAATTAAAAACGACAAAATTTACAATATCGCTGTACTAGATACAAATGAAACCCATAGCACGGTATCTACACAACAGGAGAGTCGTGATTTAAATTTTTTTTCTTTGATCTGGTTCAGATATATTCTCAAGAACTCACGACTGCTGTAGAGTAAACCTAGCATCTCGGAAGAATTTTACACAATCGAGTGAACATCCCGAATGCGCACTCACATATTTTGCTTTATCAGATTCACATAACAAACCTTCAAAGGCTGATAGGCATCTTTGTACCGCTCTTAAGGTTGGCTTCGACGGATACTCTGTTCGATTATATGGTCCCACAGGAGCAATACTCACTTTTGGCTACAATCCAACTGGGAAGATGTAGCAAAGATGAATCCTCACGGTCTCTTTTTTCCTGCAACCCAGTATAGTTTTCTGTGAAAACGCTCCTGGAAACGATAAATATCTCGCTTCCCAAGTCGATTTTCTCTGTTTCATATTTCTTCGTTTCCTGTGTTGTTAATTTTTTTTCTGTGTGATATTTTTGTACGTGGTTTTTATTATGTCTCTACTGGTTGTGCTTCTGGATAGCATAAGTAACTTGTTATTCATGGCCACCTCGCTTTGATCTGTGGCTATCAGAAGTGTTATGTGTAGCAGCAGCAGCGCCTGGTTCATTGATTTTCTGATGATGTGCAGCGATGCCACGGCAAGCGTGTTTGGTTCAGTTGGTCGGTAACCTGCTGCTCTTGCCTTCCGAACCCGCACCACAAACAACCGATCGCCGACCTGAGCACTAAAATGAAACATTTCAAAATTAATAAAATATCAATAAATTACATCGCACACGGGGGCACTGTCGGAATTATCTGGGTTCTCGATCGGGCCGCCGAATGGTTTTCATATTGAAAGAGAAATAAAGAATAATGTAAAATAGTAGCATGGTGGTTGAAGCAGTTTTATGAATTAATTTAAAATCTATAGCTGACTGATCAACGGTTCCATAGCAAACAATGTAATGTAAGCCCGTTTCAGTGCTTTTTGACGATGTTTTATTCCAGTACACAAGTTTTTGCTACTATATCTAATCCAGTCTAGTCATACACATACACAGCCAATACATGTAGCAATCCTGGAAAAATGCAGACGTTCGTTTGCAATTTTTCTTGCCAATATTAATATTTGTTTTTACATATGGTATATGACACAACCATTAAAGCGGCCAGGCCAACTGTGCAAGCCTAGCCTAGCGTATAGCGCCTTTACTCGTTCTCTGAAATAACGATAGAGCAAATTGGTGTAATCGGTTAATTAGTACTAAACATAAAGACAAAACGCTTTTAATTCACCTAACAATGACAAGACATTTCTTTTAACTTTTAGAATACCCTCTTCGGATATCATATTATACTAGACCAAAAAATCAAAACAATTATTGCGTATATACATATCATTGATAGCAGTCATTCAAATTGTCATGGCGATCTGAGAAGTAGAACTGAAATTGCAGCCCTTAATACACGCTACCTCAACGGCACTATTTCGATATCGCCTTTTTCAAAAGTGATCTCGTAATGAGCAACATATTTCATATACCGTTGGACTCACAATACCTAGTGATTTAACGATGGATTTTAATTTGAATTATTACTACTAATCTTAATGCCAAAAACAAATTGGAAAGCCCTTAATATCTGAATTCTTAGAGAAAATTATCACCATTACTGACTGTACTGAAAACTTTAACAGCGTTTCCTTGAAATCACATTTTTTTACGGTAACCGGAAATAAAGCTCGAACAAACAAGTTTATATCGTTCTGTAATTTTCACAGTGTTTTCAAAATTGCTTTGTTCAGTGACGTGCGCAGATTTTTTTAAAATCATTTTTGTGTTGATTTTAAAGGCATTTTCTATTAAAAATTATGATATTTCGCGGAAAATCAAAATGTCTTAAAAATCCTACTCGCTTTCTATCGTTCTAAGGAGTCGAAAAAACGGTTGTTTTTGGCTCTAGGTTAAAGATTACGAGAGATAAATTTTTGGCCATGGAGCCTTTCCAAAAGAACTCGCCTGCCGGAAAACACTGTCCAGATGGCGATCTTGTTTCGAAAACACTTGACATTTTCCTTATTTGTACATCAACATTTCTATTATAAATCCTATTTTACGGGATCTCGATTAATAGTAAAATTTTCAAAATATGTTTATTTCTTCATGCTGCACAGTTAGTAAAATTTTGCAATCTTGGTTAGAAAATATAATGAAAATTTCTAATCAATACACTAGTTTACAAGAAAAATGAATTTTCAAGAAAAAGTATTTTTTGACTAATTTTGGGACGCTGAACACGAAAACAATATTCATTTTTTTGTTCAAAGAAGCGATTTTGTGATTTTCTAAAAAACTCGTTTTTGAGCACTTTTTGTAGTTTTTAGTCAATATTTCATGTCAAAATCATTCAATTAATTTAGTCAACATGCAGGTTGAAATATGCCGAGATGCCCTTTCCAAAAACATATAATGTGTCGATCATATGTAGAATTTTTAGTGCTGCAAGCGACCAAAGTTTTAAAAAAAAGTGCATTTTTGACCATTTTTAAAAGTTACTCATTTTTAAATGATTTTTTTTACCGAAAAACAATTTTTTTTTCGGACCTTTTAGAATCTAAGATGACAAATAATATGTTTACGTTAATTTTAAGCTTAATATCACTAACATCGGATGAAAAATGCTGATGCTATGGCACATTGAGCGAAATGGAAATTTTATGATTTTGGCGGACCCTGCCCTGGTGCGGCGGTTTAGAGGGTGTAGCACTGGACTCATAAACCAGTCGTCAAATATTCGAGTCCCTATCGGGAAGGAGTCTCAGTGGGATCGTAGCACTAGCCACGTAATATTCTGTGAACTGAGAATCTGCTAAAATTCCTTTAATTCGTAAAATATGTACTCACCACAGACAAAACAAAACTTTTCCAACGATATTACCACATTTTAAAAAGAGCACTTAGTTGTACAATGAAATATCCAAAACCATTCAAATGCCGCAGGATGGATGGATGCAAGCTCGAGAAGACAGTACCCAACACAAACAATAACTATCAAGTATAGAAGATTATTTCAGCCGAAAGTATGATTGTTCGAAAAATAAAAAGTTACAATTTGCACTCAGTGCTTCATACCATCTACAATTTTCATTCAACTTTTGTGACCATTGGATTAAAATTTATGCAAAAAGATTGTTTATCTCATTAGATTCTAAAAGAATTTTCTTCTTTCCTTGATTTATTATTAAAAATTTACTAGAAATATGTATTTTTAAAAAAAAGGTCGAACATCAGACTTTTTTTTACTTTGGTCGATTTACAATCGACAAATGTACATTTCTCGACAAACATACGATTACGGTTTAAAAACCAACTGTCAAAATTCTCTTTGAAAGGAAATTCCGGACAAACCGTTACTGGCTAAACGCAGTTCATAGTAGTTAATGCAAGAGAAAACTATAAACAATGTGATTGGTGGGTAACAGTTTGTCTGAAATTTCATTTCATAGAGCATTTTGACAGTAGGCTTTTAAGCCGTAATGATATGTTTGTCGAGATTTGAACTACGCATATGATACATTTTCGGAAAAGGCACATCAATACCTTTCGAACTGTTTGACAAATAACTAAAATAGTGCCCAAAACACCTTTTTCAAAGAAATCTTGAAAATGCTTCTTTGAAAAAATGGACTTGGTTTTCGTATTCAGCGATCCAAAATTAACTGAAGAAGCACCTTTCTTCTTAGCTTATCGCGATTACTTTAAAATTGTTAAAATCTGTCACATTAGATTCTGAAAATATGAAAAATTATTTTTCTGTGATAAAAAATAGAGCAAAAATAAAAAAGCGGCAGCAAAAGAATTTTTTTTAAACTCGAACTTCTTTGAAAGAGAAATAGAGTATTATTTTCGTATTCAGCGACCCAAAATTAATCTAGAAAACACTTTTTCGCGTAACTTCATTTTTCTTGTAAACTAGTGTAATATTATTTAACACCAAAAGAGATATGTGAAAAACAGAGCAATTTTCACTCGGTGCCTAATAACATCACCAGTTTTTGGCAGATTTTCGTGATCTTAGGCTTAAAATTCATGAGAGAAGTTTGCCTGTTACATTAAATTTTAAAAGATTTTTTTGCTGATTTATTTTTTTAAGAATAATCAACCAAAAATTAGTAATTTAACCAAACACTACATTTTTTGGCTTTGGTTGCTCTTAACCCTAATTTGTTGATATTTTATCCTTACATGTTATACATTTTTTGAATGGGCACATCAATACCTTTCGTATGGTGAGTCGTTTGTGTTAATCGGAAGATTTGTTCCTGGGATATTGGCCAAAAATTGCAAAAAGTGCTCAAAAACACCTTTTTAAAAAAAATCGCAAAAACGTGCTTTTCGTGCTCAGCGACCCAAAATTGACTTAGAAAACACATTCTTTCTTAACTTCATGCAATTATCCCAAAATTTGTAAACTAGTGTTAAAGATCCGCTACCCAAGTTAAAAAAAAAAATGTTGTCTATATCTATTAATAAATCGAAGAATATATCACAACAATCTTTCATATAGCCTTTTTAAGATTCTAACAAACAATACTATTAGAAAAGCGGTTTTAATAATTTCTGTGGCACGTTAAGATCAAAAAATCATTCCAAAAATATATAATTTAAAAAAAATCGCGGTAAAAAGTTAAGGAAAATCAAATATTTGTTGTTTCACTAGTTTCAATCGGAGTTACGAGGCACATTCCGTGCAACTTAAGTATTACAGTAACGAAATAGTTCTTGACTCCGCCATTTTGTGAAGTTCTTCCAAGAAAAAAAAAAAAATTTTTGCTTTTCAAATGTGTTTGAAAATATAGATACATTTTTAAATAACTAACCCTTTTCCTTCCCGTCCTAAAAATTACGAAGAAAAATTTATTTTTTTTTCTCCTAAAGCAGCCACCCCCTTAGGGGGAGGGGGTATGGGTTTCAGCGTAAAATAAACACTTTTTTGCTTATTTATTTCAGAAATTTGGGTAATGCGAATTGATCAAAACTTTTGTACATTATAATGTATCATTTCAATAACACTCTTTTTCCACACAAAAATATCGACAAGAAACTCTGTGACGATGCTTTTTGTAGAACGTCTCTGGAAAAATACGATTTGCGGTGTTAACTGCCATTCAAAAACTTCTTAACCGATTTATTTCAAACTCTGCATTGATTGATTGTTTTTGGTCTTATTTTTAGATACTAGAAAAAAACTAATAATCTGTCATCCGTATTTAATGTTAATTATCTCTTAAGCTGAATAAGCTATCTGAAAATATATTAAGTGTTTAACTATGTTGTCAATATCGACAGTAATTTCCAAAAAACTGCAAAAAATCCCATTTTTTCACATCCGTATCATAGAAACTAAAGATCAGAATCAAAACCAAATTAATAGTTTTCTGTCTGGATGTTGGGCCTTTCATTTGAAATTAGTTTGGATAAAATCGGTTGATCCGTTGCTGAGAAACATGAATAAGAATCTAGAGCAACTCGAAATCATAAGTGAAATCAGCATCTGGAATTTTTCGTGAGCAATAGCAATTTTTCTTGCAAATGAGTGAAAAAACCCTTTATTGAAAAATTATCTAAAAATATTAATGTGGGGGTTCGGTATATGTATGCAAAGTTTGAAATAAATCGGTTAAGTAGTTTTTGAATGGCGGTTAACACCGCAAATCGTGTTTTTTCAGAGAAATTCTACAAATAGCTTCGCAGCCGAGTCTTTTGTCGATATTTTTTCATAGAAAAAACAGAGAATGTTATTCAAACGATACATCACAAGGTACAATAGTTTAGATTAATTCGCATCACCCAAACTTCTAAAAAAATTTCAAAAGAAGTGTTTTTCACGCTAATATCCTTAACCCGCCGGAGAAAGCTAGAATAAAGAAAAAGCGGAATAGACAGAGGCCCAATAATGCACTTGACACCACCCGTAACAGTAACAATAATACCAAGCGTCGCGTCGCAATAATCACGGTCACAAGCGCCACACAATTTTCGATAAAAATAACGGAAGTAATTACAACCACAGTAGATTTGCGTACCATGACAACAAATGCCGCGACATCGAGAAGATATTGGGTTATCATTTTTCTGTAATTTTAGCAACCGAGATTAGTTGGAACGAAACAGTTAGAAGTGAAGAAGTTTTCGGAAGCAATTGCAATGTTTTTAGAGATGACCGCGATTGTCAAGTATCTGGTTTGAGGTCAGAAGGAGGCGCTTTGATAGCGATTTCGGCAAAACTAAATGCAGAAGTTATCACAACTATAAAATCAAAAGAATTCGACAAGGGCGGAGATAGCGTAGTTGGCAAATCGATTGCCTTATACGCAGCACACCTGGGTTCAATTCCCAACACCGCTCATAGGATTAGAGATTTTTCTAAAGAGATTTCTCTAACCCGATCAGGAGGCGAATGACCCTAAGGTAAAAACCTATATAATCAAAATAAAAAAAAGAAATTCGAGCATGTGTGGGTGAAAGTACATGTTAAAGATGAAGCTCACGTTTTTGCTTCGGTGTATTTTCCTCCAAGTTTTGCTCAAAAAACGACTTACGAAAAGTTTTATCATGCTGCTGAATACATTATTAGTAGTCTTTGCCTGGACGTAAATGATTACATATACGGCGATTTCAATCAGTGATATTGATTTCATACCAGATGCTGATAAGGGGCCGTACACAAATGACGTAGCTTTTTTCGGCGATTTTTGACCCGTCCCTTCCCCCTCGTAGCATTTGGTCACAAAATTTTAACCTCCCCCTCATAAATAACGTAGCATTTACCTACCCCCTACCCCTTGTCCTATGCAAAGCGATCGGGGGATGAAAAAAAAATACAAATGTTTTTCAATTATTTTAAATACATGTCCTTTCAAAATGTTTGACAACTTTTATCAGCATTTTCATTATAACAGCAAATCGCGTGTAAAATAAGCCCATTTCATGACAAATATAGTGTTGATAGTTTTGTTTTGAATTTTATATGTCAAGGGTAGCATGAAGAGAAGTTCTCTCAGTTCACAATCCTGCAGCTGCCAATGATTCTAAGAAGCATACGTTCATCCAAATTACTAAATTTTGTTTGGTTGAATCCGAAGTGAAAATTTAATGCAGTTTTCAAACTAAGTCTACTAGTTAGCAACATTAGCTAGCTAATGTAGCAGGTTAAATCCGCACACAAAATCTTTTCGTATTTTTGCGAACTTGTAATTCCGCGAATCGTAAAATTTATCTCATGAAAAACCGCATCAAAAGCAACTTGTTTTAATTTAAATTTATTTCTCTTGAAAATGGAGGATAATTAAATTGTTTTCTCTAAACAATGGGTTTTAAACTTAATGCTACGTCGCACAACTTCTGACCCTACCCTCCCCCTCGTCACACTTCGTCACAAATTTGGTATACCCTCCCTACCCCCCAAAATGCTACGTCATTTATGCATGGCCCCTAATGAGAGCATCCTACTCCCTGGTATGGGGGAAAATGAAACTTTGCAGTTCATTTGTGATAATTCGGACAGTTTCGGCCTTAATCAAATACATCACATAAGAAATAAGCGGCATTGTTATTTAGATTTGGTAATGACGAATACCAACGAAGACTTCTGTGTAACGGAATCACTTACTCCATTATGGAAAAATGAAGCTTATCATACAGCTATTGAGTTTTCTATATTCTTGCATGTTTACGACAGACCTGACTATAAACTGGCAAATGATTTTAAGGAATGAAGAAAAGGTTGAAGCTGCAGTAGACATCTACAAAATATTATTTAAAGTCATTCACGAAGATATACCTTTGAAAAGAAGAAGGCGTCACTATAACTCAAAACATTCCATCTGGTTTAACAGAGAAATCAAAAATTTTAAAAATCGCAAGCAGAAAGCACACAAAATCTACAGTAAATATAACAGCGAAGATAACTTAACAAACTATTTAAATATATGCGATCAATTGAACCTTGCTATTGATGTCGAATTTGAAGAGTACATTGCAAGAACTGACGGAAAGGTACGCTCGGAGAAAATCTGCAATATTTTTGCAACATTTTTTCAAGAAGTTTACACTACATTTTCGGAGAAGGATCGAGACGGGTGAATACTTTTCATTTCTTCCAGAACTTTCAAGAGATATTAACATTAATCAGGTAGAAGTACATATAATTTTGGCTTTTTAATATGTCCCTAGAATCAGGTTTCTCATTCTCATTCTCAAAAATGTAAAAGTTCTTATATATGCTGATGACATGAAACCTTTTCTAGAAATAAGGAATTGTGAGAACTTTCAAACATTTCAAAATGAAGAAAATATATTTTATTCTTGCGTCTTGCGATTTTCTGATAAAACGAGAGGGTCCGAATTAACCCCACGGTCTCAACAGCCCCGGGTCCCCCTATGCATTTTTTTTTTATTTTTTGGCCCAGCATAACACGTTACCCCTTAACGGACATTCAGTTTTTTCAAAATAATGCATTGAATGAAGAACTTAAATATTTTATACCCAAAGCATTAGTAATAAGTCGATTGTCCACCTATTTTAAAGGGAATTTTTTGGTTTACCTTTGTTTTGATTTGACTTACGAAATTTCTCGTCCCATGCTAATTTGATCGATATAATATCCGAAGAAGGAGTTCTAAGAGTTATAAGAAATGTCTCATCACACTGTTAGGTGGATTAAAAGCGTTTTTTCTAATACAATGGAGCTGAGGGAAGAAACGTTCACACTGAACGGTATGCATTGTTCATTTCATACTCAACACCCCGAGTTCAACCTTTAGCAGATAAACCGCTAGTTACGTAACATGTTACCTAAATTTTATTACGATGCAAAGTATGACCAAGTGGCTTTATCTCTTCAGCGGAGCAAGGATAAGTACCCCCCTCATTAGGAGGCACTATTGTGCGTGTTTAAGACCCCTTCGAGCAATGAGTACTATTAAATTGTAGACCGACTGCGGCTATAACCTCGTCAAACTGGGTTATGATTATACCAACAAACAATGAATACCATACGAAAGCCCCTTCGATGCGCCGCGCTCTGACATTCCAACAGCAAAAAGGCTGTACCAAAAGTAGATACCTCTCAAACTTTGACAAAGTAAAGTGTAGTTGTTGGTGGTTCATGCTATAGCCGAAACAATAAATCTGTTCGATGATATCATTGAGAAATAAAAGCTTCAACCGAAAATATCTTAACTTGCAAAGTAGAAATACTGCCGGATGGCTGATTCAATTCACCAATCAGTTGAAAGAATAACATAACGTGTTGGATGAGAAAAGCAATACCCACAAACCAGCCCCGCGGACGTGTTTTGTTTTTCGAAGTCATTAAATTTCCAATTTTCCGCACAATCGCCAAATACTCGCCCCTCCAACCTGTTGATGCTATTTCCATCGACCCACCGTGCTTGTAATTCGAGCATTTTATCAACTCTTGGCCCGTGTTTAATGTTAGTTTTTTGTTTTAAATAACTCCTTTAACCTTCGTTTGTTGTACCCTTTCTAGCTTGTTTTTACTGGAGTAGTAAGTTAACACCTCATGTAAAACAAATCGCTTGAATAATTTCATGTTCTTGTTCTAAAATATGTTGGTAAGCATAGGCGTGCGCAGTCTTTTCCATTAGGGGGGGGGGGGGCTGACAGCTTAAAAACTTTCAGTTCCAACATTATCAGTTAGATTGCTGGTAGAGGTTCAATTGTTAATCATTTTTTTTATTTGTTATTGAAATTTTAGTTGTTTTATTTCATAAAACTAGAAACTGGTTTCTCAAAAAAGGCAACCAAAATACTTCTGTATAAGGTATCTTATTGTCATCCTATTTTAATAAGGTTTGAAAATGAAAATTGAACATTTTCAACTTCTTCGAAAAAAATTGTCTTTAGCGCAAAATAATCCTCACATTTTTTACTATATGATTTTTTTTAAGTCTATAAAATTGACTATTTACATTTCTTATAAAAGAAATGTATAGAATCGCTCAAACTTTCAAGATTTTTTCCGAGGCCCGGAGGACCGAGACTTATATACCAATCGACTCAGCTCGACGATTTGGAACAATGTCTGTGTGTGTGTCTGTGTGTATGTAACGGACAAACTCTCATTCGTGTTTTTCAGCAATGGCTGAACCGATCTTATCCAAACCAATTTTAAATGAAAGACCTATTAGCCAGACAGAACTGCCACAATAGATCAAAACACTGGTCGCAGTGGAATATGTACCCAACAAAAAAAGGCCAAACAGAACGCTATTAATTTGTTTTTGACTCTGATGTTTAGTTTCCAAGATATGAATGCTTGAATGTGTAAAATGGCGTTTTTGCAGTTTTTTTTTAATTATCTGCCGAAATCGATAACATAGATTAACACTTTTTATATTGTTAGACAGCTTATACGAATACCTTTCGAACAAGCTATAGATTGTTGAAATTGGACTATTATCAAAAGAGATTAACATTAAATACAGACGAAAGAATTTTATCATTTCCCATTGTCAGAAATATGACCAAAACATGTAATCTATTATTAACGCCAAAACGACTAATTTTAGGTTAATAGTATCTTCTGAGAATTTAGTGCAGGTAATATGCCCTCTCTTTTGGTATTGTGCTTTTGCTGATTAAACCACCTACGAGTGAGATATTTTCATAAATTTTCTTGGAAGTGATTGAATTGAAATGATGCCTTCACCTAATTTGTAGCTCTTACTTTTGCAAATAACTTTACTGAAGACATGAAATATCTATTGCGAATACTTTAATAGTTATGGCTTGTTGATTGTGGATTACCTTTTAAATTACCATTTAAATAAGCCAAATATTATTTCGATAAAACGAATTGCGCATATCATTTTACTATCAACAACCGCTTGAAATAACCACCGAACAATTCCAAGTTGTGCAGATGGAACTCGATCATTTATCGGTGCAAATACCTTCATTTGCGCGAGCTTTCTTATTGTAAATTTTTTAACTAATAATCGGATCGATCTGAAACATATCTCGGAAAATGAAAAGCGAAATAAATAACTCCAAGCTGCGGTGTAGCCAAGAGGAGGCTTTATGGTTCAACCCCACTCCCCTCCCCCAAAGTTTATTGGATTTAAGTGAAATATTTATTGATGCTGACTCATCTAATTCAATATTACAATAATAATTATCGGATCAGTTCAGTGATAACCAGTTGTTTCAAATATCGTGAGGACTTTTGAAAAATTGTGGGAATGTGATCCAGATCTGTAACTGATCGATTGGTCTTGATCTCGCAGTTGTCTGATAACATTAATATCAAATACCTGCCGAAAAACATTCCAATAGAAACTCATTCCAGAGTTCTGAAATCAATCATAATCTTCAGATTTCCTATCATATTGAACTCAATTTTGAAATGATGTACTGTAATATGGATTAGGGTCTTTTTTTAAATGGAAGCGAAATTGGTATTGATTTATATATTCCTTGTTTGGAGGTGAGTCTTTTTTTTCCTTTTTCAAGGATTTTTTATGAACGTGTCACTGGAAAACAGACAGAGAAAGAATGACCGGAACGGTGAGAATGGAGAAACGGTGAAAATTCATCTTTTTTGGAAACACTGAGAAAAGATATGTCCTCAAGCAGGAATCGAACCTGCTATCTCCCAGTCTCTAGTTGGGTGCATTAACCACTCTGGTATTGATTTAATGATTTAATACCACCAAACTGGTATTGATTTATATGAAACTCAGAACTGCTCACCGAAAAAATGCATAACTTTCAACATTCGCTGAAAATGTTTTTATTTTGGGATTGCGCCGAGTTGAGACGAAAAAGTAATAGAATTAATAACGAGAATAACACTTTCCAAAAGTAGGGGAATTTATGAAAAATTGCGTTTTCCGTTCGACTCTAGCTGGTCCTGATCGATTTTTGTTAACATTTGATTTTTGTTGTCTAACCAATTATATGAATAGGTAAAATAAAAGTTCGAAAACAGTAATTTAAAGTCAAGATCACATCATTTTGAAACCGCAGGTTTAGCATCTTCGATGAATTTTACAAACATTAAACATCAAATCATCTGATAAAACAATTTTGGTGGTATGAGGATATAAGAAGTATTTATGGATAATTTACTCTCCAAACAAATTTAATTCCAGACTCAATGTCTTCAGTAAAATTTTGGGGAGTGCTACTACAAACCACTTTGTTGAAGACATGAAGGCTCCATGTGTTCAGGGTATTAACATATTTTGGGCTGTTTGTATTTAATTTTAAAATAAATTATTATGATTTTACTGTTTATGATAAATCTCTTCTATTGTTTAAAACCAATAAAATTTACATTTTATCCACAATTTGAGTTTGTGAAGCTCACAATATTTAAGAAAAAATAAAAATCATTTTGGAAAAAATCTAGATTAAAGAGCACATCGTAAATATCATTTTATAACTCGATATACTCCATATACGTAGTATTGATGCCTACAATAAAGTTATTTTAAACGAAAGTCTCAACTAATTCGCTAAAGACAGGACAGGCTATCTTATGACAAGCGCCATTTTGCGTATTTCGAGGAAAACGATTTTTAAAGTTTGAGAATGAATATCTTGAAACTTCTAAATGGTATAAACAATTCAAAGAAGACAATTGATGCTTCTATCTATTCTGTATAATTCTCTCAAATATTACGAAGATCGGTTGACTATGTTTCGAGTTTTTACTATAAATGTTAACAAAAGTCGCACTTACACGTGTCATAGGTGTGTATTGATGACAAAATTTGTATGGCGTGTCATAATCGTGCATAGGAAATTTTCCATAGAAAAAAATCATCAATTATTAATTTTTATTCATATCTTTGGCTTCATTTGGTCTATAAACAATTTTGAAGGAAATGAGTCATGGAACCTAGAAAAAATAATTATTTTTGGTTACAGTGTTGGCAAATATGCTATATTTCCATTTTAAAACTTAAACTGCATTTTTCTCACAATTCGAGTATTTTTGTTTAGAAAATAATTATGCCATTGTGTTCCTCAGATAGTTTTACACATAAAAACATCTCATACATCAAGATAACTTGAGCCAATCCCTAGACACAGTCATTTAAAGCAAAGCATAAAAAAATTCCCAGCACGTTCTTCGCTATATCTCAGTAATGAAGCAGAATGTTAAAGATCTGAAAACGCCACCTTGTAGAGATTTTTTAGACTAGTAATGTGGCATATCTAACTCAGTTTACCCCAGTATGGCGTTTGTCATAAGATAGCACAACAGCGAGGAGTTGTGAATCACTGATTATCAACGTACGTATATCGATTTGAAAGTTTAGTTTGTTTAAGTTTTTTGTTCTTCACTAAATGTCTATTATTTGTGGTCTTTCTAAATATTGAAATGCTCTCGAAACATAGTTTAAATCTTTTCGAATGTTTTAGGAATAGTTAAAGCTGTTTTAGAATATTTTCTATTTCGTACAGTGTAAGTTTGACATTCTTCATTCAAGTTCGTTGCCAATTTCAATTAAATTAACTCCGATAAAATTACCATCGTTCCTAATTCTGATTTCTGTCCAAACTCTATCATGTATCTTATTCATTTAGCTGAAGAAGCTTCGTTCTAATATAACTAGATTGCACTATCGCATCTCCAAATGGTTATCGCTTATATCCGTCAGCCTTTCGCCCTGTTCACTTATCCAAAGTTCAGGATGCACATTCGCATAACAGGATAGACAGGTGGTACACGATAGCAATTCTAGGTTGTACGGTTTTTCATTGGGCACGGCAAGCGAAAAAGTATTATCAGGGAAACTACTGTTCTGTGAAACGACACAACTTGTGCTGCACAACCTTGCCATGGTTCGGATATTGTGGGCCTTCGGCAAACACTACACTTTTATATTTTGCTTTGGATGAAAAAAGAACAGATGACAACATATGTTTTGGACAAGGATAGAATAGTTTGCGTCGTTGTGTACTGTGAGATGGGTGCCTGATAGGGTTCGTCGGCGCGATTGCGGTAATATCAGCTGAGCGGTGAGACACTCTTTCCCACAGATGCGTTGCGGAAAATGAGCTACGACCGCGCGGTATTACCACAAGCGCACTTAAAAATGTCGATAAAGTCTCACGTCTGCATTAAAACGTGGATTAAATCTAGAACTTTTACCAATTGAGAAGGGCGCAATTAGATTATTTTTAGCGAATGTTTGGCAATGGAATTGTTAGTAAAATCCCCTTATCGGAACGTTCGTTTTACTTTTCACCGTACTATGGAGAAACACAAAAAAACCATTGAATTACCATAATTTCCATTGCTATTTTTTGAGAAGAATCCGAATATAATCTGCGACCTCTCGCTACTTGATTTTTTACATGTTGGTTATTCTAACTTGATAGATTGCTATTAAGAAAGAAAATTTCGCTGGGTCCAAAATATTTTGGAAGTATTATTTTTATTATAGAGCTTTTAACCTTAGGGTCATTCGTCTCTTTTTGGGATAGATTTAAATTTACATGAATTTTGCTAAGAGTGCTTTCTGATTATTTAGTTTAAATTTTCCTTAGGAGGGCAAAATTAATAAAAATATTTTTATTTCATATTTAGGATTTCTATGATAAGAAAAATTTGCTCTTCAAGAAAGGATGTACACGCGGTGTCTCTGGTTTAAAATATTTAAACAAAAAAATCAGTATCGCTGAAATTCCCACTAATCGAAAGCTTAGATGCTCCTCTTTCATTTAAGCATAATTTTGAAATGTTCTATCGGGGGGTCTAGGACATTTATTCTTTTTACGTTTTGACGATCAATTTTTTAGGTAATTTTTCAATTTATAGATCAAAACAGATATCTCCCTTTTAGGAGGTTTAATCAGTTAACACACACTGTCAGCGGAACGGATTTGTAACGTTAATGAAAACCTTCGAAGACACCATTTCGCGTTGGTAATTAGATTTCTTGAAATTCGCAAAACAAACCTTCAATTTACTTTTCTTAGAAATATACTTTCGCTAGGGGTTGTAACTAATGTTACATTCAAAATTCTATCATTGTTCTACGGATTCTTCAATTTTATCTTAATTAGATTTGTTTTCGTTTTTAGTTTCGTTGAAAATTACGAGTTCAATCACGATCGAAAGACTCTCCCTTTAGAAACACATCAGATCAGTCAAAAATAGTATTTTCCGCAAGATTATTTCATGTTCTGTTTTGTAGTCAGCGAGAAAATGTTTGGAAGCAGCAGGGTGTTATCTGTTTTTAAGAATTGTATATTTGTTCAATGTAGCAATGCTATTATAGGGATATGGGAAAGTTAAAATTTTAAAGTGCACTTTATTAAGTACTTCGCGATGATTAATCGACGAAACAAAGGATTTAAAAACATCAAAGAATGGAAAGTGATATAATTTTGAATAAGAAAAGGGCCTGAAAAGAAAACCGAGCAAAAAACTCTAATAACATAAAATATAAACAAAAGAGTATTGTTTTGCGGATTTGAAGAATTTCTAAAAAGTACCGATAACAGGTTTATAACCCTATGTTGGCCCAAAAACTCATCTGTACAGGTTTTTTCACAGCTTGATAGATATGTTTTACATAGTAGTATTTTCAAGGCAAAATATAATAATATTTTAGTGCATTGATCGCAAATCCAAAGAGAAAGTATTCAAAATTTCAACCAATTTCGTAAGGTTAATTCACAAAGATCTCACTTACCATTGCAGCAAGACGCAGATATTAGGGAGTAGGAAGCAAATACTAGGCCACTGTTCTTATAACATATGTACTAACAAACACTGTAATCATTGAAGTTGACATACATGACTCTCGATCTCGATCTAAGGGATGCTCGTTTGTGAAAGAGGTTCTCTAAATTTAAATATTAAACAATACACATAACTAAGTAATTGAATTCAACGAACACAATACAAATTTGTTATTACCTGTCAGTAGTGATCCATTGGCTGAATGTAAGTTCTGTGACGTTGTTTTCAGTCAATCTTCGTTCCAATTTTTCGATAACAGCTGCAGAGCCAGGACATTTTTCGCAATTTCCCAAAAAACAATTGGACGTTGAGTGTTCGCATACTGATTGCCTAATGGATTCACTCACGGAGTCATTGAAGGTTACCTTGCATTTTTGGAATACTTGCTTCATTCCATATATTTTCAGTGCTACATTTTGATGTATCTTGCAAACGCAAACATTGTGCGTACTTATTATTAATTATTATTATTATTAAGCTTATCTTTATATCAGAATATTCCATCTTAAAATGTTCGTGTAAATCCATCAAATTATATAATAAAAGTCGTTTCTGAGCCTTTATCCTTTTTCCATGTTTAATAATTGTTTTACAGTCTTTTATTCCCGGTAAAAGTCTGCTAGAAAAATCTGAGAAATTTTACACTTTTTCCACTGTTGAGTAGGGAATTCTTTTCCCGCGCTTCGCCGCAGCACGGATGCAAACCCCTTTTCTTTTTTCAATTTTTTCGACATTCTTGCCATTCGTTTTGAAACAGAAAATGTTTCACACATTTCTTTTGTAGTCCAATTATCTGGAACTGTTGTCAAGATTTGAATTTTATCTTTAGCATTTTGTTTACCACGCAGGGCATTACTTATGTTTTCCACAAAACTTGTATCCAAACTGTTTCTTCCTACTTGGCTATTTACTTCAAAATTTTTCACTGCTTTATTCATTTGAACAATTTCTGCAACAATTTCTCTTATAGTTCTATTACAAGATTTTGAAAAACGTTTTTTGTTTATTTTCGGTTCACCAAGTTGTTGCAAAATATCATTAATTTTATCTAATTTTAAAGAATCGTCGATGCTCTTGTTTTCATAATTCGAACCATTATCGGAATCGTCGCTTGAATCGGACGAAACTTCATATGATTCTCCTTTATCAGCACTATAAAAAGAAAGAAAAACAAGTTTTCTTTAACAAATACTGTTTGCTAGGACAAACATTTAATTTAACACGTATATTTTTCGTTAAAAATGTGAGTAACGTTTAGATGCATTATTAAAGGTGAAAACAGAAAAAAATAACAGGATCTGGTTTTTTCGAACGAAATAAATAAATGCTAAGTGTTCATTTAAATAATTATAAAAAAATCAAGTGGTTTTAAAATTGTAATAAATATGATACAAATTATATAATATAAAATAATAGTACACTTACTGTAAGTTTGAATGTTTTAAACTCGCAACACTTTCAATAACACAACACGGTGTTCCTAAAACCGTTATTAACTAAAAAAAATGACCATAAATTTGGCATACGGCATTCGAAAGATACAGTATCTAAGCATCTTCTCAGTGAATTTCAAAATGATCCATCGAGGGATTCGAGAGATATGGCGATTTGAAGTTTTATGATACGTTTCATAAGGCTACCAGCAAACACCCACGGGTTTGGTCCAATCTCTATGAACAAAAAAATATTTGTCTACTTATTTAGTACATATAGATAGGCTCCTATTTTTAATACAAAAATAATCACTAAATAATTATAATACATATAGTTGAGACCAATTATATTGTCTATTTATTTATGTAGACAACTCTATTTTATATTCTTCTTGATGAAAATTAACGATGAAACGTCTACCTGTTCAATAATGAAAAAATAATTAGAATCAGTCAACATACCATTGAGATATGACCTTTTGAAGTGAACATTCCAACTTTCATCTATTTTTTTTAAAATTACACATTATATTTAACGTTTGGTAGACAACCCTATTTTCATATTTATTTTTTCACCATATAAATAACACCATTTGTACATTATATTTATGTAATTAAATCGCAAGGGTTTCCTTTAAAAATCGCGACACGTATAAACGATCTAAATAGTCAAATAGTCAATGGACAAACATGGATTCACGCTTGAAGTCTGGTAGAAAACCCATCTATGACCGCATACCACATCCAAACCGTTATAACTTTCGATTCCGTCAATGAAATATTTTCAAACTTGCAAGGGATATACTTGATTACTATATTTTTTGAATGCCATGTACTAAATAAGTAGACAAATATTTTTTTGTTCATAGAGATTGGACCAAACCCGTGGGTGTTTGCTGGTAGCCTTATGAAACGTATCATAAAACTTCAAATCGCCATATCTCTCGAAGCCCTCGATGGATCATTTTGAAATTCACTGAGAAGATGCTTAGATACTGTATCTTCCGAATTCCGTATGCCAAATTTATGGTCATTTTTTTTAGTTAATAACGGTTTTAGGAACACCGTTCACAAAGTACAAAGGTGTTTTCCGTACTCAAGGTAGACTAACAATAGATATTTCAACGTGTTAAACAATATAACTGGCGAAGGTCTCAATGATAGAAGTTGCCACGTGCAAAACAATAGAAATGGCGTGGTGCTAAATCATACTTATACATGTTTGAACACGTCCGAGGCATGAGACAAGGAGCTAAACGCTGTTCAAACTTACATGCCCGTTGGTCGCGTTCACGTGGGCTGCGGCCAATGAGTTGTCGTAGGCAGCATCGAATTGCGCGGCACATTGGAAAAGCGCGTCGCGTGTCAATTCTATATCTCTGGATTGGAACAAAAGGATAGAAATATCTTTACAGATTATTGAAGGTGAACGTTTTCCGCGTCAATTGACATATTTTTTGATAATTTTGAGCGCCGAGAACACAAAAAAAAATTAAATTGTTCATTAAAAATGTATGTAAAATGCTGTTCCTAAAAAAATATCTTATAAATATATATATATATCCATATGACAGTATAGATATCATTTCAGAATTGTGCAAAATTTCATTCAATTATCTAAAGTAGTTTTTGAGAAACAACAAATTAAAAAAAATGCAATTTTATCGTTTTTAAAGTTTGAAAGCCCATAACTTAACCAAAAAAAGGAGTTTTAACGAAATATTTATCCCAAAAGTTACACTCTATGTTCCCTACACAAAAAATATTTTCCATGAAAATCGGTGATTTTGTGGATTTTTCGAGGACCACTTGACATGGTTTGACTCAAATGCATCATAAAATGAAAATTTATTTTCTGATACCAATTATTCTATTTAATAATATTTTTAACCAAGGTTAAAAATGTTGGTTTTTTAGATCGACGTACAAATGAGTAAAAGTATCCATATTATATAAACATAGATATTTATTTTTCTAAAATAAAATTCTGTACCCTTAGGAAAAACTATTCAAAACTTGTCTCGTTTAAAAGAGAAGCAAGTTTCCGAATAGTGAGTATATCAGCGATATTGATTTGTTTGTGGTAATATTGTTCTACCAGAGACAAAAAATAAACCGGGTAAAAATATTATTCAAATTGTAAATTAGCGCGAAATTGGCTAAATGTCGATCATTGGTGTCTTCGAAGGTATTTATTAACGTAACAAGTCCCTCCTTCTGATACTGAATGTCTAAAGATTGATCCCTCTAAAAGTGAGATATCTTCTGAGAGCTATTCATTGAAACGCAGTCTTAAAAACGTGAAAAAAATATTGTTCTAGACCCCCGATTAAACATTTTAAATTTAGGGTCAGATGAAAGAGGAGTATCTAAGCTTTCGATTAGTGAGTACTTCAGCGATACTGATTTTTTTGTATAAATATTGTTCTAGCAGAGACACCGTGTACACGAATTCAACTTGATTCGTCTGCTAGAGCCAGGCCCGCTGAGAGGGGGAGGCAACCAGGGCAATTGCCCTGGGGCCCGGGGTCGTATTTGGGGGCCCGCGTTTTTACCCGAATGATGGGCGAACACGTCCGGTATTCATAGAAGAGCAATAAAAATATCACTAGTAATTTATTTTATAGTTGACGTTTGTTAAAACGAACGTTCTTAAGGGAGTTGTCTACTTTGGGTACAAGTATAAAAATCGAGTTTTAATGCTTGAATCGACGGAATACACTACAAAATATTGAAAAGCCAATTCAAAGTATTTTCGAAGAAAGCAATAGAGCGTCAAACAGAAATGCGAGTGCACGGAAAAACGCATCCATCCTCTTCTACGTTAGCTTCTTTTCTGGTGGTGCCGGTTGTTGGCTTGGAGACACAGGGCCGTGATTGTGGCTGAGTGAATGTTTTTTCCTGTCAGATCTGTAGTTATTGATTTTGTAGTCGTTTGTTGTTTGGCATAAGATAACGGTGTGCTGTTTACGATTATAGTAGGTGGGGTCACCTGCTTTTGCACAAAGTTTTCCGTGATGCAGTGTTTTTGTAGAATTCGCGCAGAGGAATCTACCATGGTTGCAGTATTGTCTGATGAAACGTCTCATTTTCGGTTGATCCGCATAAAATAGTTGTGCATGAATAAGCTGATTAACTCTGACGAAAAAATCCATACACCATATTGCAACGAAGCAAAATCGTTCACCATGATTTAGCAAACAGTCCGCACAGTGTACGGATTTTTTCGCCAGAGTTGGTCAGCTTACGTTGCGTTGCGTTGCGATGCGTAAGCACGGCATACTTTGTAGATTGCAGACTGATTACTCTCATTTCCAGCCAGACTACTTGAGACGCATTGTTTGGGAATAACAATTGATTCAGTCCAAGCGAGAATTTCGCCTGAGAGCCACCATTGCGGGCCACCATCTTTACCGTAACTTGGGATAAGAAAGGAAGTGTTGATGTGGTACTTACTTAACGGAAGGCCCCAACTCAATGACACTCCCATAAGTACCACGGATTGGGTAGTGGGTGGTTTCGTTTCGTTTTTTTATTTACGTGACTTTAAAAATTTTCATTCGTCACGTGGTAGTGGGTGGGTTGTTAGTCAGGATTCGCTTCAAGCAAGCGATGCGACTGAGAGTATACTTTCGTGCATAAGATGTTTGAATAGTTTATTGACTGTAGGATACGTAAATCTTCTAGGCGTTTAAACTCTGGCTAATCGTTTATCGAGATTGTTTCATCGAAAACAACTTGAACTCCGGACAGCCGGCTGTCGGGAGTGTTGTCGACAATGTAAAATGGACCGTAAACAATGAGTTTAAAAGTGGTATTGTGGAACATTCATAAATTATGTCACGCACAGATTACCCAACACTAACTAACCCTCTGTCATATTACCACGTTATTTTGGTCTAATACGAATCAAATGATTTTAGTTTTTACATTTTTACATCTTTTACATTTTTTACATTTTTTGCATTTTTTGCATTTATTACATTTTTTACATTTTTTGCATTTTTTACATTTTTTACATTTTTTACATTTTTTGCATTTTTTACATTTTTCACATTTTTTACATTTTTTACATTTTTTACATTTTTTACATTTTTTACATTTTTTACATTTTTTACATTTTTTACATTTTTTACATTTTTTACATTTTTTACATTTTTTACATTTTTTACATTTTTTACATTTTTTACATTTTTTACATTTTTTACATTTTTTACATTTTTTACATTTTTTACATTTTTTACATTTTTTACATTTTTTACATTTTTTACATTTTTTACATTTTTTACTTTTTTTACATTTTTTACATTTTTTACATTTTTTACATTTTTTACATTTTTTACATTTTTTACATTTTTTACATTTTTTACATTTTTTACATTTTTTACATTTTTTACATTTTTTACATTGTTTACATTTTTTACAATTTTTGCATTTTTTACATGTTTTACATTTTTTACATTTTTCACATTTTTTACATTTTTTACATTTTTTACATTTTTTACATTTTTTACATTTTTTACATTTTTTACATTTTTTACATTTTTTACATTTTCTACATTTTTTACTTTTTTTTACATTTTTTACATTTTTTACATTTTTTACATTGTTTACATTTTTTACATTTTTTACATTTTTTACATTTTTTACATTTTTTACATTTTTTACATTTTTTACATTTTTTACATTTTTTACATTTTTTACATTTTTTACATTTTTTACATTTTTTACATTTTTTACATTTTTTACATTTTTTACTTTTTTTACTTTTTTTACATTTTTTACATTTTTTACATTGTTTACATTTTTTACATTTTTTACATTTTATACATTTTTTATATTTTTTACATTTTTTACATTTTTTACATTTTTTTATTTTTTACATTTTTTACATTTTTTACCTTTTTTGACATTTTTAATATTTTTTTACAATTCGCCAGAGTTGGTCAGCTTACGTATGAAAAAGTAGGTTTCTACGGAAGCATTCTCTCCACAAGAACAACGTTAGGGACACTCGGGAAAATGCGAAAATACAGCTCTTATGGAAGCCACTTCTCCGTATCTTGACATAAACTTGATAATCACGATTTCAGGGGCGTGTGGAGATAATTCGTGTAAGCACATCTCTCTAGACCTTGCCTATATATACGGGATTGATATCGTTAACGTGGCAGCTTTCGTTAGTGTGCTGCACGTTATTACGCGAAACAAACGACTGTGCTTCTTAATGTTTGATATGGTGCATTTGCAGGGCAATAAATTCTCCCGGATTGAGCACAATCTGCATATTTAGTAATTGTTTCATTTCCTGAGTAGCTGGTCTTACAGGATATTTTCAAATATCATTGGCAACACAATTCGCCTGCAGTCGTTTTTGCCGTGTATCTATAGCGCACCGATTTTTAGTTTCTACTCTGAGCGAGATGAGAAGGTAGACTGACCTTAATTAACCGGTGTTTAAAACGGATAATTTTTGAATTTTTATAGCACGTTCAAGGAATTTTTTCTTCTAAAAGTGCTTGAGATTGAACGGTGATTTTGGGACTCGCCAAAGATGCGTATGATGTCTATAAGAACCTAATTAAAATGTGCGAAATAAAGCAATCAAATCAGTTCAGTTCATCCAACAACTGCAGTACTCGGTTGCCCACTGCACCGGCAGACGAAAGAAGAGAGTAAGGGTGGGTACGTTATCAAGTTAGTTTTTTTTCTTTTGCTGTTTCAATAAAGAAGGGAGATTTAAAAAAACGCGGCTCTATGTTAACAGTGCTGACAGCCATTAAGGTGCTTCTGAACTAGCTCTATTCTGGCACATTATATCGCCTTTTCCGACACTAAGTGTGCTTTAATGATCTCTATAGAACTATGAACCCTGAAGAGTATTTTTTTTATTTAATTTGTTTATTTGATAAGGCAGGTTTGCGTTAGCTTAAAGGTGCCAATCTTGGTTTGTTTTACATTTCAAATTACTTAAAAATAGGGGATTACATATTTTTTTTTTTTTAATTATACTCAGGAGAATTTATAGCTATACACAAGGGGGTAATATAATTTTCGTAAGATTAGGGGGGTCATATAATTTTTATGGCAATATGGTTTGACATTTTTAGCAGGAAGATTATTGAAGCAAATAAGTTTTAACTAAGGGGGACAATTTTTATAACTATCTTAAAACTAGGAATAACTAGAGAGCGTGATTTAATTTTGTAAAGATTCGGGGAGATTAATTAGAGTTATTTTTTGTGGTAGTAGAGTTGGGCATTTTCAATGAGATAATAGTTAGAACTAGAAGAGACAGAATGGGGGGGGGGGTAAGGGGTGATACTTCTGGGTATAAGAGTCAGGGGAGGGAGGGTGGACAAAGATGGCAGGGAAGAAAGTTATCAACTTTCAGTTTCAGGCATAGGGAGATCAACGGCATAGGATGTAGACTCGGATGGCCTTCATCAAGAAGAATTATGTACAGGGAGGCCGGTTGTTCTTCCTCGAGTCGGCAGGGATTCCTCCAGACGGCTCAGATGCAGATCGGAAAGAGTTCGAGTTGCGCGTGTGATGTTCGTACTGTAGGTCCCGTGTTTGTTGGCTCATTCGACAGAGATTTTTTGTGTCGCCTTGGAGTCCCATCAAACCTTCGTGGGTGTATGGTACAGGTGGAAGAGAGCGTTTCTGAGAATGATAGGAAATAAGAAGGGGCAGTTAAATTTTTATATTGATGGTTTTTATGAAGGTGTATATAAGGGACATATAGAGGACATCGCGACTTGCCAGCACATCTCGAACCGGGACGTTGGGTGGTCTGTGCTCAATATCGTGATAGCCGTCGCCACAAGCGACGAGCCCAATACGCCGGAGATGTGCATCCAGCATGTAATGGTTTGCCATGAGTCGGGACATCACACGAACCACATCCATCCCCTTGAACCAATGTTTCGTCGATACCTTAGGGACTATCGAATGTAGCCACCTTCCTAGCTCCCCATTACTCCACGAAGTTTGCCAACATTCGAGAGTTCTCTGATGAGTTATACTGAAAAATTCGTGGAAGCAAATTGGTCTTTCAAAAACGTCACCTTCTAGGGCACCCGCCTTAGCTAAGGAGTCCGCCTTCTCATTGCCCGGAATGGAGCAATGAGAAGGGACCCATACCAAGGTAATCTGGAAAGATTTGTCAGATAAAGAACTCAACTGCTCCCGAGACGATGAAGTAATGGTCTGCGGGTAATGTGTCAATGACTCCAAGGGTATACTGAATAGCAGCTAGTTCTGCGGCGTAAACTGAAGCAGGGTCACTGAGTTTGTAGGAGGCCGTGAACTTTTGATTGAAAATACCGAAAATAGAAAGACGTAGCTGAAAGCCTGGAAATTTTCAAACATTCGTCTCCTTTCTTATTAAATCGAGACCAAGGTAACGGATATTCATGGCTCTTCGAAATTTTACCTACCTGCAAAAAACGGTCAGCTTCATGCACCTAGGTACCCACCGACCACAGCCTACCCGCTTCCCTAGATAAAACGACTTTACAATCCCGTAATTTCCTATAGACTGATACAAACACTGAAGAAGATTACAAGTAGTAATCGAAATACCGGTATCTGTTAAATAGTGAAGTGCAAGTGCATCTAACTATAAAAACATAGTGGAATTAAATGGAAGAAAATCTTTGAAACATTATCTTAGAACAGTCGACTTCTCGAAATTTATTATAAAAAATGTTTGGAACCACTTGTGGGCGTATGTGGTCCGGAATTCCACCAATCTCGTCTTTCATGGATGTGTCGAAGAAAACAGTAGATTCAGAAGTATTTATGAAATGCACACGGTTGGGATTGTAAGAAGAAGGGTTAATATTCTGCGCCATGTAGTCAAAGTACAGGAACATGAAACAGGTCTGAGAATTGAGCTGAACAAGCCTTTCGAAATTTTCAATCACCACCGGGTTCAAGATATCGCATCGAATGAGCAATCGATATGAGAGTTCCCAAAATCGATTTTTCAACGGGAGAACGCCCGACAGCACTTCGAGCCTCATCGTATGGGTCGACTGTATGCATCCTAAGGCGATACGCAAACAACGATATTGAATTCTTTCAAGTTTGATGAAATGTATGTTCGCGGCGGAGCGAAAGCAGAAGCATCCGTATTCCATTACCGACAGGATCGTTGTTTGATACAACCTAATTAGGTCTCCTGGGTGGGCACCCCACCATGTTCCGGTTATTGTACAAAGAAAGTTGATCCTTTGCTGGCATTTCTGTTTCAGATACCATATATGGCATCCCCAAGTACCTTTCGAGTCGAACCAGACCCCTAAATATTTTACTATGAAGACCTGAGCGATAGTTTGACCCATTAATAGAAGCTGTAGTTGTGCTTCCTAGGAAATACGACTAGCTCAGTTTTCTCCGTGGAGAATTTGATACCCAGCTTAATAGCCCAAGCAGACAAATTGTCCAAGGTATTCTGTAATGGTCCTTGTAGATCGACAGCTTTGGATCCCGTAACAGACACCACGCCATCGTCTGCAAGTTGCCTTAACGTGCAGGAATTGTCAAGACATTCATCAATGTCGTTGACATAGAAATTGTATAAAAGGGGGCTTAGACATGAGCCCTGGGGAAGGCCCATGTTGCTAAATCGTGATATCGAAAAATTAGTTAAAAGTTGTTTAATGTCGCTGAAAGACCATGCTGGTGCAGCTTTTCTGAAAGAATGTTGATCGAAACTGAATCAAAAGCCCCCTTAATATCTAGGAACACTGATGCCATCTGCTCTTTGCTAGCATAGGCCATTTGAATTTCGGTTGAGAGCAACGCAAGGCAATCGTTCGTCCCTTTGCATTTGCGAAAGCCAAATTGTGTATCTGACAGTAAGCCATTTGCTTCGACCCAATTGTCGAGGCGGGATAGGATCATTTTCTCGAACAACTTCCGAATACAGGATAGCATTGCGATCGGTCGATACGAATTGTGGTCGGAGGCTGGTTTTTGGATGGCGATGACCTTCACTTGCCTCCAATCGTGTGGGACAATGTTAGCCTCAAGAAACTTATTAAATAAGTTCAACAAGCGTCTCTTGGCAGAGTCTGGCAGATTCTTCAACAAGTTGAATTTGATTCTGTCTGGCCCTGGAGTTTTATTGTTACACGAGAAGAGAGCAAGTGAGAACTCCACCATCGAAAAAGGTGTTTCGTTCGCGTTATCGTGAGGGGACGCGGCACGGTAGATCTTCTGTGCCGGGGCGGAATCCGGACAAACCTTCTTGGCGAAATCGAATATCCAACGGTTTCAATATTCCACGCTCTCATTAGTACTGTTTCGGTTTCGCATACGTCGGGCTGTTTCCCAAAGAGTGCTGTTTCCCTCGTTAATCCGTCAACGAACCGGCACCAATAACCGCGTTTCTTGGCTTTCATCAAACTCTTCATTCGCTTGTCTAACGTCGCGTACTGTCGAAAACTAGCGGGTAACCCGTCGTTCTGGAAGGTCTTAAACACTTCGGCCTTCTCCGCGTACACGTCTGAGCACTCTTTATCCCACCAGGGATTGGGAGAACGTTTTTGTATGTTCGCGCCTGGTACTGGATTAGTCTGAGCTTGATTCGCACTATCGAGAATCAAGCCAGCCAAAAAGCTGTACTCTTCCTCCGGAGGAAGTTCTTGGGTAGATTCGATGTTATCGGATATCGCGGCCGCATAGCTCTTCCAATCGATATTTCGTATGAGGTCATACGAAATATTGATTGATTCCAATGGTCTTGAACTGTTGGTGATCGAGACTACGATCGGCAGATGGTCGCTATCGTGGGGATCAGGGATTACCTTCCACGCGCAATCTAACTGTAGCGAGGTCGAGCAAAGGGATAAATCTAATGCACTTGGACGCGCTGGTGGGGAGGGATCCGTGTCATTTCACCCGTGTTTAGAATTGTCATATTGAAGTTGTCGCAAATATTGTGAATTAAAGAAGAACGGTTATCATCATAAAGGCAACCCCATTCCGTACCGTGGGAGTTAAAATCTTCTAAAACAAGTCGCGGTGTAGGCAGGGATTCTATGCTGTCATGTAGCCGGCTGTGCCCAATCGCGGTGTTGGGGGGAATATATATGGAAGCTATGCAAAGATCTGCCTTTGATTGTTACATGACAAGCGACAATTTCAATGCCTGGTATTGAGGGAAGGTTAATTCTGTAGAAGGAATAGCACTTTTTGATCCCCAAAAGTACTCCTCCGTAGGGGGTATCTCGATCCAAGCGAATAGTATTAAAATCGTGGAAGTTGAGGTTTTTATCGGAAGTTAACCAAGTTTCACATAAAGCGAATGCATCGCATCTCAAGCTATTTATTAAAAATTTGAAAGAATCTATTTTGGGATGATACTTCTGCAATTCCACTGTAGAACAGTGATCAAATCTGTGACCTCGTTCGATGAGTTAGCCATCGAAGGATACAATCGCTGAAAGGAGGGGCCATTTCACAATCAACTGCTTTAAAAATGTTTTTACTGTAGGTAGAAGAGCTAACAACAGACTTTTAATAGGATCAGTTATATTGAAAGTTTTTATTATCCAGTCCACAATGTCCGAGAGTTTGATAATTCCAGTGCCGCGATTATTCTCGAACTGAAACAGAGGAACACTTGGGTTTTTTGATGTTCCGGGAAGTGCTGGAAACTCCTTCTCTGAGTTTAATCCTCCGAGACAAGGAGCTACTTGCTTCGGCTTGGTTGCAACACTTCCAAGAGAGGTCACTTTCGGAGCCCCGGCCTTTACAAGGAACTTTAGGAGAGGAAATGATCCTCCTCTTCCTATAACTTCTAGGCACCCTAGTAGATGTTCCCTCTTGTGGGTCATCAGTCTCGCCCTCGTTAGGAGGCAAGTGAGCATAGATGTTTGTTGAGGTTGGTGACGTAGTTTTCTTTAGCATTTCTGCAAAAGAACGTTCGGATCGTCCCGCAAGGGAACGTTTTAGTTTATCCCCGCGTAGTTTGTACGCGGGACATGCCGAGATATCATGCAGAATCTCTGCACGGTAAGAACACTTCTCAGCATTCTTATTGCACGAATCATCCACATGATTCTCCCCGCATTTTCCACAGCGGGCTTTATTGCAACAATGGGTGGCTGTGTGACCCAATTGTTTACACTTTGTGCAATTCATGACCCGCGGCACAAACAGACGCACAGGCAGACGAACCTTGTGCAAGAGGACGTAATTTGGCAAAGCGGTACCAGCGAAGGTCACCCGATAAGAGTTTGATTGGGGGTACGTTTTTGAACCATCCCCCGCAACTACTACTGAGTGCAAACGCTTGCACTCAAGTATTTTCACCGGCTGAAGTATGCGGTCTCTAAAACGGCCTACCCCATACCGCAGCAGATCCTCGCATGTCAAACTCTCATCGGTGACAACGCCTTCAGACTGTACTTTTACAGCTGGAATATACACGTAATAGTCCTTCGTAAAGTGCTCGCAGCAAGTAATATCGTTTGCCTGCTTTGAATTAGCCAACACGACCCTGACCCTGTCTGAGCGGACCTTTCTTATTTCGGTCACAGCCGAGAACCGTTCCGTCAGGTCTTTTGAAATCTGTAATAGATTCAGCGATTTTGTTTTGGGCCGAAAGAAGACCACAAAGGGACCGGTCGAGAGCTCTGGATATTGTTTGGGTCAGGGGAGAGCCTTGGGAGTCGACTCGAACTCCATTTGGCCGTTCGGGGAGGGAGCCATCGACACCGTCGACGCACGGGGTTAGCACCCGCGCAGACGGGAATAAGCCGTAAATGTGTCAAAAGAGGTACATTTTACTTATCTGTAAATTTGTTTTCCACGACGCACCAGTCCAGCTTATATAGCTGGCTATTGTTCAATCCTCACTACGTGAACAAAAGGCTGAGGACGGCCTAACGATTAACACACGCACAAAAGAAGAAAAAAGTCCAAAACCTCGAGAGGTAGAGAATGTGATAACCTTGAACGGGGATTAGTACGATTTTTATCTAACAATGACGGACTGGAAAAAACACTTGCTTCTCGATAGACCGCTCGTAAACGAATGAATCCTGAAGAATATGTTTTGTATGCGAATATAGTACATATCAAAAGCCATAAAATAATGCTTCGCGGCCTCTTGGGTATATTCCTTACCCCTAATCTTACCACTTCCCCAATCCTTCCCATCAGGGAAAGGACAATTCATGGCACAGCACAAATCTCAGATCAACATGGGAAACGTGCCATTTGAGCTAGACGCTACTGATTCCTGAGTACCCGCAAAATTAAAAACTCTAGTAGCTTTGGCAATTTACCTGATTTGGATACCACGGAATAAGAAACTGTCGAAATTCACCTGTCTGGCACGCTATCTGTGGATGTGGCAGTATGAGTCCACCGGAGACTAATAGAAACCACGGACTCACAAGTTTCCCATGGCTGAAGAGGTACTTACTCATACTGAACTAGAGAGCTTAGGTTTAATAGGGCCCGGCAGTTATACAAGCCTTGGGGCCGGACGCGGCTCTCGACGGCCCTGGCTAGAGCCCATCAAACTACCAACTATCAATTTTCACATAAGGCTGACAAAATCGGGTCAAAAAGCTAATAAAATCGGATGTAGACAAAATCGGGGGCTGATAAAATCGGGCGCTGATAACATCGGATCTTCACTGTATTTAGAGAAATGACAATATTTTACATTGTTTCGAGAGTATTTTTCTTAAAATGCAAGTAAATTTTTAAAAATTGCAAAAAATCATATTATGTACTCCATCAAATTTCGTATTAATAAGAATAACATTTTGTTATATATGGTTATACAAAACAATTGAATAATTTGTCAGAACAATTTTTAATTATACATCTACTTTGCCGCATTACCGCGCGGTGCGGTAAGGTTGCGGTAAGCGGTGTGGCTTCATTATTTTTTTTTTTGCGGATGCTGAGCGCACAATACTTTTACCGCCTGCATCCGCACCGCAACGAACCCTAGTGCCTGCAAAGTAATCTGAGGCAAACTGCAACAGGAGCGTCTTCTGTTGGGACTCCAATGCTGAACACGCGGTGTAGGGATGGCACAAGATTTATTAGCTATAGACTCTGCAGCACTTTATCCAGTTTGTTTGGGCATTTCCGTCTGGACATATCCTGTCGTTATTTGTTCACCAATACGACAAAGCTTTTACATGTTAACATAACACATTTAATTACACTAGTTTACATGATTTCTGAACTCAATAAGCTGGCGGTTATTTTTACTGTAAAATCGTGTGCTGAGTCCGAAAATGAAGCTCAAAAAATTTAGAGTGGAACAGTTTTCGAGTTAGAGTAAAAAAAAAATAATTTCACCCTTAAAATGAAAAGTACGATTAGTAGAAGATATCAATATACTAAAATACATTGCGTAAGACATCTAAGTAGGGGAGACTGAGGAGGCTTGATCCCCTTTTTTATTTTTCAATCCTACTCCGTGGAATGATAAAAAAATTATGTATTTTTTGTAGTTTTATATTGTTTCTAGGGTTGACTGATAATCATAAAAAAAAATTCATGGAAATATTATACTGGACATGAGCTATGAGCATTTTTGGAAAACAACAAAAAAATGCAAAATTCTTTGATTAGTGGAGACTCGATCCCTAATTTGGAGACACTTGATTATTTTTTGAAAACGTGTTTAAAAGAGCATGTAGGGTAATAAGCCTATTTTGCCCTGTTTCTATTATCATCCTACCCATCGGAAGCCTTTGGTTAGAGCAGTGTCTGCCATCTTTGCTCAACGCATTGGCTCAAATGGTGTTGCGATAATTGGGGTACTCGATTAGAGTTTTTGCTGCGCTCAAACAGAAGATTTGCACCATTCTCAACACAATTTTGTTATTATATTGACTCTTAATAAGAGGCGAATGACATTAAGGTTAAAGCCTCCATAATCGGAATTAAAAATTGCTCCTAATAACAAAGCAAACAAGCTGAAATAATAAAATTAATAATGAAATAATGTGGTACCCTTCCTAATAGGGCAAAAATAGGTACCTAGCCCCATTCAATGTTACAAATGTATTGTGGTATTGATTAAATTGTTGTGATTAGATATTACTATTTTTGTTACCACATATTACGCATCTCTCACCTGATTTTTATTACGAATTCCTCAAATCTCTGTGCAATTATTTGAAAGCTGCCGTTGTTATGGTTGAGGAACGTCAAATGCGGGATGCATGGTTGCTACGTATACTGTAGTAAACAATTACAGTTAAGTTTTTGTATGATAAAGCGTTCATTTTTGACAGTTTTTTTTGTTATTTTATGGCAACAATGACTTCAATTATTCTGGTGTGAATTTGGTTATTTTCAGTGGTGTGTATGAAGCATGGCGAAGGGGATCAAATCTCCACGAATTTGAAGGGATCAAGTGAACCCCTAGCATATATTTCAGCAAACTTTAGTACAAATATAGTTGAACAAAAAAATCAGCTCAATCATAACGTATTCATATAATTGACATCTTCCTGTAATTCTGTATGCAAAAGTATAGTGTGTAGTGGATGACTTTATCAATTCTATAAAAGTTTGAAAATTTGGAAAATAAATCTTCTTCAGTTCTTCTAAGATTTTTTTCTTTAAATCGGTAAAAATTCGGTAACACATGTCCACTTTATTTTTTTGTGTTAAAGAAACTTATGTTTAGATAAAACTACGCAACTTTCTAATATATTCGATTAATGTATTCTGATCCGCCTTTGAGTTACAATGATGGGATCAAGTCTCCCCGGGGATCAAGTCTCCTCAGTCTCCCCTATAATAACAAAATATTCTATGTTATCCACATCATTCAAAAGTTGAGATTTTGACATTTCAACCTAAAAACCTAATCAATGTTTTACATAGGTTAAAATACAAACTGCTAAAGGAACGAAAGAAAACTTTTAGTTTTTCAAATTATTAGTTTTACAATAATTGACGTATGTAGTGGTACATAGTATAAAATCTACGAATTCGTAAGGTTTGTATTAACATTGTACAAAACATAGTTGAGCAGCCGGAGTTTCAAGATACGAACTTCATGACGTGTTACAATGAATTTTGTAGTATAAGAGTGTTATTTTATGTATTACACATGTAAATTTTAAACACAGTATTGCATACCAATCATTCGATGACTTATTTTTCCACTAAGCCGGAAATGATTCATTTGGATAAACGAGCTGGAATGTTACCCGAGATCAAATTCTCTTAAATTCTTAATTAAATTTAAAAAACAGAGTTCTTAAAGAGAATCCCTAATATTTTAAGAAACAAGCTCTAGAAAAAATGGGATCGTGACTAGTCCATAATTTATTTATGATTCGGCGGAAAATATTTACAAAATTTGAGATTTTTTTGTAGAAAAATAAAAAAACCAACCATCTTCGGCTTTTGATCTTTCATTCATTATTTATCGATAATTAGAAAATGATTTTTTTTTCGAAAATTTAAAATGACGTTTTTATCGAGATTTATTTTTTTTCTTCTAACGTCAACAATAGGTTTTGTTCTATTGATCTGATTTTCTTTATTCAAAAAAGTTTGGAAGCATACACCTCTCTGTCTGACTTATACCTAACATTCATAACAGTTTTTGCAACCGACCGAGACGGTTGTGCCTCCAGGTGGAAGGTTTTGTTCTCGAGAAAGTGACGGAGTGCGAGACGCTGTATGCGATATTGTGGAAGAGAGAGAGACCAGTTTGTTAAGTGTGAGTCGACAGTTGATACGTCGGAGGCGTGGTCGACGGCATCCTCGACAAGTGGTGTTTTGACAGCAAACCGCTGGTAGACGAATTTGCCTACCGCGGTGGCAGAAATCGACAGTGATCGTACCTGTACACACAGAAAAAAATATAGTGTATTGGTGTCGTCGGGCAATTCTAATCGACAAGAGGGAAGCGTCACAGGTAGACCATTTGCTCTATTTGTCTACCGCAGAAGTGGTACGACGAATAAGGAAAACAAGTGGCACCGAAAAGTGCCGCATCGACAGTGGGATTTTCGCAGCAAGCCACAGGTAGCCACATTTGTCTACCAAAGTGGTGGAAACGGAGAGAGCGCGCTTGTGGTGGTGATACCGACGAGCAGCTTAATCGGAGAGAGTTTTGAAGTGTTGCAGGTAGGACTATTTCTCTACTGAAGAAGCAACGCGACGAAGAAGGACAGCAAGTGTCACATTGTCAAACAACGGGCACCGAGTTTACAACGTAACACATGAGGTGTGTTCTATCGGTGTCTTCGTAACCTAATAGATAGCAGATAACAGGTATATTTTTCATTACTTTTTGTGATAGTTTTTCTTACTAGGTAAAATGGATGAAGAGATGGGAGAACGAGTAACAGACCCTCCTCCTAAGCCTTATGCTGAAAATGTAAATCCGACTAGAATTAAAATTTACCCAGAGTCGTCAACGGGACCATGGATTGTATTTATTAGGCGTAAAGCAAAGGCGCTAAATATCATTCAAATTTCTAAAGATTTGACTTCGCGATTCTCGGATGTAAAAGAGATCGTCAAAGTTAATAAAGATAAAATACGCATTGTCGTTGGTAGTCTCAAACAAGCCAATGCAATTGCTTCTTGCGAGCTTTTTACACGTGAATATAGAGCGTATATTCCTTCAAAAGAAATTGAAATTGATGGGGTCATCACAGAATCGAGTTTGACTGTTGATGACTTAGTTAAGCATGGGGTTGGTCGTTTCAAAGACACCATACTTAAAGACGTAAAAATACTTGAATGCAAGCAATTGCATTCAGTATCACACGAAGGAGATAAAAAAGTTTATCGACTGTCTGACTCATTTCGAGTGACTTTCGCTGGGTCTGCGCTGCCCAACTATGTCATTATCGATAAGATTCGTCTCCCTGTTCGCCTTTTTATCCCTCGTGTAATGAATTGCCTTAATTGCAAACAGCTTGGCCACACAGCCACTTACTGTTCCAATAAGGCACGGTGTGGCAAATGTGGGGGTTCTCATCAAGAGTATACATGCAATGAAAATTCAGAAAAATGTTTAATGTGCGGAGAAAACTCACATGAGCTCCCTGCATGCCCCATTTATAAATTGCGTGAGGATGAAATTAAACGATCCTTGAAGGAGAGGTCTAAGCGCTCCTATGCAGAAGTGTTGAAAAATGCTACCCCAAAACCCATCTTCTTAGAAAACACTTACGCATCTCTATTTTCGGAACAGTCTGACTCTGACGGAGCGTGCGAAGGTACATCATTTGTTTTACCCGGAAATTCCAGAAAAAGAAAACAGTCTTCTTTTCCCAAGCTGCCAAGAAAGGGCCTTAAAATTTCTCCACCAATAGATAAACTGCGCCCAAAACCGAAAAATTCCGATTCAAAACCGAAATCAATTCCGCCCGGTTTTGGGAACGTACAATCCAAACAGAACACCATTACTGAAAATAATAAAATTTCGACGTCCTCTGAGCCTCAGCCGGGGGTAGGATTATTGAAATTTTCTGAAATTGTTGATTGGATTTTTAAAGCATTCAATATTTCTGAACCACTAAAGAGTATACTTTCAGCTTTCCTCCCAACAATTAGAACATTTTTAGAGCAGCTGATTGCTCAATGGCCCATCCTTGCAGCGATTGTATCTTTCAATGGGTAATTCACCTCCTCCAATGAAAGATTCCATCACTGTTTTACAGTGGAATTGCAGAAGTATCATACCTAAAATTGATTCCTTAAAAATTTTACTGCATAATTTAAAATGTGATGCTTTTGCTCTATGTGAAACATGGCTTACTTCAAACATTAATTTCAACTTAAATGATTTCAACATTATTCGCCTAGACCGAGACACCCCGTATGGAGGAGTGCTTCTAGGAATTAAAAAGTGCTATTCTTTCTATAGAATTAACATCCCCTTGTTTGCGGGCATTGAGGCTGTAGCTGTCCAAACGAACATTAACCCTTAAAGGCCCAAAGCAATTTTTTTCAAATTTTCTGAAAATTGTCTCACAGTTTTAATACGTCACTATGATAATTTTGAGATGGTTTTCACAATGTTGTTTTAAAACAACATTGCGCATTTAAGGGTTAAAGGCAAAGACATGTCTATCGCTTCTATATATATACCTCCCAAAGTTCAAATTGGACAACGTCAAATTTTTGAGGTAGTGGAATCCATGGCTGCTCCGCGTCTGATACTGGGAGACTTCAACTCGCACGGAGTATTGTGGGGTTCCCTCTACAATGATAATCGATCCTCTTTGATATACAGTGTTTGTGACGAATTTAATATGACAGTTTTAAATACTGGCGAAACAACACGCATCCCCAGACCTCCTGCACGTCCAAGTGCATTAGATCTATCTCTGTGCTCGACATCACTTCGGTTAGATTGCACGTGGAAGGTTATACCTGATCCTCACGGTAGCGATCATTTGCCAATCGTTGTTTCAATTAACAGTGAATTAGGCCTTACGAATTCAATCAATGTTCCTTATGACTTAACACGAAATATTGATTGGAAAACATACGAAACATTAATTTCCACTTCTCTTGCTTCGACAGAAGAGCTACCCCCTACCGAAGAATATGAATTCTTAGCGGGTTTAATTATTGAAGCAGCAGAACAAGCCCAAACGAAATGCAATCCTGGAATGACAATAAATAGACGGCCCCCTAATCCTTGGTGGGACAAAGAGTGCTCTGATGCATATGAAGCTAAACAAGTTGCCTACAAAGAAATTATGAAACAGAAAGGGGGTATACGTGAGAACTTTGAGAATTATTTCATTTTGCAAAACAAATTTGACAGTATACGTCGTGCCAAAAAATCTAGTTATTGGAGACACTTCGTTAATGGCTTGTCAAGAGAAACATCAATGAGTACTCTTTGGAACACAGCCAGAAGAATGAGGAATCGAAACGTGACTAATGAAAGCGAAGATTTTTCGAATCGTTGGATATTTAATTTTGCCAAGAAAATTTGTCCCGATTCTGCTCCTGCGCAGAAAATCACTCGCGATGCTCCCACAAGTAACGATTTCATAGATTCGCCTTTGACAATGATGGAATTCTCAATTGCACTTCTCTCATGCAACAATAATGCTCCGGGACTAGACAGAATTAAATTCAACTTGGTGAAGAATCTGCCTGACCTAGCAAAAAGACGCTTGTTGAATTTATTCAATAAGCTTCTTGAGCAGAACATTGTCCCGCACGACTGGAGACAAGTGAGAGTTATCGCTATTCCAAAACCGGGAAAACCAGCCTCCGATCATAACTCGTATCGACCGATTGCAATGCTATCCTGCATCAGGAAATTGTTGTAAAAAATTATCCTACGACGTCTCGACAATTGGGTTGAGGCGAACGGCTTGCTATCAGATACCCAGTTTGGATTTCGGAGGGGAAAGGGAACGAATGATTGTCTGGCGCTACTTTCGTCAGAACTCCAACTCGCTTACGCAAAAAAAGAACAAATAGCGTCTGTGTTCTTAGACATAAAAGGAGCATTCGACTCAGTCTCCATTGATGTTCTCTCGGAGAAGCTACATCAATGTGGTCTTTCACCGATATTAAATAATTATTTATACAATTTATTGTCAGAAAAGCACATGCATTTTTCATATGGCGATTTGGCGACACTCAGAATAAGTTACATGGGTCTCCCACAAGGTTCTTGTTTAAGCCCCCTTCTCTACAATTTTTACGTGAATGATATTGATAATTGTATTGTCAGCCCATGCACTCTAAGGCAACTTGCAGATGATGGCGTGGTTTCTGTTACAGGACCAAAAGCCTTAAATTTACAACAACCACTGCAGGATAGTTTTGATAATTTATCAAGTTGGGCTTTGAAGTTAGGCATCGATTTCTCTACGGAGAAAACAGAGTTGGTTGTTTTTTCAAGGAAGCGTGATCCAGCTCAGCTTCAGCTTCAGTTGGTTGGTAGAACGATAGCCCAAGTCCTGACTTTTAAATACCTTGGAATTTGGTTCGATTCTAAAGGCACATGGGGAGGCCACATTAGGTATCTAATAACGAAATGCCAACAAAGGATAAATTTTCTGCGAACAATAACTGGATCATGGTGGGGTTCTCATCCAAGTGACATGATAAGATTGTATCAAACAACAATACTTTCAATAATGGAATATGGATGCATCTGTTTCCGTTCAGCTGCGAACACTCACATTATTAAACTGGAACGGATACAGTATCGCTGTTTACGAATTGCCTTAGGTTGCATGCAGTCGACCCATACGATGAGTCTTGAAGTACTAGCGGGAGTTCTTCCTTTAAAAGACCGATTCTGGGATCTCTCTTCTCGTTTACTTATTCGATGTGAGGTTATGAACCCACTGGTAATTGAAAATTTTGAAAACTTGTCGAGCTTCAACCCCAAACCAGATTCATGACAGTGTATTTCAATCACATGTCACAAGAAATAACGCCTGCTAGGTATGTTCCCACATACGTCAATATACTAGATATTCCTGAATCCACTTTATTCTTCGACACGTCCATGCAAGCAGAGATTCGTGGAATTCCGGATCATCTACACTCGCGGGAGATCCCTAAAATATTCACAAGTAAATATCAACACATAGACTGCCTTAAAATGTTTTACACTGATGGGTCACGAATAGTGAGGCCACTGGTTTCGGTATTTTCAACAATAATTTTTCGATTTCTCTCAAACTTGCAGAACCCGCCTCTGTTTATATAGCGGAACTAGCAGCAGTTCACTATAGTTTTCAAATAATTAATACTTTACCCCCGAACCATTACTTTATCCTCACTGATAGTCTCAGCACAATTGCAGCTCTACGCTCAAAGAGGATTGATAATCACGATCCATTCTTTTTGGGGAAGATACGAGAATCTCTGAGTAACCTGACAAGAAAATGTTATAAATTTACCCTAGTGTGGCTCCCCGCCCATTGCTCTATTGCGGGAAATGAGAAAGCAGATAATTTAGCCAAGATTGGTGCACTAGATGGTGAAATATATGAAAGACCCATCGCTTACAATGAATTTTATAGCGCTTCTCGACAGAGGACACTTGCTAGTTGGCAAACATCTTGGGACAATGGAGATATGGGACGATGGCTACACTCAATTATCCCTAAAGTATCAACGAAGGCATGGTTCAAAGGATTGGATGTAAGTCGGGACTTCATCCGTGTGATGTCTAGGCTCATGTCCAATCATTATACTTTAGATGCGCATCTCCGTCGTATTGGGCTCGCTGAGGGTAATCATTGTGCTTGTGGAGAAGGTCACCATGACATTGAGCATGTTGTTTGGTCCTGCACTGAATATCGTGAAGCCAGATCACAATTAGTAGATTCTTTACAAGTCCGAGGAAGACCAATCCATGTTCCTGTTAGAGACATCCTGGCGTATCGCGATCCTCTATACATGGAACTTATCTATCATTTTCTAAAAACAGCGTCTGTCAAAATTTAATTAAATTCATCTACTCCTACTCTCATCCAAGGCTAATCATTCACCAATTAAAGTGTCCTAGAATATTTAGTTTTTAAATTTAGACAATAACAGAAAAAAAGTAAATAAATACACCCGAAAATACTAGATCAGTATGAAATACAACAATGTAAGGAAAAAAGCAAACAATAAAGTGATTTCAGTGTTAGTTTTAGACAAAGTACTAGTATAGTTAAAATTAGTCTTAAGGATTTTTGTAACGTGCTATGTAAAAAAAGTCGATTTTTACAGTGATTGCATAGCCTTTCTTTATATGAGAAAGGCAAAAAGAAACTGGCGTAAAAAGCTTTTGCAAATGCCGTGTCAAATATACCTAACATTGGCATGAAAAATTATTAATTCATTTATAATTTTTAAACGAGATTACATTAAAAAAGAGACAAATTTAACTTTTCTTTCCCTCTATAAAATTGGTCTTTTTTCATTTATTGAAATTAGGTGAAAGTCTTAGGAAATTTTATCCATTTTAATAAATTATATCCATTTCTGATTTCAGTTAACTACGAGAGGCCATGCACTTTACAAAGTAGGACGACATTACGTGCGCAAACCCCGACGAGATCAGCCATTTTGAAGCCGCCATTTTGAGTTTTCAAAAAAAATCATTTTCTAATTATCGATAAACAACGAATAAAATATCAAAAGTAGAAATTAGTATGTCTTTTGTTTTCTAAAAAAAACCTTAAATATTGCTTGATTTTCCACCGAATCCTGGAGAAGGTAACCTTAAAAATTAAGTGCTTCTTTTAATTGGTTATTAGCAGGTTTTAAGCTCCCCTTTACCTATATTTTTAGGACCCAAATTTTTCTTCAAAAGATGAGAAAATATTAAGAAAACGCCCTTCAAACTAGTGAATAACCTCAGAACTATTAGTCGCACCACACTAAAATCAAAACGTTCCAATGACCAAAAATACAGTCATTTAACTTCAATTTAAAATAATAATATTACATATCCGTGTGCTATAACCGCATGTATTTTGATTTTATTAAACTTTTTATGCTATAAAGGTTCTTTAAATTCTTTAAATTCTTCTATTTACTGTAATTCGAAGACAGTTCTACTGTAAATTTTTGGACTTCATTTTCGGATTCAGCACACGGTTTTATATAAAAAATGCAGGTCAAATATTGAAGTTCAGATTTTCATTTTGGGTACTAATGTTATTTATATGATCGATGGAGGCTATTATAACGGATTGTCTCATTAAAGTATTAAAAATATATAGAAGCACATGTTGCCGTTTCTTCCAATCGCATCCTGCGATTCACATTATTGTTATATATTTAATTTAATAATGACAATTAATTTCTAATTAGCATTTGTGCCATTACAGTTTTAACTTCACGTAAATCACTAGTTCGTGGTACTAGAAATGGCTCAACAAATCGATTAGTGAACAACCCTTCTTACACTGCAAATTGATAGTGAAACTGCAATGCATGATCTGGCTATACAAAAACATACACGAACTTATTCAGTGGGAGTGCCAAAAGGAACGTTCAGTTGAAGCGATACAGTAGATAAAGACGATAATTTAATGACAGCCATCGTGCGGTAGAGAAAAGTAGTCGACTACCGCTATTTGCTCAACTACTGAGCTTCGTTTCTTGATTATTGGATGTCAACTTTGTCCCTTGGACCTTGAGTCTGCCAGCTTCCCGGAAGATACCAAGCACAAATATACAACTAACCTGTCATGATTTTTCCCCCCACTGCTGGTTGTCTACGCCGAAAAGCAGTACACAACAAGATTGAAATTTAATTTAGTTTTATTGTTTTTGCCTACCTGTTTTACTACTAGAAAGTCATTTACGTGTTTGAAATGTTCGCAGAATTTTCAATTCTGCAAACGAAGTGTTAAGAAAAGAATTTATTGAAATATTGAAAATCCTACTTCTAAATGCCATTAATTAATATAAATCACACAAGTCATAGGTCCACTATTTACTTATCTGCGGCGAATCAATTAGGTTCCAGTAAATATCATCCTAAATGGCTCATATTATCTATTATGAAGAATTTTCCACCAAATGCTGCCATCCGTTCGATAACGACCTCCTTTTCACTTCTGTGTAGTGCCGAAAAATGTATTCATCTTTTTTTCAATTACGCACATATCCAATCCGGATTATCCACATCTGCAGCCGGAAAATTCTACATCCTACATTCGAAACCAGGAAAAACGGACCGAAACAGACAAAATGCCCTTCTCACAATCTTCACCAGATATGCTCACCAGGCCAACCCAAATCCTTGCCAAGTAGTTTGGGTTGTGCCTTCCCGGTCCATAATCGGTAAACGATACGTGACTGTGAGGTATGTGAAAAATTTTTATGACTATCCTTTGCCGGCACGCAGATACGAGTACTGTTCAACAGGATTCCGGTATATCCGACCTCAGTTCAGTAGCTGCAGACCATACGAATGCAGAACCACAACCAGGAGGATCTGCTGGTAAAATAATATGCTGAAAAAGCGCGTTTTCAGTGTAGATATAAAATTTAATAGTATGCATAGATGCGTGACACAGCTGGGAAGGGATCTATTGCGGTCGCGAAGTTGGTTAGAATGCGTATAAATTGGAGCGAGAAGGTATGCAAGTAAAGATTATTTCCAGTTTATGTTTTTAATGCTTTAATTTATATTCCTCACGCCCTGATATCCGGTGATAGGTGAACTGCTCCGGTATGTGTTCATTTTGTATTTCAAATAGGGGTGCACTGCGCGAAGTATTTTATTTTGGGCTTGAATAATTGATTCTATCGGAATGAACGTTTGGTTTAAGGGGGAGTAAGGGTTTCAGCTTAAAAAAAAACACTTTTTTGCGTTTTTTAGAACTTTGCGTGAAGCGAATTGATCAAAACTTTTGTACATTATAATGTATTATTTCAATAACATTTTGTAATTTTTCTATGCAGAAATATTGACAAACGACGCGGTGTAGAACATCTCTGGAAAACATGATTTGCGGTGTTATCTGCCATTCAAAAACTACTTAACCGATTTCTTTCAAACTTTGCTTACAAATTCTATGTAAAAAATTCCTAACCTCTAGGTTGAGTTTTCGAGATAAATTTTCAATTAAGGTGTTTTTTACTTATTTTAAATAAAAAAATCTATTTTTCGCAAAAGATGCCGCATTGATATGAGTAAACACCCCCTTAATCGAAAAATTAACTCAAAAACTCAACGTAGGGGTTGGGTATTTTTAACACAGAATGTGTGTGCGTCAAGTTTGAAAGAAATCGGTTTAGTAGTTTTTGAATGGCAGGTGACACCGCAAATCATGTCTTTTCCAGAGACGTTGTACAAAAAGCTTCGTCACCGAATCATTTGTCGATATTTTGCATAGAAAAATTACAGCATGTTATTTAAATGATACACTATAATGTACAAAAATTTCGATCAATTCGCGTCACGCAAAGTTTTTAAAAAATAGCAACAAATGTTTTTTTTCGATGAAACCCTCTCCCCCTTAAATTAACGATTTTTCAATAGTGATAGACGACAATGCAATTCTTCAACATTTGATTAAGAAGATATGGAATCTTTTTGAAAAGATAACTGAAGGTTCAGTAATGGGACCAACAGGGAAAAGAACTTGTTTTTGCATCATACAGTGAATTCAAACTCCTGTAAATTCCGGATCAAGCGTAATTTATTAGTATTGGAAGAGTTTCCTTTCTGAATGTCAGCAAATCTGGAAAATGGCGGAGTTGTTCATTGTTGAAATAGGATACATCACGATGGCGCACCCTGTATAAATATTCTGAATTGCACAATCGTTTGAAACAGGAAAAAGTGATCGTTTAGAATTACTTCAAAATTGTTTTTAAAGCGGTATACTATCTTCGGAAGATATTATGGCAATGAAATGCTGCTTCTTGTTGAGGAAGTGGTGTAATGATTACATTTTATCCAGCGATTCTGAACCTGGGGTCCGCGGACCCCTAGAGGGCCGTGAAGTAGTTACCAGGGGTCTGCGAAGGAGATAATTTATCTCAGCTGGTCCGTGCACAAGGGGAGGGTTTTGGAGGTTCAAACTCCTCCCATGAACACATAAAATGATTTAAAAAAAAAATGTTATTAACTATCTGACCAGGAAAAAATGCTGCGAAACGTTAAGGTACAAAAAATATGATTTGAAATTAGTCTCTCTATGCAGAAATCACTGAAGAAATCAAGGGAAAAAACTTTGAGAGGGTGGCTGGAATGGTTACATCCCTTCTAAACTGGCCGGCATCTTCGGATCGGTTCACGGTTTAGCCAAGTTTCAATACACAGCAGAGGTCACTCAGCGAGCTAGCAACGGGAGCTGAGGACGAAAAAAATGATCGCGAAATAAGGATTTCGTTCTCTGAAGCAATTTCACCGCTGATAATTTCTCCGTCTGAGTAAGATAAGGGCACCAGACGATGTTCGCAAATTCCAACTGCAAGTGCACTAGCGAGCAATACAAAGCCTAGAAACACAGAGGATCCCGGGATTCACTGGAAATTTTGAACATAAAACCATTCAGTCGATTTGCCTTGTCAATAGTCGCTGATAAGTTATTGGTATAAGTTAGCCTTTCATCGAGAACAACACCTAGATCTTTTATGTGGTCAACGCGTTGCAGCTGAGTTCCAGCGATGTTGTAGTTGAAATTAAGCATATTCCTTGTATGATGAAAACTGATGACAAAACATTTCGTAAAACTAAGGATCAATATGTTTCTTTGACACCTGTTGAAAAATGTATCAATGAGACACTGTTACTCACTGTAATCGTCTTAATTCCTTATGACAAGAAATATTTTCAAGTCATCGGCGAAAAACAGTTTCTCATTCACGAACACTGAAAATAGTAATGGACCTAGTGTACGACCGTTGAGGAACTCCGGAATTATTAGTATAGGATTCAGGCACGTTGTCACCAATTTGCACGACGACCTCGCGGTGTACAAGATCAAAGCCAGTGGCAGAATCTCTTGGCACATCCTAGTTTATGAAGATTTACTAGCAGTATCGCATGGTTAACTGTGTCGAAAGCGGTCTTAAGATCAGTGTAGACTGTGTCTACCTGAAGATTCCTGGATATGTTTTCTATGCAAAACGATATGAAGCTAACTAAATTCGTCTCAACTGATCGACCAGGGAAGAATCCGTGCTGATAAGTGCTTATGTAATGTTTACTAGCAAAAAACCTCGTTGATAAGTGATTCGAAGATTTTTGACTCGACTCTCAGCGAAGTGATTCCCCAGTAGTTCTGCATGTTGCTTTTGTCATTTTTCTTGTGTACCGGAAACGTAACTGAATACTTCAAATCTATCGGGAAAATTTTTGCTGCTGAAGCGACCATTGAAAAGGTGCGTCAGTGGAATAGCTAAAATATTAGAAATTTTTTTCAGAATAGCTGACGGCATAGCACTTTGTCTTGGAGCAAAAGACGATTTCGCTTTCCGTATTTCAAAGAGAACCAATTGTACTAAAATAGTGAATACATCCATATCCACCGCTCCAACGGGAACATCGCGGGCCCCGTTTTCGTGTTCGATGGTAGATGACACTTCAGTCGTGAAGACACTCGAGAAGTAGCTGGCAAATAGGGAGCATTTTACCACCGTCGTAGTCGCTACTTCGCCATTGTAGACCATCCAAGACGGCAGACCAGTTCCCTTTCTTATTCACAAAAGTCTAGAAACCCGGATTTCGTAAGTTTTGTTGGATGCGGTTCACATATCCTTTGTACAGCAGTTTATTGTAATAGCTGGCTAGTACGAAAAAGTTCTTGAAAATATGGCATCGACGATTTGTGTACGCACGTGGAGCTTTGACATGGATGCATTTCAGATTTCGAAGCATGGCTTTAGACCAGGGACAGTGGCGGGGTCCGGACCCCCACGAAAATTTTTAACTTCTTGAGAAATTTTAAAATAGTGTCCTTTTAAAATTTGTTCTAAATTCAAAATTATTCCAAACCAGCTTCGACAACCAAAACTGATTTTAATTAAATGAGGGTATTACATATTACGTATTGTACAATGAACATTTCAAAATCGAAATTTCGGACCCCCTCCGAAATTGTTTTCTGGATCCGCTCCTGACCAGGGAGGCTTCCTGGGAGGTTGATATTCTGGCACGGATTTTTCAACACAGTCAAGGAGTAATCGGTTATAGAGATCGACCGCAGCATTTACATCAACTTCATCAAGTACTACACTCCAGTCTATCTGCGATAGGGAGCGGCGTAGTGCTACTAAATCAGTTTTGCGAAAATTACGACGATTCACAGCTAAAGCTTCATATTGTGGTGAACTAATGATGGAAATGGATATTTCTTAAACGGAATGATAGTTATCCAAAGGAACCATCACACTGGAAGCTTCACTGACAGAACACTCAAGCAAAGCATTCTCACTGACGAAAATAAGGCCTAGAAAACAAGATCGATGGTTGGAAATCGTGCTTACTTAATTTAGTCCGTGAAAAGCCATCCCGTCCACAAATAAGCGGCTGGCAGGATTTGTTGTCGAGGATAACGGGTTAGGGTAAGCGTATCCTCGTCCAGAAGAAACCCACATGAGTCCTTGCTGGTTGAAATCACCAAGAACTATTATCACATCGTTTGCATCTACCTGAGAAGAAGCACGTTCCATAGAGTCTAGATGGAGCTGCGTAATAGTGTAGTGAAATCGCTTTTCTGGAGGAATGTAAACAGCTCCAATAAAGTAGTTCTTCGTCTGTGTAGTAATCTTCGTCCAAACAGCTTCAATGCTTGATGAACTTTCCAACCAAATTCACATGAAGCAAGTGCGGAAGAAACTGCGATCAAAACTCCCACCCGCGACCATGGATGCTTCGATCCGCACGATAAAGCGCGTAAGAATCCCCGAAGAGCTGCATCGATGTAATACGATCATCAAGCCAAGTTTCTGTCAGAACGTAAATATCGTAGTCGCCCTCAACAGCAGCCAAGTACAACTTTTCGATTTTCATCCTTAACCCTCTGACATTTTGGTAGTACAACCGTAAACCGTCAGCGCCTCGTGCCATGCGTCCCGACATATTGCAAAGACGTGATGAACCCGATGGCATGCTAGAAACCAAAAGGTTTTCAGGGAGCAGAACGTCATTTAAAGCAAAATACTCGTCGGAGAAGGGAAGGTCCGGGACGACTGAGCAGGTCGCTGGCTGGTAGCATGAATGCGTCGGAGCGCCTGGTGGCCTTCGTAGTGCGGAACAACAGGCGTCCCGGTGATGGCAGCGCAGCGTGAATTTATTTAGGACTGCTGTGTAGATGCTGCTAGTTGGTGGTGTCTTCAGTTATCATTTTTTGTCTTTTTGAATTAGATAGATCATGCAAAATAGAACACAATGCATGAACGGGAGTCCTGCACTGTTGGCCATAATGCTGTATTGTTTTCATTTCTGTGGTTAAAAATATGTGTCTTGAAAACCCCGTCGCCCCTGGGGTTAATTGGCAGTACGTCAGATAATGAGCAAATATTATATTCAGAAACCTTTTTCGAAATTTTTCTTGCGATAGTCCGATGTAAATGTCCCCTGTATTTCAATCAAATGTTCTTTAAAAGTAAGGTATATTTACCGCATTGATTTAAATGTAGTTTAAATTTCATTACTTTGTTATGTGTATGTATTTAGATATGAAATATTGCTATAAAATATGTGGCAGCAGCAGAAAACTATTTAAATCGCTTTAGGACACGTGTTTATGTGCTCCAATATCGCTCAAATTTAGCCCAATTTTTGATACATTTTTTTACCGGCAATGGACAAAATTCTAACACCGCTAAAATAACTGCCACCTTAGTGACCATATGAGGATTGGAAATAAATGGCAACCGGTAAGATGTATGCCTCTTTACTAACTGAGTTGCGGTTTTTAGTTTTCACATGTTAATCATTTAAAATTCTATGTAAGGACAAAAGAATGCGAAGTAGCGTTTCTCACCTCAATTATAAAATATATATTTTTGCCTTTCTCATATAAAGAAAGGCTATGGAATCACTCGAAAAATCAACTTTTCAACCGAAGCCCGGAGACCCGAGTGTCTTATACCATTAGATTCAGTTCGTCGAGATCGCAAAATGTCTGTATGTTTATGCATGTGTGTGTCAAATAATGTCACTCACTTTTCTCAGAGATGGCTGAACCGATTTGCACAAACTTAGTTTCAAATGAACGGTATATGCTCCCATAAGACGCTATTGAATTTTTAGTTGACCGGACCTCCGGTTGCGGAGTTACGAGTTGAAGAGTACTGTCACACAGAAAATTCCCATATAAACTGGTAACCCTATGATGTCCGAATGATGTAATACATATTACAATGTGTTTAACATTACTTAGATTTGCGGGTCTAGATCACTAATGACCAATTAAGTAGCTTTAAACATATTCTCCACCAATGACGATTCTTGATTTCCCGGGGAACTCACCAAGTTCCCGAACTAATGTCACACCTATTTCCCAGCAAACTCTTAAACGGTTTTTACAAACTTGATTGCAAATGAAAGATATAATACTCCCATTGACTGCTATTGAATTTCATTCAGTTTTGAGTTTTGGTTCCGGAGTTACAGGTTGGTTATTGCGGTCACATAAGAATTTCTCATATAAACCGTTACATTCGTAATACCTCATAGGCTTAAAATCTATTAAAATGAACATCAAATTTCTTCGATTCGCTTGCCTAGATCACTGACGGCAAATTAAAGATTCTGGAAATATATTGTCCTCTCTCGATAATTCCGGAAGTCCCGGGTTCCTGGCATATTCCAGAACTAAAGCCGCTTCAGTACTTACCGAACCAATTTTCACTAATCTAGTCTCAAATGGAAGGTATAATATGCAGTTGAGTATTGTGCACCCCATCCATCCCTCCTCTTCCTTCCTACCAAACCCCCCGTTCCCATCTCTCTCGCCACCGCCCTTCTCAGACCAATCTCCACTCGCATTCCCTTCATTCACCCCATATACCAAAATACGGTAGGTGGTTCTCGGCGCATCCTCCCCCTTCCATTCCTATTTTTGAATTCTCAAAGCCCCCCTCCCCCCTCCCATATTGTGACAACTGTCAAACTCCTGCCCACTTCGCTTGAAATTTTTGAAATTGGTATTATGGGAAAATATGGAGGAAAACTTATTAAATGCCATAACTTCTGAAGTAGCAATCAGAAAATTACAATTTATACCTCTTTTTAAAAGAAACATTTAGTATTTGAATGGAAATATTTTCGTTTCTAGAAAAATACGGGAAAGTGGGGTACTGGGTTATTTTGGCCCCAAAATCCCCTATTTTAATAATTTTTCTGCTCCGTGATGCAAATCATACATATTTTGCAGTTTTTATAGTGTGAAAAATTCTCAGAAATCGAACGGAACCTTTTTGAACTTTGTCCGAATACGAGAAGTTGGGGTTATAGGGCCTTTTGTCATTCATATTAAAGTTTATCATTTTCTCGTGCATATATTTTTCTTGAAACGAAAATGTCTCCATTCAAATGCCAAGGTTATTTCCTTTAAAAGAGATATAAATTGTAATATTCTGATTGCTACTTCCGAAGTTATAGCATTTAAAAAGAAATTTGGTATCTGAGCTTACTTTGACATTTGTCACAATATGAGAGGGGGGGGCCTTCGAGAATCAAAAAAAAAATTTTTTTTCCAATTCCCTAATACCCGCCCGTCTCCCTCAACCCCGCATTTCAAAATATGTTAGTATAAAGCCAACATTGAACTCACACTGATAAAGCTAATTAAATATTACATTTTTGTTTCTTTCAAGTGTGTTAACGTTGTCATGTTGCTCATCAAGTTCGTGGAAGTCGTGACTTATATATACTTACCAAGTGTAATAAAAAAGTGATAGATATGTCCACAGTGTTTTATTGAGCGGAACCAGCTATTAAATCATAGTTTGGATAAATGAGAAAGACCCAATTGCACCACTAGGTCGATAAAAAGAGGTTTTTTGTGAATAGAAGTGTTCACCTTTGAATCATTTGCGTTGTTCGAGATATAAATATCTCTGACCGAATAAGCGGGGGTTGGGAAAAATCCCAGGTGAGCGGCCAGAAGGTTATAACATTAACCACCTACGCTACGCCCGTCCCAAAAATTAATCACTTATTCGACTCCAAACACGAATTCCCGAATATTACGGAGCTTTTGTAAGAAATTCGGGAACGGATCCTCTATTTAAGATCCTCTACCGCGAGAGTGAATGGTGGTCTTGGATTCTTTGCGGTTACCGCTTCATGTGAACGGCATAGAACAGTGGGGCGCATTATGCTTTACCGAAATAAATTTATATTTGTTCAATTCAGTGGGTAATAGAAACCGATTAAAGTACTCAAAAATGTCGAGCAATCGCTTTAATGCAAATTTTTGTCTGGTTTAAGCGTGTATGCTCATGTTTCTCGTGAAACATATCCTAAGTTAATAAAAATCTCCGAGTGAAGGTCTAAGGTGGCAACCCTCTATTATTATAGTATTACTAGCTGACTAGGCAGACGTCCTGCCTATAATTATTTACTGGAAAATGCAACGAAAGCGAAAATAGCAATGCTTGTGGATGGATCAAATTTCTATTTATTTAAAGTCCAGCTAGGGTGTGATATGATAATGATTTCAACTATAAAACATGTTACGACAAGTTGTGTAATATACGTCATGATAAACATCGTTTTTGTTTGTGCCTCTCTCTATATGTACAGTAACAATGCTGATGATTTACCAATGTGTGAACAGGGTCGTGGGAGAATCGACAATACTCCAAACTCATGCCGAAGCTTTTTAATGACTTATTTTCATTATCAAAGACTTAACATGAGTTGGAATTTTAATCCATTTTAACCATGGGAATTCGTGGAATCAAAACATCGCCGCTTTCATACCCTCCTTTATGAATAGTGTCTTCATACACGTAATTCATCAACTCCTTCACCACTCTACCTTTTAAATGCATGAAATCAAGTAAAATCATAACGTAGAACTTTTTAACAAAAAAGGACCGTCGCGGATAAAACTGGAACCCAATAACACACCAAAGACATTTTATTACTTTACTCCTTACAATGACAAATTATGCAATCAATCCTAAACTAAAAATGTCCCAATTGCACTAATAGGTGGATTAGAAAAATATTTGATTTTTATGTCGAAGAACCTTCTGCAGAAAATAACCAACAAAATAACGCAAAAATCGAAGAAATCCGTCATGTCGTTCTTGAGTTATGCGATGACACACGGAAACCATTTCATTTTTACATATAGAGATAAATAAAATAAGTGCGTGTAACTTGATTTACAAACAACTAGGCCTCTTGTGAAACTATTTTAGATATAACTTCGACAAAATCTTAAATAACTTATCCGGATGATTTCAGATCGATTTTCAGTTGTTAACAGAGTTGTAGGCAATTAAATAATCTACCAAATTCTAACTTTTATTACTACTCGAATGTCTAAAGCACAATCGGGGGGCCGAAATGTGAACTAGTTTCATTTTAACACCTATAATGTTACGAAAAGTGGCTTTTAAAAGTGGCTCTGCACCTACTAATGGATTATTTTTATGTTGGCTTTAAATGAAAGGGGAAGGTGTATTCTTTCATATCTTCAAATTTCAGAGATGTTGATTTTCTCGCATAAAGTTGTTGAAAAAAGACACCGGGTGCTCAGATAACCAAAATGTATGCTTCATTAACCATCTGTAGACCAGGCGCATCTGTTGCAATTTAGAAACGTAAAAACCTGTTTTAATCCACCTAGTGGTGCCATTGTGCCTTTCTCATTTATCCAAACTATGATTCATTAGCTGGTTATGTTCAATGTAATTGTGGAAATGTCTATTACGTTCTTATTATACGAACACACACATAGCCACAGACACAAACACATACATAGACACACATACGAACACAGACATTTTCCGAAATCGACGAACTAAATCGAATGGTATATGACACTCGACCTCCGGGCCTCGATTTTCAGAGTGATTGCATAGCCTTTCTCTATATGAGAAATTATGTCATGAACTTGATGGAATTGTGTTTTTCTGCCAAACGGTGCTAAAACTGTTAGTACGGAAGCAAAAGTTTTAAAATTATAAACTGTTCATAAGTTTGTCTTTGGCTATTGACTCAACTTCGCCAAATAATTTATCAACAGGTTACGCACATTTATATAGAATAGAATTTTTGTATAATGAGTTTACTTGTAGAAGACGTATTTTCAACAAAAATGGTCAGAATATGATCATGTTTTTGTTTTTATGTATTAATGGCTACTTTATGATTATAATTTATATAAATTTTATATACATTGATCGTCAAACGGTGAGTCTTCCTCCTTGATCCGCCGCTAGTTTCGAGCGATGTTTTAGTGTCGACACACAGCTCTTGGTTGTCGATCCATTGTATGTATGTGCAAATCGTACTGAATATGTAATATACATTTCCATCAGTGTATTGAACATAACCAGCCATGGAATCGTAGTTCGGACAAATGAGAAAGGCACAATTGCACCACTAGATGGATTAAAACAGGTTTTTTCTGATATTGTTCCGTGATATTTGAAGAATGCTTAATTTATTGGTTTATTCTTAACTGTGTGGGCAAATTCTAACAGAGTTTCAATGTATTGTTGGGTTATAAAGAGAAATTTTCATGCGTAAATCCTCACTTCATAAACAACTTCGTCCAACGATCCTGTGATACCAATTTCCTGCTCCAAGGGTTTACGCTGCATAGACGTTTGTTAATTTTTTTTTCCTTCTAAACAATCTTATCGCCATTTCTAAACAGAAATACTCCATTTTCAAACAACCCGTGGGCATCATCTTCTCCTAAAGGTATTGCGCGTAAGGTTCGTCGCGGTGTTGATGCGGGCGGTAAATGAATTATCGGCACCGGAACCGCAAAAAAATAATAAAACCACACCGCACCGCACGTTAATGCGGGAAATGCGGTAAAATTTGTGTATTTTTTGAAACAGTGTTAAATTTTTTTTAATTTATTCTGAATACCACGAACCCTAATTAACTAAAAACTAATTGAATGATCATGAAATCGTTATGTCGAATCCATCTACGACAACAAATGAATATGGACAACCGATTTTCACCTCATCTAACCCAATGACATGACAGCTTTCAATTCAACCCTTGCGCTTCCACTCTGGCAAGAATGACCTCAACAAACAAACCCAACATTCATATCGATCCTTCTATAGCGGACTGGTCGGTATAGTTCCCCTTCTCAGTGAAGAGTCCTATAATACTTTCGGATAAAACCTGGTGCATGTAATTTCCTTACTAACTTTCCCGCCTACCCATTCGTGACGGAGCATCAACCCGTCGAAGAACCATCAGCAACAACAGCAATAACTATGCCGATCGGGTTGGAAGTTAAATCGTATTTCGGAAAAGTCAGTCGGAAAATTGATCCTTCAGGGGCTATTTTGAATATTTGAATATTTATTTTCTCCGCCCACTCAGTAGGCCATCCTAGATTTGGCGTGCTTTCTGCCGTTTCCGGAGCTTAATGGGAGTTTGACTACAGCACACCCTTAGTTATACCAGCTATGCCATATTTTAGTTCTCTAACAATCACGTTACGGCAGAGCTGATTGGACAGGTAAAATGTAAATAAAAGGCCACCGTAGGACAAAGAAGCCAAAAATTGGATTCATTTGCCTTAATCATAGTAAATTTTCAGTTCGACATATTTGCTATGGGAAAATCACTCGCTAAAAATATCTTTGCTCGGACCGTATTGAAAACCGTTTAGCCAGGAGGGATCCCATGTGTTCCATATATCCTTCACAAAGGCATACCGTTTAGCGTAGGGGACTAAAACAAGGTCAAAGTGAAAGGTTCTTTACCCAACTATCGCACACAATACTGTTACAAGAGGATGGAAAAACGATGACCTATACACACTATATCCTGGGAAGAGATAAACCAGATATTAAAAATGGTTCCCTTTTGCTTTCACACAAACACACACTAACTGCCTGCCGTAAGCCTTTTATGAGAGCTAGCAAAAATCATATAGCAGAGCTACAGAGCTCTTTCGTTCGTCCATTAAATCTATATTCATAATAGGATCCCCATTTACATAATCCATTTTCTCACATTTTGCATCATGTGCAGAAAAAAAGGATCCGACTCGTGTCTGTGACGAAAATGGTTTGCTAGCAATATAACTCACAGCAGTACAAATTCGCTGCTTTGTTCGATTGTCTTACCGATTGATCCAGTCCGTCCGGTCACTACAGGGTGTACTGAGATTGATTTTTGATGATCGAATCAAATCCACTGGATTGCTTTTTCGCATCCCCAACTTGACATGAACTGTACTACTATGTTTGACTAGAATATGTGTACATGCGTTCCGTACCGGCTAACAATTCGGTGGCTCGCCAAATCAGAACGTAACTAAGTTGTGTTAACTCTGGTCTCTTTAATAGTTAAAATAACAAAAATATACCGGAATTTCGTCCAGTAAAAAATGTTACAACCTGTAATAGGCTTCTATCAGCATTAAAACATATGTTTTTGGGTTTCCCCACGGCCAATATAGCTGTATTACCTATTGTATAATATTGACGATTTTAGCGTGCACTTCTAAAAATAGAAAATGAAAAAAATATTGCATACCTTAAGCCGCTTTTCGTTAGGAAGCAAAAAGCTTCATGCAGCAAAGACTTTTTAATAGCTTTGTGAAACGATTGCATTCATGCTGGCTGATTGTTATTGTGGAAAGCTTCCAACCCGGGTGTTCCGAGCAGGGCTTGAAAAGTGAAACAACGAATACGAGAATGAGAGCTTCACTCTCAACAGTGATCACCCTCCACACAATCATTTTCAACTTCATAGGCGATTTGAAAATCAGCCCACTAGGGAACTAATTTAATATTTGAGCTAAAAACCCTGATGAATAAATCAGTATTTGATAATTGTAATTGAGCAAGATTTTCATTTTACCAATTAATTTTATTAATTTTAGCAAAATTATAATTGGATTGTTTAGTTTATTTTGAATTTCATAAAATAAGTTGACAATTTTCAGAAAATTAGTTCATGACACCTGGAATCAGAATCGTCATTAAAATGCCTGAAATTATACTCGTCGATAATAAAAAGTAACGCATATATTACGTTACAAACAAATAGTTCATCATTTGATGCACAGAATTCATGCTGTATTTTTATAACATGAAAAAAACACTACATTCCGAAAATCATGAGTCAGTTTTCTCATTTCGAGGAACGGATTTGTACCCGTGTAGTTATGCCCTGAAAACAAAACCATGTTCACAACTCCCCACCGTCCCCTATATTATGCGATATATTGATTCCTTACATCCTTATTATAAATAATGCAAGTAGTAATTTTTGCGCCATAGCCGGTATAGCCTAAATATTGTAAAAGAGCTATAGTTTCGGTAGAGTTTTGGGATTCAAAAATACAATTTCTGTCGGTGAAGCCACATGTATAATTATATGAGAAATCTTTTATATCACTACTAGGTGAATTACTTGATGATCTGTGTATTAATATACCATCAAACATTTACCTCACGATTGAACGAAACGCCTAATTCAACGGATAAATACATGTACTCTAGAAAAAATTTCACCATGAAGTGAACTCACACATTATTTTGTCTTTGAAGTGAACTTACATATTGATTTTTGGAAAATAGTTAATTTATTATAGAGGTAATTCACAAAATGTTTTCAAAATCAAATTCCTTGAATCACATAGATGTGTTTTCATGCTCCGATATTCAAATTCGATTTAGTTTTACCCCTAAAACACCAGTAAAGCAATACTCTGTATGAAACGGTCTCATTTTTAGTTTATGAAAATTGGTAAGCAAGGAACAAAAATACAAAATGTTTAATATCTCCGCCGCTTGATTTTTAAAATCTATAGCTTGTTAGAAAGGTATTTTTACAAGATTGCAGAATAACATTGCTTTGTTTGAAAGTTATTTGCTAAAAATCTGTTGTGTTTTGTCATTCATTTGAAACTAGTTTCATTAAGATCGGTTCAGCCATTCGCTGAGGTCATTACATGACATTATTGTACATGCCACACATACATACACACATGCATACAGACATAGAGTCAAGCTGAGTCGATTGGTATATGAGACTCGGCCCTCCGGGCCTCGGAAATTACTTTCAAAGTTTGAGCGAATCCTATACATTTCTTTTGTAAGGAATGAAAAAAATGGCCTATTCAATCGACGAATGTTGTTGCTTTATCGATAACTAATTTCTTCAATCAATGCATAATGTAGGTAGAACTGAATTTTCCCAAAAATTTATTAAGCCGGACCAAAAATTCAAAATAAAATGTATTGCATATATTTGAAGTTTATATTCTCAATAGCGTAGACTAAAATTTTCAACTCGACTGATAGCTAAGAAATTAAATTGTAGCTCGTAATATTATGCCACCTCTGAAGTGCATGCGTGCATTTTTCAAACTTTATTTCGATATCGATTTTTTTCGAAAAGTGACACAGTGAGCAACATATTTCGAATACGATTGAAACAATTGATCTGTAACTTTGATTTGAACCATTATTGCTAATCAAATGCCAAAAAAATAATTAAAAAGCTCTCAAAACTAGTTACAGAAAATCATTATTCGGGTTACTGTGCCCTAATTCATCTTAGCACCTCTGTTCATCCCACCCATTTGAACACATTAGTTAGAGCAGTGTCTGCTGTCTCTATTCAGCGCATTAGCTCAAATGGTAGGATGAATAAGGATGCGTTGCACTCGACTTTTCGCTTCGCTCAAACGCAAGTATTTTACACTTTGCAAGCGAGATTTTTTATTGATCTGCTCCTTAGGAACGAAGCAAAGATGTTGACACCTATTTGAGCGCAATCCAATCACTGTAAGCCGAGTTATCAGCGTAATAGTGTGACATCGTGACTAATGAGATGAATAAGGGCTCGTCTACCCTAATACTGGAAAAAATTCAGTTGGGCGATTCGCGAAACATCATGTTAACCGCAAGCCATGAAAAATAAACTGTGTTGTGGAACGAAGGTCACAAGTCAGTTTATTAAAAATAATACGATTAACTATTTTAAAATACATTATAATAAGTTCATTCAATGATTTTTTTGTAACATTTAATAGTGAAAATGATGAATGTTCCAAAACTTTCTTGACCTCGCATCATATATAAACAGTGGAGTGTAGGGGAACCCGTGCCTATTCGGACCTACCTAAGCAAATCGTCCTTTTGGGTGGGTGAATGTGAAAGCATTTAGAAAACTGTTATTAAAAACAGCTTTGTTGAAGACCCGATCAGAAAGAAATAACAAAATTATTACAGACTGCGTTACTTTGTTATGACATTTCTTTTATCTTTATATATTTCTTTTATAAAACATCACGAACCATCATGTTCCAAATGTTCTCAATCGATGTAATATCCGAAGAGGGTGATAAGAGTTATAAGAAATGTCTCATTACAGTGCTAGATGGATTAAAATCGTTTTCCCTATTACACTTGATAGTCTTCTAAAATGGCTTACTTTCTGAATTAGTTTCATACTGAAGAAATCCAGAGCACATGAATGATTGGATCTTTCGTTTATGATTCGGGGCACGTTTTCATGCAGATGATCATTTCATATTGCTGGTCCTTTAGGCTGGTCATGCTGGTTGTTTCCATTGTCACCTTATTTCATTATAAACAAACAAACACAACAAAGCAGAAGTACTACCGATGCATATTAAACATACTGCAAGGAATAAAGACACCTTTCTCGTAAAACTGCCGAGTAATAGAAAAGCATTCAAAAGCAATATCAGGTTGATAGAGAAGACGTATGCTACCGAGAATCGAGCTTCAAAAAAACAGAGGAGCATTAATTACTTCTCTTGTAGTTTGTCCTATTCGACCCGATACCCGTAGAGGAAAAGATGTGTACATACCTACATCTCTAATACGTATAAAACGTGCCCAATGTTTTAAACGACAAAACTTTTCTTTGAATAAGAACTCAGTTAGTCGGTGACCTTCATGTGGCCATGTGGTTATACTCACACACACGTGATGACACCTTTTCTCAAATGTATGAATATGAAACTTTATTAGATCACAATGAAAAGATTATTATCTAAATTTCGATCGCATGAACATGAGTTCTTAAGGCCATCCACACGAAGACCACCGTATATGAAAAATGAACTTTGAACAACGTATGACATTTAATTAGCATCTCTTGCGGGTTAAATAAATGCATTCTATTCTTCGGTCTGGAGTTAAGTTCGGGTAGAACCGGACTGGTACTTATCCTAGAAAGGGTAGAAGAAAGATAGCGACAGGAAAACCTCTTGAAAAGAGGTGTCATAAATAGACTGCAATCGAAACGGTCATATCTCCCTACTTGAGTGAACAGGGAAGAGACCTGTGGAATTACATTGAGTGAGGAACAAGATTGTAATTGAATGAAGTAGTCATAGTCCGAAACATACAACACTCCAGTCGTTTACTCGTTCGGAAAATGAAGTTCAGAAACTTATCGAACTTTTGCTAACCTCAAGATGTTCTCAATTTACTTGCATTAGCACTGAAAAGTGAAGAATAAGTTTATGCTCATGACATGAAAGGGAACACTTGCATGTATGACCACCGTTCAAAAATAAATTAGCCGAGTGCCTTAGAGATAGAGAACTGACGCAAGGAATGAATGGCACTTGAAAAGTAATTTCCTCGACAATTCATCTTCACGCTCGGGTTAAAGCTCGTAGATCAGCCACTTCAACCCTATCAGCAGCAAGTATTCTAGGAGAAAATTCTGTTTTTCGGATTTGAATGTGCTGTTCTTTGCTTTGCGATAGCAATGAAGTATAATAAGAAATTAAAATTGGATCTGAAAATGGGATATTATTGACTTTATTGACGATTGGCACCATAGATAAAAGGTGAAGAGCTAATTTGGCCCTGATGAGGAGGATACCGCACTATTTCATTGATTACGCGGTGGTGGTGTCTTCTTGTTAACTTATGCAGGAGGGTGTGTGAGAGAGAAGAACAACCTAAAACCCAGAGACACCAGCTTATTTTGGTATGGTTGGTGGGAGAAGGCGATAGGAATGAGCGAGTTATGGGTCTGTAGGATTTGGGTGGGGGTGGTAGTCTTAAGGTGGGGGGGGGGGTGATTGGGGATGGTCTTGAGGGGATCGTTGTGCGATATGTGTAGGAGTAATTTGTAAATTTCACCAAAATTCACTTTTTTGGATTATGGCACATTTTTGCCTTTCTTATATAGAAAGGTTAAGGTTTCTGGATTTTAACAGGGGCGTAGTTGATGATTTACGGAGAGGGGTTACCCCCCCCCCCCTCCACCTCTACTGTTCACTCCCCTCCCTTTAAAATCCCCTTCACCACCACCCCATTCAGCCCTCATACCCCTCCCTCTCAACCACATCATCTTTAAACCACCACTATATCACAAAGCATACCAAATTAAGCTGGGGAATCGTTCGTTCATGGGACTAATGCTAATTAGGCTAATGAAGCATGATATTGTTTTTGTTTCAAGTGTTTCACCGTCGACACGTAGCTCATCAAGTTCGTGGCTGGCAAGACATTGTGTATAAGTGCAAAGTATACTAAGAATGTAATGGACATTTCCACAATTATGTTGAACATAAACAGCCTCCGAGCCATAGTTTAGAGAAATGAGAAAGGCACAATTGCACCACTAGGTGGATTAGAACAGGTTTTTTTATGCAAAAATATCGACAAATGACTCGGTGGCGAAACTTTTTGTAGAACCTTTCTGGAAAAAAAACATGATTTGTGGTGTTATTTGCCATTCAAAAACTACTTGCGTACACATTCTAGGTAAAAATACCTAACCCCTACTTTGAGTTTTCGAGATTTTTACACATCAATGGAAATTTTTCATGAAAAATAGCAATATAGCTTCTAGTCTTCCAGTCTTCCAGTATATATATATATATATATATATATATATATATATATATATATATATATATATATATATATATATATATATATATATATATATATATATATATATATATATATATATATATATATATATATATATATATATATATATATATATATATATATATATATATATATATATATATATATATATATATATATATATATATATATATATATATATATATATATATATATATATATATATATATATATATATATAGGGTAAGGTGGGGCAAATCCGACCTAGTAAATGGTTTTGGCTGTAAAATGCTCATTTTACATCGGATCAAGACGTTTTATATACCAAATTAAAGGTTAGACTCCTGGACAACTTTCTGTATATAGCATTTTATTCGTATCTTGGGAATATCTTGAGATACAAGCGTTTTACAAAAATGTTCATTTTTGCTGTTTTCAAAAATGGTGGGGTAAACCCGACCCCCTATGTTTTTGGTTGATTAAGTGCAGATATTACTCAAATTTTATGGTTTTCCAATGATAAATCAATGAATGTTGTGTTATTGAATTGTAACATGAAGAAAATGGAGTTCAATGTCAATCTTGGAATGTCAAAATCACGAGCAGTACCACGTAATGATATTCCCATTTGCATCGGAGCAATTGTTCGACGAATACTATAATCATCACGTTTTTGTGTCTTGCGTTTGTAATTATGAACCATTTTGCATAAAAATAATAAATAATAACAATAAAAATATATTTCAATTTGATCAATAAAAATTTTCTTAGCCAAAAAGCGGTCGGATTTACCCCAATACTTAGAGGTCGAATTTACCCCACCGCGTCATTTTTCATTACGATGCAATTAATAAAAATATGAAAAAGGTTGAACTAAATTCATCTATGCACTTTGTAGGACTTAAATCAAAGAATTTAAGTCCACTTACATTTATTATGCAATCACTTTAACAATCAGAAATATCCTGTAGTCAATGATGCACAAAAGTCATATCAAAAGCTGTAAAAACACACTTTTTGTCGTATGAGCATCTCAATGTAGACTAATAAAATGCTGTCATACCACCATTATGATAATTTTTGACGCTCTTCACGACAACATTGATATTAATTCGCGTAGTGCTTCTGATTTTCGGTAACAGAAAGGGGTCGGGTTTACCCAACGGTCGGATTTGCCCCACCTTACCCTATATATATATATATATATATATATATATATATATATATATATATATATATATATATATATATATATATATATATATATATATATATATATATATATATATATATATATATATATATATATATATATATATATATATATATATATATATATATATATATATATATATATATATATATATATATATATATATAATAGTTCAATATATAAGAGTTCATTAGTTCATTAGTGATACTTTTTGCATATATCAGGCAACTGGGAGTTGGGAAATTGGATTCTACACTGAACAAAAATTCAATAGCATATCATTTTTTCAATCGATACTTTAGGATGGTAAAATCGATTTTATTTCAACCTGCTCACCTATATTGAGGACTAGAAAAATTGTGGTGTGAAGTAATTGCCGCTTGATAAACGAAAGTTTTCGTAAATTTTACATATTTAGTGTACATTGCAGGAATGTTATCGTTGATAATGACAACATTTTTCGTGAATGAAACGGAATGATTCGTTTATTTCAATAAATGTTTATGTATATGAGGAACGTTTGAGTTGGTCGCACGAATTCATTTCGTTTATCTATGAAAAGTTTTCGTATTTATTAGCCTCTTATTGTTTTCAGTCTATCATTTGGGATCGATTTTTGACATCAATATTTTGTGATTTAAAAAATGGATGTGGCCAAATCGATTTTACTGTGGTACGAAGAAATGGCCGCTTGCTGAACGAAAGTTTTCGTGAATTTTACTTATTTAGTTTACATTGCACGAATGTAATCGTTGATCACGACATTATTTTTCGTGAATCAAACGAAATGTTTCGTTTATTTTAATAAACGTTTATGTATTTTACAACCGATTTCGTTGGTCGCATTCGATTTTTTAGGATCAATGCTTGACAGTACCGATTTTTTTTAATTAAAAGGATCGATCTAGCAAATTCGATTCTATTTCAACCTGCTCATCATTATTGAGGACTACAAAGATTGTAGTGTAAAGAAATGGACGATCGATGAGCAAAAGTTTTAGTAAATTGTACTTATCTAGTGTACATGACACGAATAATGTTATTGTTGATAACGACATTATTTTTAGCCAATGAAGCGAAATTATTCGTTTATTTCAATAAATGTTTGTGTATTAAGAACGACTTCGTTGGTCGCACGAATTCATTTAGTTCATCGTAGAAAAGTTTTCGTATTTATTATCGTCTTATTTTTTCATTCGATCTTTTGGGATCGTGTTTGACAAAACCGATTCTTTCTAATTAATAAAACGGATCTGGCAAAATCGATTTTATGCTAGTATGAAGAAATGGTCGCTTGATGAACGAAAGTTTTCGTAAATTTTACTTATTTAGTGTACATTGTACGAATGTTGTCGTTGAAATCGACATTATTTTTCGTGAATGAAACGAAATGTTTTGTTTATTTTAATAAACGTCTGTGAATATTACGAACAATCTCGTTGGTCGCACGAATTCATTTCGATCATATAAGAGAAGTTTTCGTATTTAATGGCATATTATTTTGACATTGCTCCGGCAGAGAAAAACTCAAACTTATTCATACAAAACCAACGAGCAGCTCGCGCTGGTTCAACTGAATCCGTACTGCTCCGGATTCTGGATCAACTGGAAGCGGAAGAGGTTTAGGAAATCTTCCTGAAACCATCGGACATGGATACGGCTACTAAATAGGCAGACCGAGACCGTCGTGATGATCAACAATTATCTGACATATAGCAACAATGGCTCCATATTGAAGCTCTGTGGACGTTGACGATTTGACGAATGGTGCTCGTAAATTTTATAAAGATATTCGTATGAGGGAGCGAATAATTCGTTTGCCGAACGAAGCTGTTTCGTAATAAGCCAACGAAAGTCGTTTCGTGGTTTTTATGAAAAACTCGTAATAAAAATAAATGTTTTTCAATAGAACTACGAACGATTCATTATATGTACGAAAAATTCGCATATTTTATGACAAATTATCTGTACGAAACTAATGCCTGGCGATTTACGAATATATTCTATCAGTGCATTCTATGTTAACAATACCTAACCCCTACGTTGAGTTTTTGTAGAGACGTTCCACAGAAAGCTTCGTCACCGAGTCGTTTGTCGATATTTTTGCATAGAAAAATTACAGCATGTTATTGAAATGATACACTAAAATGTCCAAAAGTTTTGATCCACCTCGCTGCAAGCAAAGTTCTAATATAAATATGCAAAAAAGTGTTTTTTTCGCGCTGAAACCCTTGTCACCCCCGCCCCTTAAAGACCTTGTGTTCCGGTGAATTTTTCACGTTCACACACTCCGGGCAAAGGGGTGACGAAGTGTGTTCAAACCGATGTAGGTACTTCCGGAAGCATCAATGCCCGGAGAAAGCTTAATCAAATGGAACTTCACCTCTCCATGCTTCCTATGTACCCAAGCCGACACATTTGGGATGAGTCGGTGGGTCCACCATCCTTTCCCCACGTTGTCCCACTCTTGCTACCACTTAGCCAACTAGTCCGCTCGGACCAGTCTGCTTGCATTACGTGTATTTTTCCGCTGGCATTCCACGTCCTCAGCCAGAGTGATGCAGATGGGAATCGTCCCGGCTACTACGCATGCCGCCTCCGACGATATCGTTCTGTATGCACTCGTGACACGAACAGTCGTTAGGCGGAAAGTGCTTGCCAACTGTGTCCGGTTCCGCTTTGAGTTCGGTGCAGCAGCCCAGGCCGGTACGCTATATTGAGGATGAGACACCCGCCAGAAGACGTCTCGTGTTGCCTCTTGCTCCTCCGTGATTCGGCATAATCTCTGCCAATGCGTTAGTTGTTCTCGCAGCCTTCTCACATACATAGTCGACATGGCATGACGATCTCAACTCCCTTGTACAGTTCCAGTGTTAACACTCAGTTGTACATTATATTCCAGAGCGATAGGCCGAGTATGGAGCCCTGAGATACTCTCGTCGTGACCCTAATCGACCTCTTCCCCATGTTCGTTTCGTAGACCAAAACGATTCTGGAAGTAACTTTTCAAAACCTTGCACAGATAGTCCGGAATCTGCATTCTATGCAGCGCGCTAAGGCGATCGCCCCCAGCAAACTCTCATTTTCAGCGTAAATCGTCAGCCAGTTTACTAAGAGTATCCAGAAGGCATATAGGCCGATACGATGCTGGATATCTTGGTGGTTTCCCTGGTTTTGGCAGCAACACCAGCTTATGGATGTTCCATCTATCCGGGAAATAGCCATCGTCCAGGCATTTCTGTAGTACTATCCTGAACATGTCAGGAAACGCCAGGATCGCAGTCTTCAGTGCCACGTTGGGGATACTATCCGATCCGGGAGCTTTCTTCGCTTTTAGCCCTTTTGCCACAATAAGGAGCTCGTCGTTGGAAACTCGATTGTCATCAGCATTTCCACCATCTGCATCAACGTACGGTGAAGGCGGCCATGTGGTTGAGTCGTGCTTTGGGAGAAAACTCTCCACGATAATTTTCAGTTTGTCGGCGCACGTTTTGATTGGCATCATTGGACCCTTGATCCTGGCCATAACGACACGGTAAGCATTGCGCCAGAGGTTCGCGCCTACTTCTCTGCACAGCTCCTTGTAGCAGATAGACTTGTTTAGCACTATCTCGCATTTAAATGCGGTCCTGGTCACCCGGAATGTTACCTTACACACATTTCTGATTGCCTCAGATCTTGCTCTTTGAACACATCTTCTGGCTTTTAGGCAGGCAGCCCGGAGTATGCTGAGCCTATCGCTCCACCAGCATGCCGGACGCCGGTAGTTCCTCAGCACCGTACAATTTCGCCGATCAATGGTGTAGTGGATCGCTTGGTGATCACTATGTGTGTACTGCTCACTAACTCGCCAATTCATATTATCCATCAGCGAAGCGCTGCAAATCCATCAGCGAAGCGCTGCGGTGATGGACCCTCGACCGTTTTTACGGAATGTGGTAGCGGAACCTTCGTTGCACACTCTCACATCCAGTTTCGCTAAGGCTTCCAACAAACTATAACCTCTTATGTTGGTCAGCCTGCTACCCCACTCCACGGCCCAAGCGTTAAAGTCTCCCCTATAACAACCGGCGTTCGTCCGACTAACGAGTCGGTTAGTGCGTCCTGTATCCGGTTGAACTGCTCTGGTGTCCATCTCGTGAGATCATAGCAGTTACAGAAAAATACGCTGTTGATCCTGGCGATCACGAAGCCTTCGTGTGTGTTATCCACCACCTCTTGGACTGGGAAACCGCCCATCACTTGTATTGCACCCATCACTGAACTATCCACCATCCAGTTACAGTTATCGGGAGGAACACGATACGGCTCAGCAATAATTGCAACGTTGCACCTTGCTTCTGTTGTCGACTGCCACAACAGTTACTGTGCAATGTCGCAAGGATTGAGATTAAGCTGGGTTATCTCCATCATCGTTGGCCTGCCTTCGCTTTCATGTATGCAGGGCATTTGAAGCCACCAGTCATGTGGTCGTTTCCGTCCTCCGGTTTGCAGATCATGCACCTTGGTTGCTTCGTGCAGTCTCTAGCAACGTGCCCCTTTTCTCCGCATTTTTTCTGCGCAGTGCAGACCTGTCAGGACCCTAGCAGTTGCTCGCCAGATGTCCAAGGTCATAGCATCTGAAGCATCGCTCCAACTGCTTGGAAACTCGCGGAGTAACTCTTAGCGCACACACCAACAATCCGACTTTTAGCTTACAGGTCTCCGCCAGCTTGTTGACAGTGGTCACCGGTAGTCGAATCGCCGTCGGTTGAGTTCCTCCATAAGATTTCCAAATCTGGATAGCCGCCGGTACATCCAGTTGGTATTGCTCGATCAGTGCACCCTTCAGTTCCTCAACGATCGTTATCTCATCTAGACTCTTGCTCAACACTATTGCTTCCTGCGACAGGGCTCTCACGTTCGCTTCGCACCCCAATGATTTAGCAACGAGCTCTCGGTAGGTCGAGCTCTTGACGGAAGGATCCTTCTTCAGCTTGATGATCATCTCACCATTCTGAGTGCGCCTCGTTCTAACAACTCCAAATGAGGATTTCTTGGATAATTTGAAGTAGAAAGTATACGCCAATAATTTTCGACCTAAAACTAACAAACACGATAATCGAAATTAAGAAAGAAATTAAGGAAACGCCAACATCAATTTTTTCGATTATTTTGCAAAAAGTTCCTGCAAACTGTTGTAAACACGAATTTCGCGCCAACTCAAACAAACGTTGGCAGCACTCAGATTTTAATGAAACTTTCTGTACGTGAAGACTTTGTCACAAAAAAGCCACTTTCCATACTTTGTTTTTCCAAGAATGATCTAGACTGTCTTTTGAAAAGGGTCAAACTTTTTTTACCATTTTTTTTTTCAAATGGCTAGTCCAAAAATGATAAATCCTACAAAAAATGTTGTAGGATAGATTTTCGTAGAATTATTTTTGAATAAAAATATTGAAAAAAATCTTTATCGACACTGAAAAAATAGATTACAGTTGATTTACAAAAAAACCATCTTTGATTTGAATGAAATTTTGTTCTCTATCAGGCCCGTGCGCAGAAAATTCTCAAGAGTAGGGTTTTGTTTTTGTTTACGTTTCTTTTATGTGAAAGGTATAGAAACCTTCAAACATTGATGATTTTTCCTAGGCCTGGAAAGCCGATTCTTGTGTATCAATCGTCTCCGCTCAACAGATTGACTAAATGTTTGTTATCGAGAAGGAATCATCAACAAGCACCGCTGCCTGCTGGCTCGTAGTAGATTCGGATTGGTTTGTAGCAGTTAAGCCTGCTGACTAAACCTAAAACTGTATATCGCAATCCTCATCCATCTGGGGCAACCATTAGGTACTACTTTAGTAGGGATTGTGCTCCTACTCTTTTTGTTTTGTGTTAATCGTTTATGTTTTTGTCCATAGCTGCTTTTCTTTGCTCGTTGTCCAACTGGTTTATCTGACCTGCTCTGGTCTGCTGCAACCTGGCGAGACACAAACCGATCCAGATGTGTCGACCATAATGATTTACATCTCTTCACAAGCATCTCGCAACGGTTTCTTATCCTTCTTGACGCTACTCGTTCCTCCTCATCAGCTATCTGAGAGTTCCTCGGCAGCGGTATTTCACCTGATACGGATGCCCATTTGCACGATCCACTTAGCTGTCAGCTACTCCGGTGGAGTGATGATCGGCGGTGAAATTTTCTCCACATAACGATATCACGATTTTCTCCAATCTCGTGTATTTTTTCCTTTGTTTCCGTTGTAGCCCGCTGACCGACATCTGCTGTGGAACTGGTCTATTCACAACTGTTGCTAATATCAAAACTTCTCGAAACGTGTACCGACAAAACTTCTCCAAACGTGTACCGACATTTTATGTGTCAAAGTAATTTGAAGTATATTTATTTCCTGAACGGGAAGTTCTTAAGTTTTTAAAAGTAAATCGAAACCCTCATGGGAGGGGTTTGAACTCCCACAACCCTCCCCGTGTGCATGGGCATGGGCCTTTTCCCTACCTATCATCAAAAATTCAAGTTTGGCACTTTGAAGGAAAAAAAATTATTTGAAAAAAACTGAATTTTTGTTCAGTGTAGAATCCAATTTCCCAACTCCCAGTTGCCTGATATATGCAAAAAGTATCACTAATGAACTAATGAACTAATGAACTTTATATATATATATATATATATATATATATATATATATATATATATATATATATATATATATATATATATATATATATATATATATATATATATATATATATATATATATATATATATATATATATATATATATATATATATATATATATATATATATATATATATATATATATATATATATATATATATATATATATATATATATATATATATATATATATATATATATATATATATATATATATATATATATATATATATATAAAGTTCATTAGTTCATTAGTGATACTTTTTGCATATATCAGGCAACTGGGAGTTGGGAAATTGGATTCTACACTGAACAAAAATTCAGTTTTTTTCAAATAATTTTTTTTCCTTCAAAGTGCCAAACTTGAATTTTTGATGATAGGTAGGGAAAAGGCCCATGCCCATGCACACGGGGAGGGTTGTGGGAGTTCAAACCCCTCCCATGAGGGTTTCGATTTACTTTTAAAAACTTAAGAACTCCCCGTTCAGGAAATAAATATACTTCAAATTACTTTGACACATAAAATGTCGGTACACGTTTGGAGAAGTTTTGTCGGTACACGTTTCGAGAAGTTTTGATATTAGCAACAGTTGTGAATAGACCAGTTCCACAGCAGATGTCGGTCAGCGGGCTACAACGGAAACAAAGGAAAAAATACACGAGATTGGAGAAAATCGTGATATCGTTATGTGGAGAAAATTTCACCGCCGATCATCACTCCACCGGAGTAGCTGACAGCTAAGTGGATCGTGCAAATGGGCATCCGTATCAGGTGAAATACCGCTGCCGAGGAACTCTCAGATAGCTGATGAGGAGGAACGAGTAGCGTCAAGAAGGATAAGAAACCGTTGCGAGATGCTTGTGAAGAGATGTAAATCATTATGGTCGACACATCTGGATCGGTTTGTGTCTCGCCAGGTTGCAGCAGACCAGAGCAGGTCAGATAAACCAGTTGGACAACGAGCAAAGAAAAGCAGCTATGGACAAAAACATAAACGATTAACACAAAACAAAAAGAGTAGGAGCACAATCCCTACTAAAGTAGTACCTAATGGTTGCCCCAGATGGATGAGGATTGCGATATACAGTTTTAGGTTTAGTCAGCAGGCTTAACTGCTACAAACCAATCCGAATCTACTACGAGCCAGCAGGCAGCGGTGCTTGTTGATGATTCCTTCTCGATAACAAACATTTAGTCAATCTGTTGAGCGGAGACGATTGATACACAAGAATCGGCTTTCCAGGCCTAGGAAAAATCATCAATGTTTGAAGGTTTCTATACCTTTCACATAAAAGAAACGTAAATAAAAACAAAACCCTACTCTTGAGAATTTTCTGCGCACGGGCCTGATAGAGAACAAAATTTCATTCAAATCAAAGATGGTTTTTTTTTGTAAATCAACTGTAATCTATTTTTTCAGTGTCGATAAAGATTTTTTTCAATATTTTTATTCAAAAATAATTCTACGAAAATCTATCCTACAACATTTTTTGTAGGATTTATCATTTTTGGACTAGCCATTTGAAAAAAAATGGTAAAAAAAGTTTGACCCTTTTCAAAAGACAGTCTAGATCATTCTTGGAAAAACAAAGTATGCAAAGTGGCTTTTTTGTGACAAAGTCTTCACGTACAGAAAGTTTCATTAAAATCTGAGTGCTGCCAACGTTTGTTTGAGTTGGCGCGAAATTCGTGTTTACAACAGTTTGCAGGAACTTTTTGCAAAAAAATCGAAAAAATTGATGTTGGCGTTTCCTTAATTTCTTTCTTAATTTCGATTATCGTGTTTGTTAGTTTTAGGTCGAAAATTATTGGCGTATACTTTCTACTTCAAATTATCCAAGAAATCCTCATTTGGAGTTGTTAGAACGAGGCGCACTCAGAATGGTGAGATGATCATCAAGCTGAAGAAGGATCCTTCCGTCAAGAGCTCGACCTACCGAGAGCTCGTTGCTAAATCATTGGGGTGCGAAGCGAACGTGAGAGCCCTGTCGCAGGAAGCAATAGTGTTGGGCAAGAGTCTAGATGAGATAACGATCGTTGAGGAACTGAAGGGTGCACTGATCGAGCAATACCAACTGGATGTACCGGCGGCTATCCAGATTTGGAAATCTTATGGAGGAACTCAACCGACGGCGATTCGACTACCGGTGACCACTGTCAACAAGCTGGCGGAGACCTGTAAGCTAAAAGTCGGATTGTTGGTGTGTGCGCTAAGAGTTACTCCGCGAGTTTCCAAGCAGTTGGAGCGATGCTTCAGATGCTATGACCTTGGACATCTGGCGAGCAACTGCTAGGGTCCGGACAGGTCTGCACTGCGCAGAAAAAATGCGGAGAAAAGGGGCACGTTGCTAGAGACTGCACGAAGCAACCAAGGTGCATGATCTGCAAACCGGAGGACGGAAACGACCACATGACTGGTGGCTTCAAATGCCCTGCATACATGAATGCGAAGGCAGGCCAACGATGATGGAGATAACCCAGCTTAATCTCAATCCTTGCGACATTGCACAGTAACTGTTGTGGCAGTCGACAACAGAAGCAAGGTGCAACGTTGCAATTATTGCAGAGCCGTATCGTGTTCCTCCCGATAACTGTAACTGGATGGTGGATAGTTCAGTGATGGGTGCAATACAAGTGATGGGCGGTTTCCCAGTCCAAGAGGTGGTGGATAACACACACGAAGGCTTCGTGATCGCCAGGATCAACAGCGTATTTTTCTGTAACTGCTATGATCTCACGAGATGGACACCAGAGCAGTTCAACCGGATACAGGACGCACTAACCGACTCGTTAGTCGGACGAACGCCGGTTGTTATAGGGGAGACTTTAACGCTTGGGCCGTGGAGTTTGGTAGCAGGCTGACCAACATAAGAGGTTATTGTTTGTTGGAAGCCTTAGCGAAACTGGATGTGAGAGTGTGCAACGAAGGTTCCGCTACCACATTCCGTAAAAACGGTCGAGGGTCCATCACCGCAGCGCTTCGCTGATGGATTTGCAGCGCTTCGCTGATGGATAATATGAATTGGCGAGTTAGTGAGCAGTACACACATAGTGATCACCAAGCGATCCACTACACCATTGATCGGCGAAATTGTACGGTGCTGAGGAACTACCGGCGTCCGGCATGCTGGTGGAGCGATAGGCTCAGCATACTGCGGGCTGCCTGCCTAAAAGCCAGAAGACGTGTTCAAAGAGCAAGATCTGAGGCAATCAGAAATGTGTGTAAGGTAACATTCCGGGTGACCAGGACCGCATTTAAATGCGAGATAGTGCTAAACAAGTCCATCTGCTACAAGGAGCTGTGCAGAGAAGTAGGCGCGAACCTCTGGCGCAATGCTTACCGTGTCGTTATGGCCAGGATCAAGGGTCCAATGACGCCAATCAAAACGTGCGCCGACAAACTGAAAATTATCGTGGAGAGTTTTCTCCCAAAGCACGACTCAACCACATGGCCGCCTTCACCGTACGTTGATGCAGATGGTGGAAATGCTGGTGACAATCGAGTTTCCAACGACGAGCTCCTTATTGTGGCAAAAGGGCTATAAGCGAAGAAAGCTCCCGGATCGGATAGTATCCCCAACGTGGCACTGAAGACTGCGATCCTGGCGTTTCCTGACATGTTCAGGATAGTACTACAGAAATGCCTGGACGATGGCTATTTCCCGGATAGATGGAAGATCCATAAGCTGGTGTTGCTGCCAAAACCAAGAAAACCACCAAGATATCCAGCATCGTATCGGCCTATATGCCTTCTGGATACTCTTAGTAAACTGGCTGACGATTTACGCTGAAAATGAGAGTTTGCTGGGGACGATCGCCTTAGCGCGCTGCATAGAATGCAGATTCCGGACTATCTGTGCAAGGTTTTGAAAAGTTACTTCCAGAATCGTTTTGGTCTACGAAACGAACATGGGGAAGAGGTCGATTAGGGTCACGGCGAGAGTATCTCAGGGCTCCATACTCGGCCTATCGCTCTGGAATATAATGTACAACTGAGTGTTAACACTGGAACTGTACAAGGGAGTTGAGATCGTCATGCCATGTCGACTATGTATGTGAGAAGGCTGCGAGAACAACTAACGCATTGGCAGAGATTATGCCGAATCACGGAGGAGCAAGAGGCAACACGAGACGTCTTCTGGCGGGTGTCTCATCCTCAATATAGCGTACCGGCCTGGGCTGCTGCACCGAACTCAAAGCGGAACCGGACACAGTTGGCAAGCACTTTCCGCCTAACGACTGTTCGTGTCACGAGTGCATACAGAACGATATCGTCGGAGGCGGCATGCGTAGTAGCCGGGATGATTCCCATCTGCATCACTCTGGCTGAGGACGTGGAATGCCAGCGGAAAAATACACGTAATGCAAGCAGACTGGTCCGAGCGGACTAGTTGGCTAAGTGGTAGCAAGAGTGGGACAACGTGGGGAAAGGATGGTGGACCCACCGACTCATCCCAAATGTGTCGGCTTGGGTACATAGGAAGCATGGAGAGGTGAAGTTCCATTTGATTAAGTTTTCTCCGGGCATTGATGCTTCCGGAAGTACCTACATCGGTTTGAACACACTTCGTCACCCCTTTGCCCGGAGTGTGTGAACGTGAAAAATTCACCGGAACACAAGGTCTTTAAGAAAGGGGGCGGGGGTGACAAGGGTTTCAGCGCGAAAAAAACACTTTTTTGCATATTTATATTAGAACTTTGCTTGCAGCGAGGTGGATCAAAACTTTTGGACATTTTAGTGTATCATTTCAATAACATGCTGTAATTTTTCTATGCAAAAATATCGACAAACGACTCGGTGACGAAGCTTTCTGTGGAACGTCTCTACAAAAACTCAACGTAGGGGTTAGGTATTGTTAACATAGAATGCACTGATAGAATATATTCGTAAATCGCCAGGCATTAGTTTCGTACAGATAATTTGTCATAAAATATGCGAATTTTTCGTACATATAATGAATCGTTCGTAGTTCTATTGAAAAACATTTATTTTTATTACGAGTTTTTCATAAAAACCACGAAACGACTTTCGTTGGCTTATTACGAAACAGCTTCGTTCGGCAAACGAATTATTCGCTCCCTCATACGAATATCTTTATAAAATTTACGAGCACCATTCGTCAAATCGTCAACGTCCACAGAGCTTCAATATGGAGCCATTGTTGCTATATGTCAGATAATTGTTGATCATCACGACGGTCTCGGTCTGCCTATTTAGTAGCCGTATCCATGTCCGATGGTTTCAGGAAGATTTCCTAAACCTCTTCCGCTTCCAGTTGATCCAGAATCCGGAGCAGTACGGATTCAGTTGAACCAGCGCGAGCTGCTCGTTGGTTTTGTATGAATAAGTTTAAGTTTTTCTCTGCCGGAGCAATGTCAAAATAATATGCCATTAAATACGAAAACTTCTCTTATATGTCGAAATGAATTCGTGCGACCAACGAGATTGTTCGTAATATTCACAGACGTTTATTAAAATAAACAAAACATTTCGTTTCATTCACGAAAAATAATGTCGATTTCAACGACAACATTCGTACAATGTACACTAAATAAGTAAAATTTACGAAAACTTTCGTTCATCAAGCGACCATTTCTTCATACTAGCATAAAATCGATTTTGCCAGATCCGTTTTATTAATTAGAAAGAATCGGTTTTGTCAAACACGATCCCAAAAGATCGAATGAAAAAATAAGACGATAATAAATACGAAAACTTTTCTACGATGAACTAAATGAATTCGTGCGACCAACGAAGTCGTTCTTAATACACAAACATTTATTGAAATAAACGAATAATTTCGTTTCATTGGCTAAAAATAATGTCGTTATCAACAATAACATTATTCGTGCCATGTACACTAGATAAGTACAATTTACTAAAACTTTTGCTCATCGATCGTCCATTTCTTTACACTACAATCTTTGTAGTCCTCAATAATGATGAGCAGGTTGAAATAGAATCGAATTTACTAGATCGATCCTTTTAATTAAAAAAAATCGGTACTGTCAAGCATTGATCCTAAAAAATCGAATGCGATCAACGAAATCGGTTGTAAAATACATAAACGTTTATTAAAATAAACGAAACATTTCGTTTGATTCACGAAAAATAATGTCGTGATCAACGATTACATTCGTGCAATGTAAACTAAATAAGTAAAATTCACGAAAACTTTCGTTCAGCAAGCGGCCATTTCTTCGTACCACAGTAAAATCGATTTGGCCACATCCATTTTTTAAATCACAAAATATTGATGTTGTCAAAAATCGATCCCAAATGATAGACTGAAAACAATAAGAGGCTAATAAATACGAAAACTTTTCATAGATAAACGAAATGAATTCGTGCGACCAACTCAAACGTTCCTCATATACATAAACATTTATTGAAATAAACGAATCATTCCGTTTCATTCACGAAAAATGTTGTCATTATCAACGATAACATTCCTGCAATGTACACTAAATATGTAAAATTTACGAAAACTTTCGTTTATCAAGCGGCAATTACTTCACACCACAATTTTTCTAGTCCTCAATATAGGTGAGCAGCTTGAAATAAAATTGATTTTACCATCCTAAAGTATCGATTGAAAAAATGATATGCTATTGAATACGAAAACTTTCCCAAAATGAACGAAATGAATTCGTGCGACCAACGAAATCGTTCATCATTTATAAACATTTATTGATATAAACGAATCATTTCATTTCATTCACGAAAAATAATGTCGTTATCAACGATAACCTTCGTGAAATGTAAACTAAATAAGTAAAATTTACGAAAACTTTCGTTCATCGAACGGCCGTTTCTTCGTATCACATTATCGATTTTGCCACATTGATTTTTTAAAATAGAAAAAAAATCGATGTTGCCAAAAATCGATCCCGAAAGGTCGATTGAGAACAATAAGAGGATAATAAATACGAATACTTTTCAAAGATAAACGAAATGAATTCGTGCGACCAACGAAATCGTTCGTAAATTGCACACACGTTTATTAAAAGAAATAAAACATTTCGTTTCATTCACGAAAACTGTTGTCGTTATCAACGATAACATTCGTGCAGTGTACATTTAATGTGTAAAATTTACGAAAGC